>NC_081419.1:31661539-31961539 GCF_949786415.1 Peromyscus eremicus | reverse complement strand
CAATAGTGTATTATTCACATGGCTTCATAAAGAAGATAGAGAAAGTGATGTTTTTAGTTTTGGTCAAATTAGGTCTACCCTGAAATTTGTTTCAAAGTGTGCTTGTTTTCTAGGGAAGCTGATTCTGGGGTGAAATAATGTCGCCACCCACTGTGCATATTGTGGTATGACAACGAGCAAAACCAATTTTAAATAAACCATGAAGCATAAATCAAGCTAGTCCATTTACACATTATATCCCTCTTGAATTTGACTGGCAGAAAAAAATTACTCAAGTAAATCAACCAGCTCTTCTAGGAGTCCAGTGACATGAAGTCTTTAGGACTTTAACAGCAAATCCCTTTAAAGCGTAGATGAGCTGGGCGGTGGTAGGGCACGCCTTTAATCCCAGTACAGATCTCTGATCTCTGAGTTTGAGGTCAGCCTGATGTACAGAGAGAGTTCCAGGCCAGTGCTACACATAGAGACCCTGACTCATAAAGATTAAAAAAAAGCATAGAAGAACATATGCACACATATAATTTAATGAATTTAAATTTCCCTGGCTCCTTTAGCAACTACTTTTTAGCAGGGTGTGGTGGCACACGTCTTCAATCTCAGCATTTGGGAGGCAGAGGCAAGTGGATCTCTGTGAGTTTGGAGGCCAGACTAGTCTACAAAGTGAGTTCTAGGACAATTAGGGCTGTTTCACAGAGAAACCCTGTCTTGAAAAACCAAAAAACCAAAAAACCAAAAACCAAAAGCCAAAACAAAACAAAAACTAAACAACACACACACACACACACACAAACCCAAACCAAAACAACAAAACCTCACCCCAATCACTTTTTAAAAAATCATTTCTGTTCATTCTTTACCTTACTTGCCTAGCTTATATTTTACCAAAGTGACTATTTTCTCCTACACCACCCATACATCACTTATTTACTTTTGTGCTTGTGAGACAGGGGCCCACAAAGTAGCCCAGGACTTCAAATCTGCAATTATTCTGCTTCAACCTTCTGAGTGCTGGGATTACAGGCATTCTCCATGGTGCCCAGTTTTTAAAGGGTCTATACCAAAATATCATTGGTCTATACTGATATATCCTCCAAAGAAAGAAGAAAGAGAAGGAAGAAGGGATGAAGGAAGGGGGTTAAGTCATTCAGTCCAGCCTCTTCTTACAATGTTTGGTCCCCAGTTGGTGGAACTGTTTGGGAAGGATTAGGAGGTTTGTCACTGGGGGTGGGCTTTAAGATTTCAAAAGGCCATGCCACTCCCAGTCAGCGGTCTGCCTCCTGCCTGAGGATCAGATGTAAACTCTTAGCTACTGCGCTGGTGCCATGGCTGTGTAGCCATGCTCCCTTCCATGATAGTTACGGAATCTACTATATCATCCTTTTATCCGAATCATTTTTTTTTTTGCACCAACAGTTAATATTGGACTGTGAGCTCCAAATTAAATGCTTTCTTTTATAAGTTGCTTTGTTCTTGGTGTCTTATCATGGCAATAGAAAAGAAACTAAGAAATCTAACTACCTCCCAAAGGCTAGACCCCACTTGGGGATTAAATTTCAGTGTATGAATTTTTCAGGGGGTACACAGATGCAGTGTATATGGCATTCTAGGCACTGGGTTAATTTCTTTTGGAAGAAAGGACATGGAACTTACAAAGCACACTGGTCCTGACATTCTGCTCTTGGAAGTTACAACATACTCACAAGACAACTTTTAGAAAATATTTAACACTAGGTGGTTCAATATTAACTGTTGGTGCAAAAAAAAAAAATGGTTCAGATAAAAGGATGATATATAGGTTGGGACCAGTTGAGGAATTCTAGGAAAGATGAGGTGGTGAATGAGTTCTTACATTTCCAGATGTGAAAAATGGAGACGTAAAAGACAGACAGGGAAAGCAAGCAAACATGGGTTTTTGGAAAGTGAAATATAAGATAAAACACAAATTATACAGAAGCAAAGACTTTCATTTCTTCTGCATCCATTTCCCACAGTGATCCACTATACAGGCCACTGGTCACATGTGGGTATTTAAGTAATATGAAATCCATGTAGTTCAGTTTCTGATGGGAAGGAATGAGACTGTAGAATCCAGAAGGGGCTGTCGGAACGGGCATCCTTACTTAGGACTTCAAGCTGACAGACTGACTTCCCTTGATGCTGTGAGCACAAGTGACCTACTTCCTTTATCTAGAAGACTACGGCCTCCTTTGCCTGAAGACTATGCAGAAATCGCACCTGAGAAAGATGTCTTCCAATATGCTTCTTCCTCTTTCATGACCTAGCACACTGCTTTTAGTGTTTCTTCACCAAGAACTCAACTTTTGTCATAGCGTGCCTGGGGAAACACTGTCCCTGTTGTGTGGAACAATAAGGGTAACCTGAAAAGCATGTGCTGGCAGAATCAGAACATATCTGAAGATGGATCTTGGTACATATCATAGATTTGTTGATCATAAATCCAAGTAATCAAGAAAAATATAGAAACTGGATTCATCTGAAATTGATCATATTTCCTGACACCAGGAAGATAAGTACTCGAGAGATTGCATTAAGAAAAATGAAGAAGTCAAATTACTTTGCACACCAGAATTTGTAGGTTACCTCAGGCATGTCTTAAGTGAGTAATACCGTCTATAGATGAAGTTAAAAAAACAAAACAAAGCCAGGCAGTGGTGGTGGTGCACGCCTTTAATCCCAGCACTTGGGAGGCAGAGCCAGGCAGATCTCTGTGAGTTCGAGGCCAGCCTGGTCTATAGAGAGAGATCCAGGAGAATCTACACAGAGAAACTCTGTCTCGAAAAACAAAAAACAAAAACAAAAACAAAACAAACAAACAAACGGAACAAAAAATCCTGTGTATCCTGCTGTTGCTAACACAGGGCTTGCTCCTGGTCACTACTGAAAGTGTTACTAGAGGAGCTCACTAACTAAGTACATATGCCATCAGGTAAATACAGATACTTGAGTATGCTCGCCAATAAACAGCAGGAACAGAGAGCTCTAAAATGGCAATATTTCCAAAGGCCAACCCTCAGCCCTTTGCTCTTAATAAAGCACTTCCAAGTTACCTTAGATGGTGTTTGAATGCTTTGGTAGCATCCTAAATTGTCTGGGATTCCTTACTCATATGCAAACTGATATCAGATTATATTCCAAAATACCCCCAGTTACCTGAATATTCCTAAATGAATGCCAAGTGTCTTATACACTAGAATCTAACTTATTAACAGGTTCTGCCTCATTTCTAGATGGCTTGTTTTCCATTCTAATACTGAGCCTTAACACTAGAAAGTGTCCAAATATATCCTGAGTGCCCTAAGTGAAGATGCCTTTTAAAAACTAGTCCATTAACCTGAAAATGTTTCCTTTTTTTTTTTTTTTTTTCCCTTTGAGACAAGGTTTCTCTGTGTTTGGCTGTCCTGGAACTCACTCTGTAGATCAGGCTGACATCAAACTCACAGAGATCCGCCTGTGCACCTAACTTTATAGCAGATAATGTGTTTACCACTCCAAATTACTTCATGTGGAAGGATTCTCTTATCTCCTAACACTAGAGGTTGGAAAATAATTTTCTGCTTGATTAAAATGTAGATACAAAAGGTAATCCTCCACTACACAGGTCAGCCTGGCTACAGAAGATCTTGTCTCAAAACTGAAACAAGAATCCATACATAATTAATTAAATGTTGAAATAATTCTCAAAATTTAAAAATCATTGAAAAATTGGGAGCCCTAGAAGGGCTCACACTTCAACAAATGGCTGAAATTTACTAGAAGCTGCCAGCTTTAGTTTAAAAACATTTATTTTAATTAATTTACTTGAGACAGGGTCTCACTGTGCAGCTCTGTCTGGCCTGGAACTTGAAAAAAATCCACCTGTCTGTTCCACCACACCCAGCCCTAAAAATCTTTTAAATTAAAAAAAAAAAAAAGACTTTGTGTGTTTATGATGTGTGTGAGTCAGTGTGTATGCTCAAGCTACTGCGTAAGGGTGAGGTTAGAGGACACTTTTTGGGAGTTGGTTCTGTTCTTCTAGGGTGGCTTCTGGGGATTGAACCTCAACTCTTCTGGCTTGGGCTGGGAGGGCTATTACCGCTGAGACATTTCATTGGCTCAAGGTGCCAGCTTTAGATGTGTGTTTTTCAATTCAAAAGCCAGGGCTACATTCTAGAAGTATTTATTGATCACCTATTTGCCAGATACTGTTTTTTAGATCCTGGGTTCACAGTGGTGAACAAAATTCGTGGAATTTATATTCTAAAGAAAACAGAGATACCTTAGAGAGTGATAAATGATATGAACAAACTATGAAGCAGGGTGGAGAAGTACAGGGCATGTGTTGCAGCAAGGGTGTTTACACAATTACATTCATTTAAATGCCTAGCTGGATCCTGTGGGAATCCGAGTTTATGACTCTTATTAACAACCAAATCATGTTTTTTGCGCTATAAATGTCAAAAAGCAAGTCAAAAGCAAGAGTGTACTTCCTCTCATCTTTGAAGATTACTTTAGATGCACTTGCCTCTTGCCCCCTGACCCCCGAGTGCTGGGATTAATGGCATGCACCACAACTCCAGGCATAAGAATTTTTAATTGCCGGGCGGTGGTGGCGCACGCCTTTAATCCCAGCACTCGGGAGGCAGAGACAGGCGGATTTCTGTGAGTTCGAGGCCAGCCTGGGCTACCAAGTGAGTTCCAGGAAAGGTGCAAAGCTACACAGAGAAACCCTGTCTCGAAAAACCAAAAAAAAAAAAAAAAAAAAAAAAAAAAAAAACCAAGAATTTTTAATTATGTTTCTGAGTGTGGGTGTGTGCACGTGAGTGTAGATGCCAATCAAGGCCAGAAGAGGGCGTCAGGTTCCCTGGAACTCAGAGTTACTGGCTGCTTTACCCATTCCCCCCACCCCGCACCCCAGCCCGTGGATACTAGAACCGAACTTTGCCAGCAAGCGCTCTTAAATTGATGCGCCGTTTCTCCAGCTCCTTCACTCGTCTTTGTATTCCGTGGTCCGAACTTTGTTTTTGTGCAGGAGAGATGAGAAGCAAAGAGTCTCTCCGTGATCGCTTTCCCGAGTGACTGTTTCGGCGTGGTTAACCGAAGGACCCAACAAACATCAGCAACCCAGGAGTCAATCGACAGGTTCTTAACGCCTCCCATAGGCCAGCGGTTCCGTTTCCACAGCAACCGAGACGCGGAGCAGTGGGTGGGTTCCCAGTCGCCAAGACCTGACCTGGTCCTCAGGAAGTACTCGGGTGAGAGAGGAGCCTCTGTCATACCCTGGGGCCAAGGGAACCACATCCCGGGGCCGCGCACCCGGCCTGGCCTCCGGGACGCAGCAAACTCGCCGGCCACGGGCATCTCCAGCGGCGACAACTTCCGGCCTCGGAGCTTCCCCCCGCCCCCGTGGCTCGCCCGGGTCCTCGCTGTGGAAAGGTGACCGTGGCTGCCGCCGGGCCTGAGCAGACGTCGGGCCAGGGGCTGCCACGTCCTCAGGACGGCGGTGAGGACACCGCAGGGTGCTAGTGCTCGGCCATGCGTCGTGCGGCGCCGCCGGCGGGGCTGGAGCGGAGGACGGCCCGGAGCGGGGCGCACCGGCGTGCGCGGGGCAGGCGCGGAGGCGGAAGTGAGGGCACGGCCTGCCTGGCCAGCCGTCTAGGAAGCCGCCGCCGGTCGCCCCGCGGGAGCATTCGGAGCCCCGCCAGACCGTCGCGACTCAGCCTCGGATGCCGGCGCGATGCCTCTGTTCACTGCCAACCCGTTCGAGCAAGACGTGGGTGAGTGCGGTGCCCGGCGCCCGCCGTGCAAGGGAAAGTGGGCGGCGGCCCTGGTGCCCTGGAAGCCGGGCGGAGAGCGAAGGGGCGGCGCCGCCCTCGACGGCGGGGGGCAGCCTCGGCGCGTCGCCGGCCAGGCCACCTCCTACCTGTCGGTGATTGGGGTACCTAGCACGGCTGTTCCCCAGAGCGGGAGTGGGGAAAAGCCAGTTCGCTGGAGGCTTAAGTGGCTTTTACAAACTTCCTGCTTTTTCCAGAGCTGGGTAACACCCTTCCCCTTGGAAGAAGGTGCTGTGGTGGCCCCCCTGCTGCTTAGGGCAGTCCCGAACTAGAGTCCCAGACATACCAGGTTTAACTCTCATCGTTTCCATAGGCACACATTCAAGCTCTGATGGTTGCAGTTTCAGTCTGTATTGACTGTTTTGAAATTGCTTCTAGATCCAGTCCCAGAGAATGAAAAGGAAAACTCCCAGAATCTCTAAAACAGCCCAGAACAACCGGTATTTGTTGGAGTCAAACGTTAGTCTGGTAACATAGGTCTTTCAGAATGAGAAAAAGATGGATGGGGTACAACTTAAGCATAATATTAACAGTAAAAGCAAACTGTCTGGCAACATTCTTGAAACAGTGGTTAAGAGGCTCCTAGCGACGTTTTAGGATTTAGAAATTTTGAGTCAAACACAATGCTACATATTTTAGCAGTGAGCCACCAGTTCAGTTAGAATTTCTTAGTTAAGAGAAGTCTAGAAAGTGCCTCATTTTGCTTTATAACTCTCTAAGTCATATTCAAGTATATGAGAGTCTAATTAGATAGGAAGCATGTTGAAGCTTAATCGCTGTTTTGGAATAATTAATTGTTCTTTTGTTACATTACCTATGTGAGGCATTGCACTTTTTAATTTTTATTGAATTAATTTAGTTTTGACACAGTGGGGTCTGTATATAGTCCATGCTGGCTTCAAATTTCCAAAACCTCTGTCTTAGCACCTAGAATTCTGGGATCCGAGTCTGGGCCTCCACCCTGCTTGAGACCGACCTGTACTTCTTACTGTTACTGTAAAAGCTTTCATTTTGCTCTAATGAAATGAACCAGAAAATGCAAAGTAGAAATGGTTATTTTGTTTTTTCTTTTGTTATTTATGTGTATGTGTGTTTGTCTGCATGTTATGTCCCTTACGTGTGTGCTGTGCCTGAGGAGGCCAGAAGACCCTGTCAGATCACCTGAGCTGGTGTTGCAGAGGGTTGTGAGCCACCGTGTGGGTAGTGGGAAGAGCAGGGGGTGCCTTTAACTGAGCCCTCTCTCCAGCCCAAGACAGAGTATTTCAAATATAAAACCTGTGCACTCTTTCTTCAAGGAAGTATTTCCTGGAAGCCTGTTGTTTTTCAAATTGAAGATTTTTCTGGTAACAGTAGTCCTGAGTTGCTCTGCCCAGTTTATTTTTCTAAACTTTTCCCTGAGTGGTTTCTGAAATCCTTGTATCACAGCTTAGTATAGTTTTCTTAGGCTCTGATCTTCAGACAGAAACAACCAAAAAAAAAAAAAACCTGAGTAGATTATTTTTCATGGGCTATGGCAACAAGAACTTGAAGTGTTTATTCATTAGTTCTCACATGACTGAATTCAGTTTCCAAAATGTCAAGGGTGAAAGAGTGTGTTTGGTGGAGACCCACCTAGACAGATGAGTGCAACTAGAAAAACATGGCATGAAATGCTGAGGAGCTCAAATTGGTCTGAAACTTACATCAGAGGAAAAACACATGTTCTAGTTTTCAGACCTTAAGGACTCTTAATGCAGAAATGTTAAATACTACAAAGCAAGTCATTATCTGACTTGAGCATTACAGCAATGTTCCTCTACAGTGTCTTTTCTTTTTTGTTTTTTGGTTTTTTTTTCAAACATGGTTTCTGTGTGTATAGCCCTGGCTGTCCTGGAACTCACTCTGTAGACCAGACTGGCCTCAAACTCACAGAGATCTGTCTGCCTCTGTCTTTCAAGTACTGGGATTAAAGGCATGCACCACCACTGCCTTTTTTTCAGCATTATTTTTATTTCCTCTTCTCCTCCTCCTCTTCTCCCCCCCCCCCCCACTCTGTGTTACCTGTGTTCACTCTTTATTCACCAAAAATCCATGGGATAATTACTGTGTATCAGGCATTGTGTTACGTTACAAAGACAAAAATTAATAAATATACTGAGTTCTTGCTCACAAGCCACTTGAGTATAAGGAAGGATATGTGCTCAAGTAGATAGTTGTACTGTGATGTGATTAATGCAGTGTGACAAATAGGAGGAATACATAAGATGCTATATACCCTCCCTTCTGCCTAAAAGTAATCATCTGTGAAGGCAAGAGAAGCAACAGTGTCAGGTAGGCAGTTCCTGGGGTAAAGGTCACCATTGTCCTTTCCTCCCTCATCTTCCTGACAGCATTTCTTCAGTAGGAAGCCTGCACCTCTTACTCTATGTACAGTAGGGCACATCCTGGAGAGTTTCCTAGGAGAAAGTAAAGATGACGACTTGGTGGGAAGATGGAGTGGCTAGTGTTAAAGGGAAAAGATGTTGGCATGGAGACCTCTTCCCTCTTGTAGCAATTACCGGAGAGACAGATGCCAAAATGAAGTTGTGACCTCTGACCCAAGGAAGAACTGTAAGAGACATTTTGGTTCACCCTCTCACATTCGGAGGAAGGTCATGTTCCTCCTCTTTCTGAAGAGCTGAGACAGAAGTATAATGGTCGATCTGTGCACAGTCGAAGGGATGATGAAGCTCAAGTCGTGCGAGGACGGTACGAAGGTCAGCAGATGGGCAGAGTGGCTCCAGGAGTCCAGGAAGACATATGCCGTCTGCACTGAATGGTGCAGGGAGAAAAGGCTAATGGCACAGTTGTCCGTGTGGGCATTCACCCCAGCAAGGTGGTCACCACCAGGCTAAAGCTGGACAAAGACTGCAAAAAAATAAAATAAAAATGAAAATCCTGGAAGAGAAAGCCAAGTTTAGTCAAGTAGGAAAGGAAAAGGGTAATAAATACAGGGAAGAAAATCCTGAGAAGATGCAGGAGTAGAGGAATTTCATACCCAGCTTACTTTAAAGGCTGCTTAAATAAAGAGGGCGAGTGTGTGCTCTTTGCCTGTATTCAGTAGCCAGCTGTTAGCTGGGGTGCGAAGTCGTTGCTTGGCTGTGTTATGTCCTACCCCAGTGCCTGTTAGTGTACTTTTTCTCTTTGCTCAAGCCAAGTACTTTTTGTCTGATAGTCTGTGCTCTGGGCTATTTATCATTTATTGCTAAGTGTTTGTGCTATTTAAAAATTGGCATATTATTGTGTGTTTGGGTGTGCATGTGCCATGGGGAACATGTGGCAGAAGACACTTACTTGTTGAATCAGGGTCCCTTGTTCCTGCCTTGCTGTGTTCTAGCTGGCCATTGAGCTTCCAAGTTCCTGGTACAATTTTCCACAGGAGTGCTGGGCTGTGTACCACTGCATCTGGCTTTATACATGGTGTACAGGGTTTGAACCCTAGTCAGCAGGATGGTGAGACAACTGTTTATCTGCTGAGCCATCTCTCTGGCTCTTATTTTATTTTATTCTTGAGATGGGGTCATAATATATGTCTTGGTCTTTCCTGGAACTCTCATGTAGCCTAGGCTGGCCTTGAATTTGAGATCCTACCTTAGCTTTCTGAGTGCCGGGTATTCAGGTATATATTTTCATGCCTGACTATAAGTATTTGTCTTTTCATATGCCATCTCCATCCATTTGTAAAGACATATTTGTGCCCCACAAAGCTGAGTTTTAATTTAGTCCAGAAAAATGTCTTCTGAGAAGGTAGGTTGATGTGTGAATTTCCTGCATTTTGTTTTTGTTGTTAAAAGACCTTGACAAAAAGTAACTTAGGGCTTTCTATTAGGCACTTTTACTCCAGCAGAAATTTGTAAGAAACCTCAATGTAAAATTGGAAGCATTCCAGTAATACAACTGGATTTTATACAGTCAAATTTATAATGTTTACTTAATTTAGTCCTTGAACATATATGGCTAATTATAATTTTTGTAATTAAAAAAAATTGGTTATGGACAAGCATGGCTTTTTTTTTAATGTATTTTTTTCCCTATACCTTATTTTGTTTGCATGGTTCCAGAAATGCTAGTACTTTCAGATTGTTTGAAAGTTTAATTAGTATCTTTGAAGTTTTCTTTAAAATGTGAACTATTTTAAGCATAATGTATAAAACAGCATGAACTCCCATCCCTGCCAGCCAGCCAACTCTGTCAGTTCCTAATGCTATGACATGCTTGATCTTTCTAAGAGGAGGACATTAAAGATGCCGTTGAATGTATTCTTAGCAGCTGTCTTTTCCACTCATCTCTCTTCAGTTAACACTCCAAAACGAAAGTTCTATTTTTTAAAATTAGTTGTAAATGTGTATATTACGTATAGAAGTACACTACATACATTTTTGTGTGTTTTTCTTTTTCCTTTTGGCTTTTCAAGACAGGGTTTCTTTGTGTAAACTATTTTTTATTTATATACTTTGTTTGTTTGTTTGTTTTGAGACAGGGTCTCACTATGTAGCTCTGGCTGTCCTGGAGCTCACTATGTAGACTAGGGTGGCCTTGAACTTAAGGAGATCCACCTGCCTCTGCCTCCTGAGTACTGGAAGTAAAGGTGTGCACCACCATTGCCCAGCCTAGTAGTGTACACTCTTAACTTCTGAGCATCTTTCCAGCCCCAAGTAACAAAGACTTTGAATGTAGTTTGACTTACAGTTCCTTTCCTAAAATTATCACAAGTATTAACCAACCTTGTCAAACCCTTTTGCTAAAACAAGCATTGTTCTAGAAACCAGAGACATTTGGTATTGCCTATACATTCTTTCCCCTTAGCCTTTCTTTAATTTGTTTTGTTAGTTTTAATTGTTCTAGATTTATTTATGTCTATGGGTGTTTTGCTTGTATGTATGTATGTATGTATATATATACATATATATATGTACTGCTTGTTTGCCTGGTGCCTGTGAAGATCAGAAGAGCGCATTGGATTCCCTGAAACTGGAGTTATGGATGGTTGGGAACCACCATGTGGGTGCTGGGAACTGAACTTGGTTCCTCTGCAAGAATAACACATGCTCTTAAACACTGAGCCATCTCTCCAGCCCCCGTACTTTGTTGTTTGGAGATAGGATCCCCCCCCCCCCAGACAGAGTTTCTCTGTGTAGCTTTGTGCCTTTCCTGGAACTCACTTGGTAGCCCAGGCTGGCCTCGAACTCACAGAGATCTGCCTGGCTCTGCCTCCCGAGTGCTGGGATTAAAGGCGTGCGCCACCACCGCCCAGCAGGATCTTGTTTTGTTGTGCATCCCAGGTTAGCCTGGAACTGGAGTAGCCTTGAATTTGCAACCTTCCTGTCTCTTGCTCCTTCCCAAGTGCTGGGATTACAAATGTGTGATACTACACCCTATTCATTCTTTCTGTCTTAAGACCGAGTTTCACAAGGCCAATGGCATCTTCGGCTCCTCCAGGCATTGTAAATACTTCTCATCTTGTAAACTGCCCTTAACATTTTCTTAATGGGTTTGTAACTGCCAGTGATTGAAGGACAAGCACCTGTTTCCCTATACCATCCCGTGGAAACAGTTCTTTAGTGTGGAGACTTTTCAGCTAGCGCTGTTGGCTTCATTTGATTTGCAGTTAAAGGATGTTGAAAATGGGGTGTCTTGTAATGTAGTTCTAGTTGGGACTGGCAGTTGTTGCAGCTCAAAGGCTGTTTACTGGTTGTGACACTTAGAAGGTGTGGGCCTGGAGTCATGACCTGGTAGATAGTCACGTCCTGTGTTTGATGCACAGCATTGTCAAACAACATCAAAGGGCTTGAAGGAAGAAGCAAAGCTGATAAAGGATTTTGAAGTTCTGCTGCGCTGTCTCCTTAATTTAGTGTCAGTTTTTGACATGTCGTCTCACTGTGTTTTAGCCTAGACTAGCTTTGAATTCCAGGGCCCAGTGATCTTTCTTTTTGGACTTTCTTTCTGGGTGCAGAGACTACAGGTCAGTGCCAAAATGCCCAGCATTCTAGGGAGGGGGAAACAGCAGCATGGTGTGTTTTGAGGCAGGGGCTTACCATATTGCTCAGACTGACCTCAGACTCATTTTCTTCTTCCTTAAACCTCCCAAGTAGCTGAGATTATAGGCGTGTACCACTGTGCCTGGGATGTTTTATATGATTTCATTGATTTTGATTCTGGGTCCTGCAGTGTAGCCTAGGCTGACTTGAGACTCTGAATTCTTCTGGCTTACCCTCCTGGCTTCTGGGATTTCAGATGGGTGCCATTCCAGCTTCCAGTATAATGTTTAAATGAGTTAGTGAATGTATGCCGTGACACATACTATAGTCCCAGTACTCAGGAAGTTACAGCAGGAAGACTGTTTAACCCAGGAGTTGAGAGCTAGCCTAGGCCACAGTACAGCAAGATGATGTTTCTGTAGATGAATTTCTAAGTGGTCTTATTAAATAAAAAACATGAAGCCAAATATAGGGGTGAAAGCCTTAGAGATCAGGGAAATGGGGAAAGCCACCAGCCAACCTTATCTCACCAACTCTGCATCTTCCAAATGCGAGTTACTTCCTGTCTACCCAGGCTTATATGCCTTTTCTGTTCTGTTCTCTCATTGGCTCTCTTAGCCCAGCCATATCCTGCCTGCTAAGTGATAGGATTAAGGGTATATGCTACCTCTGCCTGACTTCTTTGTTTATTTAAAATGGCTTGCTATTCCCTCTGATCTCCAGGCAAGCTTTATTTATTAAAGCACAAATAAAATATCACCACATTTCAACACAAATAAAGTACCACCACGTGTCCCCTCCAGAAGTCATATTGAGAAAGGAGACTGTGGGAACAGTGAGGCGGAAAGGAGACTGTGGGAACAGTGAGGCGGAAAGGAGACTGTAGGAACAGTGAGGTGGAAAGGAGACTGTAGGAACAGTGAGGCGGAAAGGAGACTGTAGGAACAGTGAGGCGGAAAGGAGACTGTGGGAACAGTGAGGCGGAAAGGAGACTGTAGGAACAGTGAGGTGGAAAGGAGACTGTAGGAACAGTGAGGTGGAAAGGAGACTGTAGGAACAGTGAGGCGGAAAGGAGACTGTAGGAACAGTGAGGTGGAAAGGAGACTGTAGGAACAGTGAGACGGAAAGGAGACTGTAGGAACAGTGAGGTGGAAAGGAGACTGTAGGAACAGTGAGGCGGAAAGGAGACTGTAGGAACAGTGAGGCAGCTCCGCTGGTAAAGGTGTTTGCCCCCAGGCCTGCCAACCTGAGTTGCATCCCTGAACTCACCTGGTAAAGGAGAGAGCTAACTCCCTCAAATTGTTTCTGACAACCACAAACCTACTGTGGCATACATTTGCCCCAACTCCCCAGTAAGTATAAATAAATGTGAAAATTTTAAGTGAGACCTTTCTCATTGCCATTATTTCCTTCAAGCTTGTTTTCTCTTCCAGGCCTTACCTTCTCCCTCTGGCCATAACCCCATCGTGAGAACTCGTGTGCTCTCTTAGTCAATCAGCTGTATGAAGCACTCACTTAGTAATTTTTATTTGCACATAGAATTTGTAGCGACTCAGAAGTTTACTTGATTCTCATTAAAAGGGATATTTTATTCTATTGTGGAGAAGCTTCTTTTATAGAAAACCTTCATATAGGCGGATGGTGCTGGCGCCTGCCTTTAATCCCAGCACTTGGGAAACAGAGGCAGATGGGTCTCTGAGTTCAAGGCCAGCCTGCTCTATAAACCGAGTTCTAGGACAGCCAGAGCTATTACACAGAGGAAAAAACCAAGGGGAGGGGGAAGAAAACCTTCATGTGTCATGATTAAGTGTAACTCTTATAATCCGGAGTATTAGAAATACTAGTAACATTTGAGGACGTGAAGTGGAAGTGGGGACGACGACGACCTCACTCATGACTCTTGGATACATGCATGTGTGTGTCCAAGTGTATGCACCATGTTCAGGTAGAGGCGTCAGGTGTCCTGCTCTGTTGCTTATTCCCTTGAGATGGTCTGCCCTGGAGCTGGCTGATGGCCAGCAAGTCCCAGTGACCCTCCTGTCCATCTACCCCCAACACTACAGGTGCACATGTGGCCACATCCTGCATTTTATGTGGGCACTGGGGACCTGAACCAAGGTCTTCATCTCTTTTCAGCCCTGACTTTTTTTTTAAGTTACTATTTTATTAGCTCTGATATATTGCCTAATAGTGAATAAATATTCATATTTAATATAGGAATTGAAGGTCATTGTGACAGAACACAGGGCATAGTCCTTTGCTCCTAAAGTGGCCAGTTACTTAATTTAAGATCATTAATACCAGTTTCATGTCAGAAATTTGTTATTGCCCACTGGTGTGATTTTATTATTTTAGATGTTCAAGTAGTATCTCATTGTGGTTTTATTTATCCTTGAAGTTAATTTTTTTTCTTTTTTTTTGTGGTTTTTTTTTTTGAGACAGGGTTTTAACTTTAACCAGGGTGGCCTAAACTCATAGAGATCCATCTGCCTTTATGTCCTAAGTGCTGGGAATAAGGTGTGTGCCACCACCGCCCAACTAATTAATTATATTTTTGCTTATTTTGTGTATATGTATGTGCTCATACACGTCTGCACATGTGTTTGGAAGCTAGAGGTTAATGTGAAGTAGCCTCAGCTGTCTCTTGACATCTTATTTTTTGAGATGGAATCTCTTCTCACTGTATGTAGAGCACACTGATTAGGCTAAACTGGCTAGCTAGCAAGTCCTGGGTGTTCTCCCATCCTACCTCCACAGCAGTGGGATTGCAAATGCACACTGATGCACTTGGCTTTTGTGTGGATGCTGGGGACTCTTTTACCAGCTGAACTGTCTCCCCTTCCTCCTTTATTTGGTTTCGTGAGATAGAGTCTCATGTAGTTCAGGCTGGTCTCAAACCTGCTGTGTAGTTGAGGCTATCCTTAAACTTTTTTTTTAATTATTATTAAGAAGTTTTTTTATTCATTTTACATACCAATCACAGATCCCCCTCTTCCTTCCCCCTGCCCCTCTAGCCTTCCCCAAAATCCACCCCCCATTCCCTCCTACAAGAAGGTAAGGCCTCCCATGGGGAGTCAGCAGAGCCTGGTTACCCTTAAACTCTTGTGCCAGATATATAAATGAGCCTGTCCTCACCTAAGAGTATTACAGAGGGCACTTTGGCAGAATTGGCCCAAATGTCAGTGTATTTTCAAGAATATGAGATCTGCCTCTGGATTCCTTTTTATTTTTGTCCCTTTGGTAAGTGATTTAAAGTAATAAAAGGCAAGAAAATGATTTTGATTTCCCTTGCTTTTTCTCCTATCTGCCAAACTCCTTAGTCCCCATGGGAAAAAATGTGGGTGGTCACTGGATGTGGTGGAGGATGCCTTTAATAAGCCAGGACTCAGGTAACAGAGGCAGGTGGATCTCTTGAATTTAAGACTGGCTTCATCTATATAATGAGTTTTGGGTCAGCCAGGGTTGTGTAATGAGAACTTGTCTAAAAAGAAAAAGAAAAGAAAAAAGAAAGGTGGTGACATGTTAAAAAAATGAAGAAGCAGCCGAGCAATCAAGACCTCTGAGGATTGTGCATTACACTTACGCACTTGCTCATCTGTGCCTGAGCACAAGAACAGAAGCCAGAAGTCAATCTGGTGTCCTCCTCGGTCATTCTCCGCCTGGAGTTTTGAGGCAGAGTTTCCTACTGAATGTAGAGCTCATGGGTTAGTCTATGCTACCTGGACAGCAAGCCTCAGCCCTATTATGTGAATACTAGATATCTGAATTTAGGTCCGTGTGTGTGTGTGTGTGTGTGTGTGTGTGTGTGACACTTTACCCACTGATCCATCTCCTACCCAGTGTCAAGAATACTGTATTTCAATGTGAGGAGTTAGTGGAGTTAATCATGATATTTTACTCAAGTCTGTGTCTGTAGGCTTTGTCCTATACAGCATTTTAAGGATGTTTATATGTAGAAAAATAGAAAACTAACTTGGAAAGAACTTATTTGCCAATTTTGAACTAAAATTGTATGTATACACAAGTCAGTTTAGTATTAGTGCTTCAGAGTCAGGTGTGGTGGTGCACACATTCAGTCGCAGCATTTGGGAGGCAGAGGCAGGTAGGACTTCCACACAGCAAGTACCTGGACAGCCAGGGTTACATAGAGAGCCTGTCTCGAACAAACCCTGGAGCTTTTCCCTTGTAGTACATGTGCTAGTATGTACTACCACGCCCCAGACAAATGTTTCACCACTTTCCAGCTGTATAACCCATTCCACTTGCTCCTCTGTCTCATTTTCTCCATCTATAAAGAGGAGATGCTTTTGTGCTGAGGAATGAATGATTTAATGTATCCAAAATGCTAAGAAGCCACTACTGAATTATTATCATTCGCTGTTCAGTACTTGGCTATAAGTACCCTTTTATTTTTGGATGTGTGTGCAGTGCACAGTTTTGTTTTTAATTAAGTTTTTTTAAAAAGACATATTTTAATTGTATGGGTGTATGAGTGCATGCAACATGTATATTCCAGGTGAGTGTATGCTTACAGAGGCCAGAAGAACTGTCTGAATCCCAGGAGCTATAGTGTGCCATTGTGAGTCAACTGACAGGGGTTCTGGGAAACAAACCTGGGTCCTCTGGAAGAGCAGCGAGTGCTCTTAGCCACTGTATTTTAGCTCTTCAGCCCCTAAATTTAACTATATAAGAATTGTGTGGTTTAGGGGTGGGGATGGAACTCAGATTGGTAGAGTGATTTTTTTTTTTTTTTCTGGCATGTACAGAGCCTTGGGTTTGATCCTCAATACTGCATAGGTTAAACATAATGACATCTGCCTGTCAACTCAGCATGTGAGGAGGTAGAAGCAGAGAAGTTCAAGGTCATCCTCAGCTACCTTGTAAGAAAAGAAGAGAAAGGATTATATGGTCTGAATACTAATAACCCAAATAATTATAATAACACAAGCACACACTATTTATTCATAAATCACAAAGATACATTTTTCTTATATTTCAAATAATTATAGTGAACTCTTTCCAAAGAAAGGACACATCTTTCTAGTGGAAGTCATCAGCTGCAGCCTTCAAATCTGCTTCTCAGTTTCTGATTTGTTTCTGCTTTTGAAACATTTGCATTTATTTGCATTTTCTTTTTTCTTAAAAATTTTAAGATTAAAAATTATTGATTCTATTTTATTAACACATAAAAAGCTTATGTTTTCCTCTAAGATTGCAGTAGTTGAATGTACCCTTAATTTTATAATCTCCAATGTAACAACATTGGAAGGTGGAACCTTGGGGAAGTGTTTCTCTCATTAGGGCTCCACTGCCTGAAAGAATTAATGCTAGTTTTTATTTAAAAAAAAAAAAAAAAGAAAGCCTTAGGGTTGGAGAGATGGTTCACCTATTAAGAAAACTTACTGCTGGCAGCTCACAGCTGCTCTGCTCCAGTTCCAGTTCCAGAGGATCCATTGCCTTCTGCTGACCTCTATGAACACCAGATGTGCAGGTGGTTGCACATACATGTATAGAGGCAAAGTACTTGTACATATAAAAATATATCTTAAGGATAATTTCAAAGGCCTGTGGGCTGGCACTATGGCTCAGTAGGTGAAGGTGCTTGCTTATTGACCTGAGTTTGATCCCTGGAACTGATATAAAAGTGGATGGAGAAAAGCAGTTCCTCAGAGTTGACCTCTGACCTCCATGTATGCACTGTCATTTGGGCACCTACATATATACATCATGTACACACATAATAAAAAAATAAATTCTGCAAAGGCTGCTAGCTTGTGGGCCTACCAGCCTGGGGTATGCAGCAGAGCAGCAGGAACAAGAGAGACCTATTCAGTAAAGTGGGATTCCAGATTCCAGCATTGACTGAAAGCTGTCACATGGATGCCACCTCCAGTCTCTTGTCTGTCTGCCTCTCTTCCTGACTGCCTCCCTACCTATCTATATCTCACGTATACACAGATAAAGACATTAATATCTTCAAAGACATTAGAAGGTTGTCTGGGAATAGATTTGCTTTCTTCGGTTTCCACGTTCTGCCATACAAAGAAGCAACAAGATGTTTTCCACAAGCTAGCACCTTTGGCTTGGATTTTCCAGCCTCCAGTAATGTCAGATATAAGTTTCTATTTTTTATAAGTTAATCTAATCTCACTTATTGTGTATAGTAACACAAAAATGGATAACATTACTTTGATCAGGTCCAAAGATATTGATAAATATTTCTTTTTTGTTCAGTTTGATGTTTTGAGAAAGTCTTACCGTGTGTGGGCATTTGAGTAAGAATGGCCTCCATAGACTCACATATTTGAATGCTTAGTTATCAGGAAGTGGCACTATTTGAGAAGGATTAGATGGATTTGGAGGTGTGAGCTTGTTGGAAGAAGGGTGTCCCTGGGGATGGGCTTTGTGTTTCAAAAGTCCATGTCAGCAACCCCCCTCCTCTGTTTATGGATCAGGGTGTAGCTCTCAGCTACTGTTCCAGTGCCTGCCTGCATGCTACCCTGCTTCCTGCAGTGGTGATGGTGGACTGACCTTCTGAACTGTAAGGAAGCCCCCAGTTGAGTGCTTTCTCCTATAAGCATTGCCTTGGTCATGGTGTCTCTTCACAGCAATGACCAAGAAGAAGTTGGTACCAGGGACTGGGGTATTGCTGTGATAGGCCTGACTGTGCTGCTTGTTGGCTGAGTGTGGACTTTGGGACTTTGGACTAGAAAAGAGGTTGAATGCTCTGAGTGGGTTAAATATACCATACTAGCAGGAGCATGGAAAACAGTGGTGCTGAGAGCAATGTAAATTTTGACAGACCTGTGTAAGATGAATTGCTAAATGGTCTTATTAATAAAAAACCCGGAGCCAGATATTGGGGTGAAAACTGAGAGATCAGAGAGCAGAAAGAGGCCAGCCATCCTCTTACCACTACAAAGCCTCAGCCAAAGAGAGAGCTACTTCCTGTATACTCACGCCTATAAATCTTTCTGTGTTCTAACATCTTACTTCCTTCTTCTGCCCAGCTCTATCACTTCCTGTCTGTCTGTACAGACCTCCAGACCTCTATGGTTAACTAGTGCTGGGATTAAAGGTGTGTACCACCATGCCTGGCTCTGTTCCCAGTGTGGCCTTGAACTCACAGAGATCTGGATGGATCTCTGCCTCCCAGTGTTAGAATTAAAGGCTTGTGCTACCACTGCCTAGCCTCTTATGTTTAATATAGTGGCTGACTGTTTCCTCTGATACCCAGGCAAGCTTTATTTATTAGAGCACGAATAAAATATCACCACAGACCAGCCCACTTTCAGAGGGGAAGGATATAAGGAGATGGCCTACAGACCATTCTTGTGATACTTTGACAAATGTGGCTGCTTTTTGCCCTGTCCAAAAAATCTGGCTGAGGTTAAATTGAAGATTTCAAACAAGCCTAGTATTGATTTTTGTCACGTGGTTATTGGTAATCACTCTTATGCAGATCTATAATGAAAAAGAGCCAGCTGGATAAATAGAAATGCAAAATGCAAAATAGAGAAAAGGAGCACCAGGAAGTGTATTGGAACTAAGTCCAGTACTCAAGGAGAAAGCCAGATACTAAATGGAATGAAGGGAGTGGTGATCTCACCCCTTTGCAAGAACCCCTTGTAAGTGGGCATGATCCCACCCAGCTAAGCTTCCAGCTTGTGAAAAGGAAGTAAAGAAAAGCTTAACCAATGAAGGAAACTACCAACAGCAGAAAGCTGATGCAGATGTAATTGAAAGAGGGGTCCAAGTTCCAGCCCCAACAAGCAGGAGAATTTGTCAGTGACCAAGATCCAATGTAACTCAGGCTGGCTTGGAACTTAGAACAGTCTGATCAATGCTTGCCTCCTCATCAAGAGTGCTGGGATTAAAGGTGTGTACCACCATGCCTGGCTTTGATATGTAGTATTTTAATCATAATAAAATTTATATTGCTTTCTGTAACTGTCTTTTATCTATATATCTTTGTCTTACCGATGTGATTGGAGGTTGTAAAGTATTTTGTGTTTTGGCTGTGGTTTCAGCTCGGTTGGTGAAAGACTTGAGTAGCATGCACAAAGCTCTAGGTTCAGTGTCCAGCTCTGCACAAACTGTGGTGGTGAACAGCTGTAATCCTACCACCTGGGAAGTGGAGGCAGGAGGATTGAAGTTGACAGTCATCCTTGGCTATATAGCAGGTTTGAGGCCCACCTAGGCTATTTGAGACTCTCTGACTCTCTCTCTCTCTCCTCTCTCTCTCTCTCTCTCTCTCTCTTCTCTCTCTCTCTCTCTCTCTCTCTCTCTTAATTTTAATGCATTAAGAGAACTAACTGTATATACTGTAGATTGTTTCCAATTTTAATAGTTCATACTTAATGAAAGATTTAAAATATGAATACAGGCAGTCCTTACTACCTGGTCTAATACATTTGTATCTAATTATAATGATTTAGTTCAGCAATAACAGTACCCTAACATTAAGCCTTGTGCTATCCTGGGCATAGATTTTAGGAGAACTTGCCAGGATTTTAAACTGCAGAGCTATTAGCTAATAGAATGTAAGGAGTTTTTTTTGTTGTTGTTGTTTGTTTTGTTTTGTTTGTTTGTTTTTGTTTTTAAGACAGTCATTTTGTAGCCCTGGCTGGCCTGAACACTCTATGTAGACCAGGCTATCCTTGAACTCATGCATCTACCTGCCTCTGCCTGTAGTGTTTTAAAATGTTTATGTCAGTTTGTCCCATGGTAAGCTTAAAAGCTAACACCTTTAAGGTTCTGATTACCTGCTTGTTTTAAAAATATTATAACTTTCATGTTGTTTGAATCTTAGATGGTCTTTTAATAAAAAAAACCCAGAGCCAGATGTCAGGGTGAAAGCTGAAAGATCAGAGAAGCAGAGCAGGCCACAGCGGACCTCACCTTATCAACTCCACGAATCCTCAGACTCTTGAGTCCTCACCCGAAAGGGTCTCAGCTGAACTGCCTTAGTTCCTGTTTTCTCACGCCTTATATACCTTTCTCGGCCCAGCCATGTCACTTCCTGGGATTAAAGGCATGTGTGCTTCCCAGTACTGGGATTAAAGGTGTATGCCACCACTGCCTGGCTCTGTTTCCAGTGTGGCCTTGAACTCACAGAGATCCAAACAGATCTCTGCCTCCTATGTGATGGAATTAAGGGTGTGTGTCACCACTGCCTGACCTCTATGTGTAATCTAGTGGCTGGCTCTGTCCTCTGATCCTTATACAAGTTTATTAGTGTTCACATATATCACTCTTTTAAGATGTGGCCTTTTGGAGCTTCCAGCTGAATGAATGACGTGTTCTGTTCACTTTTTGTTAATCTGTGTAGGCTACCATAACAAAATGCCATAGTCTGGGTGACTTACACAGCAGAGATTATTTTCTCAGTTCTGGGGACTACAAGTCCAAGATCAAAGGCCAATAGAGTTGGTGTCTGGTGAGAGCTATCCTTGGGTTACAGACATCAGTTTTCTAGTTCTGCAGGGACTCTTCTAAAAGGATGCTAACCTTGGAGCATCAGGGCTCCATCCGTGTGAATTCATTTAACTTGCTTAGTGGCCCCATCTCCAAATCCTGCTCTACTGGATTTAGGGCTTCAACATAACAAATTATGGGGGTGAGACAAGCGTTTAGCTTTCAAGGCAGGAGAACTCCCAGCACTGGATCTCTACTGAATATCATGGAGCTTCACCTTCCTGAGGACCTGTGCTCAGAAGTCTTTTCTTTCACTTCCTTGTTTCTTGAGTTCTCCACTTGGACTGTCTTGGTTTAGCATGTCCATGCAGAAAGTTGGGGCCATCATGAGGCTTGCTCCACATTTCTCATCCTTGAAAGTCCTCAGAACTGCACAGCCTATTACTCATTTCCCGCAATGCTTTTCTCATACATTCTATCTTACTTTATAGCTGTTTTTGGTAGAGTATCAATAGATACTGGATTCTTTGTCCTACTTGGAAGCAGAAAACCAGTCATGAGTTCTTATTTGCAAACAGTAGGAGGAGCTTTAGATTGCTTGGTGAAGCTCTTGTTTCATACAATTCATTTCTGTTACTGATGTAGCCTGTTGTATTGAAAGTTTTATGGGAGACTTGGATGCTTTTCAAAGCCATGCTGTGAACATAATGGACTGTGTGGAGGAGACTTTGTTCCTTGTGGGTATTGAAGGAGTGATTCTTAGGATATTGTTAGATTCTCTCTGCACTTTCACAGTGTATTTGAGGTTCTCCGTATACAGTAATCAAAGCTTGGTGATGAAGTGTTATGACTTACACCCACCAGATTCTGGTAGTTTAGCATTTAGTCCCCAGGCAGGCTCTTTGCACTCTCTCCCCTCTATGCATATGGGATAATGTAAGATGCAGCTCTAGCCCTGGGCAGAGTGACATGCTGTAAAAGAAAGGCTTCTTAATTATAATATTTAAAATTTCCCAGGAGTTTAAAATATCCCTAAGGACATAATTTAACTGTTACTTAGTTCACTTGAAAAATGAAGTCCATTTTGGCAGGCCATTATAAAGTCTTCGCATTTTATACATTTTTAAAAGAATAATTGTGAGTCCTATATTTATATAGAGTAAACTAGGCTTGATGGAATATTCAAATCAGAATACTTCCATTTTCTATGGGATTCAAATCAAGTAAACAGTATTTTCTTTCTATATTTTTGTGTTACTGGTAGGCTTTTGGGGGGTATCAGAATAGGCTCTGTACCTGTTTGTAGCACATGGCCAAAAATGAAAAAAATAATCATGAAAAGTTGTGTTCTAGCAGAACTAGGCCTGATAGATTGAGCAGTGGATGTATGTTTTATGTATAGGGATAGTCAACAATGTTGGTAATGATAATGCTAACTTCTCAGATAAGTGAGAAAGGACAGATTTGTTTGTTGTTGTGTTTGTTTTTTGAGACAGGGTTTCTCTGTGTAACTCTGGCTATGAACAGGCTGGTCTTGAACTCAGATATCCTCCTGCTTCTGCCTCCCAAGTGCTAGGATTAAAGGTGTGTGCTACCATACCTGACCCTGAGAAAGAACAGATTCTTAAATCTTGCTGCTTAACAAATTTTGCGAAAATATTTTTCTATTTCTGATTTAGACTGTATACTAAACAAGGTTCAGATATACATATGACAAATATACATGTAAGAAAGAAAGAAATAATACACACACACACAAGAATATGGCTGAATATTTAATTTTCAAGTACTTCAAACTGTATGGCATATTATAACAAGGAACAGTGATTGGTTCTGTCATGACTTAGACAAGTAAAACTCACAGGCAGAGGAAGAATAAACACAAAGCCATCGTAATATGTGTGATTTAGTCTTCAGACCCTGAGGATAACACTGCATATATGAGAAGTCCTTTGAAGTCCTCTGAGGTCTTGCTTTCTCCACTTTCTCCTCCATGAGTTCACAAAGGTAGTCATTCTTGAGTAAGCAAACAGACCTGGAGCCCCAGATACCCCAGTAATCTGCTTGTTGTCTTTGGTTGCCACCAGATATTGCTCTTGAAGCTCCATTAAGTGCTGTTTATTCAGCAGTAAAACTCAGAGTAATCTAAGCTTTCACTAGGGCCCGGTAGGGCGGTACCTTTAAAGCTCTTTGACTTTATGGCTGGCCTGTAGCCATGTAACACATTGTAGCCATTGCACCAGCATATAGGATGTAGAAGAACATCCTGCATACCATTTGTTCATTCATGGAATGGTATTGATATCTACTGCAGGTCTTAAGTACTCTTGGGTGTGCTAGAAATAACAATAGTGAGCAAAAAAAATCCTGCCTTAATAGAGGGAGGTTAGGGAAGAGGAAGGAGAAGAAACAGACAGTAAATAAGGTTTATTCTCTGAAGCAGCTATAGAGTGGCCTATGTATGAAGTCCTACCTGTCTTTTTGAGATAGGATTTCACTATGTATCTCAGACTGACCATGAGCCCCCTGCTTTTTGGCGCTGCTGGGGTTCAAACCTGGGGGCTTGCACATGGTGGGCAAGTGCTCCACTGCTGAGCTGTGTCAGCAGCCCTTGCTGTGGCTTTTTGAAACAGGCAGCTCACATGGGCCTGGGACCCCTGAGTACTTCAGACTTCCTGCCCGAGAGCTGAGGTCACAGGGCTGCATCACCACACATGTCACAGGGTCGTTTAAAGAAAGTTCCAGCGGTTGGTTAACTAAGGTAAACTGGATTCAATGTCGTTTTTGTTTCCACTTGCAAAGTACAGCTGCCCTCTAAGCTCAGAGTTTTTGTCTTTTAGAAATTATTCCTTGCTGTAAAAAACGTACTGTAGAGTCCCTGCTGTCCTTCTGCTTATTACTGTATCACCTGGGACGAATGTGTGTATTGCTGTTTTTGAATTATTTATTAAAGAAGGCCAGTAAAATCAGTCTTTTTTGTTTTGGCTACTAAGGATGGAGTTGAGGGCCTCAAGCATGTTAGACAAGAACTCCACAGCTCTGTTCTGCGCTGTCGCCCATAAAATGTTCTAAATTGTGACTTTTTGTATGTTAGTTGCTAGCAGGAAAAGGTTGTGTGCTTCCCTTCATAGTGAAATTCTACTAAAATTTTATACAGGCAGGATGTGGTGGTTCCTGTCATAATCTCAGCACTGGGGAGGCTTTTGTAAGAAGATGATTAGTTTGAAGTCAGACTGGACTTCATAGTGAGGTAGTCTCAGAAAAAAAAAATGAGTGTAGTAAAGTGCTGTGACTCAGTCATTATTTTCTGAAAATGTCCTTAAACAGTTGGGTATTTTAACTTTATTCAGATTACATGCAGGACTTTGAGAATAAAACTTCTAGGTACATACACGTTGTACAGTCAGTAAACAGAGGCACTGCTGCCGCTTGGACTGTTCGACCTCCAGTTTAGTGTTTGTCATTCTTATACATGTTTTGTACTTTCACTGTCTGTATTATATCCCTAAAGAGTATAATAGTGTTTTAGTTTTTGTTCTTGCCATTTGTTTATTTATTTGCTGTTTAAAAATTTAGGTTAAAAAAAAAGTAGAATATTCAGCATTTGGGAGACTGAGGCAGGACGGTTGCGATTTTGAGACCACGTAGGACATTGTAGTGAGTTTGAGATCAGCCTGGCCTATGTAATGAGAGCCCCATTGGACTACTTTGAAAAACTTTAAAAATCAGAGTTGCCATATGAACCAGGGGTTTTGTTGGCTGTATGCCAGAGAGGAATGAAAACCTATATCCACATAAAAACTCATACATGAATGTTGATAGCAGAAATTCGTCATTTCTATTAACTAAAAAAACAAATTCAATGAACTGATGAGAAGATGAATAAAATGGGTATATTCATACAATAGAATGTTACTCAGCTGTATAAGGAAACAAAATACAGATACATACTGTGACATGGATGAACTTGAAAGCATCATACTAAACAGCAAGCAAGTTACCAAAAATTATATCTTACAAGTTTACTTGTGTGTAAAGACAATGTAGAGGCAAGAATTTGATATAGGAAGAGAATGGACATGACTAGCAGTGGAATACAGATTTCCTCTGTTTTTTGTTTGTTTGTTCATTTTGTTTCCAAACACTTAATATTGTTTTATTTTATGTGTATGAGTATTTTACCTGCTGTGTCTGTACACTGTGTATGTGTCTGGTGCCCATGGAGGCCAGAAAAGGGCAGTGGATTCTCTGGAACTGAAGTTACAAACAGCGGGGAGCTGCCATGTGGGTGCTGGGAATTGGATCTGGATCTTCTGGAAGAGAATCCAGTACTTTTAACTGCTGAGCCATTTCTCCAGCCCCCGAGTACAGATTTCTTTTGGGAAAATGATATGCTTTAAAATTAGTGGTGATAGCCGGACGGTGGTTGTGCACACCTTTAATCCCAGCACTCGGGAGGCAGAGCCAGGTGAATCTCTGTGAGTTCGAGGCCAGCCTGGTCTACAGAGTGAGAACCAGGACAGGCACCAAAACTACACAGAAAAACCCTGTCTTGAAACCCCCCTCCCCCCAAAAAAAATTAGTGGTGAAAGTTATATAAGCATATAATTATACTAATATTGATTGTTAAATTCATGCACTGTATTAATATTGATTAAGTGCATAAACTGTATTAGAATGTGAATTTCATTTCCATAAAGATATTTTAACAACTTTATGCAAATATTGTTAGTCCTTTAATTCTTAGCTGCTTTTTGACTCATCATTTTAGGTCCAAACAAAGTATTATGTCAAGAACTCAGACATTTTTGTACCTTAATTTTGTATGTATTGTTTTCATATTCTCTACTGTGTAAGTTTCTTATATTTAATATTTATCTCATCAATTTCCCTCTTTGCTATTGAGAATAATACTTAATTGAACAGTTTAATGCATCAAGATGGTTCAGTGAGTAAAGACTTGCATCCAAGCCTGACAGCCTGAGTTCAGTCCTTGGAACCCACATGGTGGGAGATAATGACTCCCACCTCACACATGAGCAGTGGCATAGTGCTTGTACACGCATGCGTGAGCGCACACATGCACGCATATGCATGCACTCTGATAAATAAATGTAAAATAAAAAGGACGGTGATGCATATTTACTCGTATGATGATATATTTTAAAAACTGTGTTCCAAATTAGGATTCTTTGGATAATTAATTTTGAAGACATTTTACTGGTATACCTGAGAACATTTAGTTAGTTTTGGTTCATATCATTATAGGATACAGTTTAAAACTGAAGTTAAGTTGGCCCTGGCAGCTCATGTCTATAATCCCAGCTCTTGGCAGGGTGAGGCTTTTAAAAAAAATTTTTTTTTTTTTTTTAACTTAAAAAATTTTTTTGCTTAGATTTATTTTATTTTATGTATATGAGTGTTTTGCTTGTATGTATGTCTGTGTATCGTGTGCATCCTGGGACTGGAGGATGCATCTATAGATGGTTGTGAACATCATGTGGGTGCTGGAGATTGAATCCAGTTCCTATGCAAGAACAGTAAGTGCCCTTAATCACCAACCCATCTCTCCAAACCAGCAGGATGAGGCCTTATGCGGATTCCAGGCCAGCCTGGGTTACAGTGAGAGACCTTGACTTAAAAACAAAAATAAAACAAACGAAACCCAAACCTTAAAAGTACATGTAAATAAAACTGAACTTAGTAGAAGTGTACTCGTTTCTGAAATCCATCTCTATTTTTCTGTCTTTGACTAGAAAAAAAGTAGCTTCTTAGCTGTTGGCCTTCATTGGTACCTTAATGTTTTTTAAAGGTATGTTCTAATTTTTATATATGTTAATATGTCTTACAGAAAAAGCCACAAATGAGTACAACACTACAGAAGACTGGAGTCTGATTATGGACATCTGTGATAGGGTTGGAAGCACTCCCAATGGGTAAGATGCTCATGGGTAAGGACCTTGGTTAGCTTGTGTCTTCACAACATAAATTTGAAAGGATGCTGACATGCTAGTTTTAATGGAAGTATTTATTTAAATTTGCTGTGTAACTACCTACTTAACTAGTTGTTTGGTTTGGGGAGATAGAAGTAAAGAGATCAGTGGGCTAGGGTTTATCTTGAGAAACAAAGGCAGTGTTTGACTGAAAACCTGATCTGTATTTACATAGATAAGTAAAGGCTTTCACAGCAGGGATGAATGCTAACCATGAATCCATTGGCTAGTGGAGGAATTTCCCTGTGAGGTAGACTTTTATGAGAGCCTTTCTAAATACAATATGTAATATAATGAAAAGATTGAACTTGTATAAAAAAGAATGCTTTTGTATAGGACCCAGCTGTGAAGCTGCTCTAGCTTTCTCTAGCAGAGGGTGATTGTGCAACGTACTAGCATCCTGTCTTCAAGGCACGTTCCCATGTGTCAGTGAGCCTTTTAAGGTGATGTATCATGCTAACTCTTTTCAGGATGAGAATTTGCTGATGGAAAGAAAGCTCAGCCTGTCTGGAGAAAAAGCATTTGTATAGTATAGTTCTCTATGCTGACTGGCTTTGTGGGGAAGTGGTTTTTCTCTTATTATTGGAATACAAAGTTTTATAACATCTGTGAACCACAGTGTGCAAAACCACATAGACTTACTTACAAAGATGTTTGTAGAATTTTATTTTTAAAGCTGTTAGTTAGTAAATACCTTGTAATTTTAACATTTGAATTGAAACTCTCAAAAAATTCTTAATTTTCTCCATATTTTTTGTTGTTGTTTTAGAGCAAAAGATTGCCTAAAAGCCATAATGAAACGGGTAAACCATAAGGTCCCTCATGTTGCTCTTCAGGCATTAACTGTGAGTAAATGTCATGTCAGTTGACCCTATTTAAAAGTGCATTCACGTCAGTGACTTAAGGTCAAAACATTTTGTTGTTTATATATTCGTTTTTATTTTAATTGATAGCTTCTTGGGGCTTGCGTGGCAAACTGTGGAAAGATATTTCATTTAGAAGTGTGTTCCCGTGATTTTGCAACAGAAGTACGTGCTCTGATAAAAAATAAGGTAAGTTTTAAGCCAAAAAGAAGTTTAAGTCATTGCACAATAAATGTACTACGCATTGTTTTAATTATGTATAATAAAGTTGCCTTACTGATGAGACCACTTTTAAATAAGTTAGAACTTCTTGTCCTTAATTTTTGATAGTCGTAGCATCCAGGCTGTTTTCTTCCATATATATATATATATATACATATGTGTGTGTGTGTGTGTGTGTATAAAATCTGTATAAATGTCCTTGTATATCCATATATGTGTGTATATATATGTATGTATATATATATGTATATGTGTGCATATATGTGTGCGTGTGTGTGTGTGTGTGTGTGTGTGTGTGTGTGTGTGTGTTATTGGTACAGGCTCATCTTGGCTGAGGCCTGATCACTTCTTTGACTATTCTGTGTAGACTGCTTTGTTTATTTTTCACCACTCTTGAAGCTTAGATTTGTTAAGGTCACACAGCTAGAAAGGGGCGTAGTTGAGATTCAAATCTGGGTGTCTGTGACTCTTGACTCCAGACTTCAACACCATTCTGTACCGCCTTCCACTAGAGTTGGTGAAGAAAGGGGCCTTCATATGAGAGCTTTCTTTGAAACACAAACTCTGAAGCACCATTCTCATGCTGCTACTCCAGTTGATGCAGAAATTCTAATCTCATAGTGAGAATATGAAGAAAACAGCTAATAGCCTTCCTTATAAAAGATTTCTACTCATTTGAGTAAGAAGTATTCTGAAAGGGTGATTTTTTTTTCATGAAGCATCTCTGTCTGAAAATGTGAATAAGCATCTGTCAATTACTCAACTAGTCTAGAGCTTACTTCACTTCGTTGATGTTTATATACTTAAGGAGAAATTCAGTGGTGATTTTCTGTTAATAAATTGAAATTGTTTTATTTTGTGAGTGTGTATGTGTGTGTGCGCACATGCTCACATGCACAAGCCACAGTGTGTTTTGTGGGGGCCTAGAAAACAGCTTGGGGGGAGTCGCTTCTCTCCCTTGACAGTGTGCTTCATGGGGTCAAACTCAAGCAAGCACTTGTACCTGCCAAGCCATCTTCCAGTGCTCTCGATGAACTTAGTACTTACTCTAACTACATGGGCGATGAACTTAGTACTTACTCTAACTACATGGGCGATGAACTTAGTACTTACTCTAACTACATGGGAGGGTTTTCATGGTTTGTTTTCCTTTTTAAACCACTTCTTTCAAAGGCTCATCCTAAAGTATGTGAAAAACTGAAATCTCTAATGGTGGAATGGTCAGAGGAATTCCAAAAGGACCCCCAATGTAGTCTGATATCTGCAACTATTAAATCTATGAAAGAAGAAGGAGTTACTTTTCCTTCAGCAGGTTCCCAGGTGAGAGATTTATCCAGACCATGGTTGTCCCCCTACTGTTTGAAGACACAGTTCTCATATAAAAGCTAGCGAGGGATGTGGGTTTTGTGTGTGTGTGTGTGTGTGTGTGTGTGTGTGTGTGTGTGTGTGTAAGCAAGAGAGAGTAAGAGAGTGGTGGTCAAAGGATGACTTGTGGAATTGGTTCCCTCCTTTTATTATATATATGGTCCTGAGGATGTAACTTCGGTCATCAGGGTGAGTGGCAGGTAAGCCCCTGTTAACCATCTTGCTCTTAGCAAGGAATGTCTTATTGTCTGCATCCCCTAAGAGTCTACCTGATGTAGTACTTACATAGTGTACATCTAGTAGAGACATTTAATTGCTCAGTATTTTTCTTGTATATATCGGAAATTTTAAAAAGTGAATCAGATACAAAAAATGTGTTTAATGCTGCTCTAAAGTCTGGAATCATGTGAAAAGCATAGGATGTTCAAGTCAGCCTTATGTTTAAGAAAATGATAAGGGGCTAGTGAGATGGCTCAGTGAGTACAAGTGATATGACCTGAGTTGAGTTCCAGGAACCCAGTGAAAATGGAAGACAAGAACCAGCGCACAAAGTTGTCTTCTGACCTCATGCACATGCCCCCTCAACCCATAAGTTAAATGTTTCAAAAGAAACTTATAGTCAATTTGAAAGATGGCCATATACATATAACAGATTACTAATTTAAATTGTAAGTGTCAAAGACTGATGGATGAAGACCAGATGCTATCTTAGCACCAAGGAGAAAGAAGGACTACAGGTTGAGACAGTGAGGACATAGAGAGGAAGAATTTTGAGATTTGAATGTGATGTGTTAGGTAGAGTGGAAAAAAGAAGAGATGGTGGGAAAGGGCTAATGTGAACAGATTTGTGGAATGGAGAATTGCCTGTTGTGAATGTGTTGTGTTGAGGGTGATAAACAAATGTGATGGGTAGAGCTGTAAGACTAGAGACTGGTGAGGGCAGTAAACTAATGTGATGGTTGGAGCTGTAAGACTAGAGACTGGTGAGGGCAGTAAACTAATGTGATGGTTGGAGCTGTAAGAGTAGAGATTAATTGATGGTTATAAAGGAATGTGATGGGTAGAGCTGTAAGACTAGAGATTCATTGAGGGTGATAAACTAATGTGATGGGTGGAGCTGTAAGACTAGAGACTGGTGAGGGCAGTAAACTAATGTGATGGGTGGAGCTGTAAGACTAGAGACTGGTGAGGGCAGTAAACTAATGTGATGGGTGGAGCTGTAAGACTGAAGACTCATTGAGGGTGATAAACTAATGTGATGGGTGGAGCAGTAAGACTGGAGACTCATTGAGGGTAATAAGCTAATGTGATGAGTGGAGCAGTAAGACTGGAGACTCATTGGAAACATAAGGATAGCTTTAGTTGTCTAGTGAGTAGTAAAGAGCAGCCAGTCTGTCCTTTCTGCATGTCATTCTCAAGAACTGTTGATGGCTTGGAGTCCTGGACACCTATCTTAGGTGCTCTCAGACTCAGCAGGACCTTCTCCAGTCCTCTGCTGAGTCTGCAAGGCTGCTCCTCTCCAACTGTAGTGTTCTCTTCCTGTCAGAGCTCTGAGCTAATAGCACCTGAGTGCCTCTCCCTGAATAAGAGACCTGCAACAGTTGAGGCCAGAAGTGGTATCTGTTCATTCTCTAAAAAGCTTCCTTACTTCCTCTATGCCCAGTTCTATGTCAGATACTTAGATTGATGTAAAATATTAGTCATGGTATGCGTTTGGTGTGTTTATAATGTTTTCTTGAAAACTGATGTTTAGTGTTAGTATTTAAAACAACTGCTTAAGTGATCATGAAGAACCTCCCTTTTAAATGGAGCTGAGTTATCAGTGTTGTCAGTATTTTTTAATTAGCATCTACACATAATTATAGAGTTTGTGCTTCCTTTGAGAGGATAGTTGTGCTCATTTTACTCGTACGCTTACAGACTGTCTCGGCTGCTGCCAAAAACGGTACATCATTGAACAGAAACAAAGAAGATGAAGACATAGCGAAAGGTAGGGTTTGAGCATGATAATTTGTTGCTGCTGAAAATAGCCTTACCAAGAAGTTTTATTGAAAGAAAAATTATAAAAAGACTAATGGGCTTTTAGTTCTACTCAATTCTAAAAGCTGTAGGGTCTTAGAAGTCAAGAAAACCAGTGACATGGTGGAAGATGAACCTAATTCATTTTCTTTTTCAGTGATATGTGTTTAATGTTCTACCTTTAGAGAGATTACATTTCACCTTTTCTTAATGCCAAAGTTATGACTCAAGCACAGAAATATGTTCATGGTTTGTCCTATATGGAAAGCTACCCATATTATAATGTCACAATCTGTTTGCTATAAAAATAATAGCTGCTGTATATTACAGACTGTGATAATAAGGGATGAGCAAAATGTTATTTTAAAAATGTTATGTGTCCCTGTCCCCTCGTGAATTTAACCACTTAGTCTTTGTTTGGACAGGCTTGGTGGCCTAAAGTCCTAGCATTTGAGAGGTGGAGATGAGGACCAGGAGTTAAAGTCATCCTCAACTACTTAGGGAGTTCAAGGCTACACGAGATCCTCTTGAAAAAAAGAAAATGCATACTTGATTTATTGTTGAATATAAAATTGTTATCCAGTATTTTTTTAAACTTCTTTCGATGTTAAAATTAATTTTCATTTTATATATTTGCATTTTAATTCTTTTAACTAGCTATTGAGCTGTCCTTGCAAGAGCAGAAGCAGCAGTGCGCAGAGACAAAGTCTCTGTGTCCACCTGCAGAGACGCAGTTAAATAACAAGCCTGCGCGGAGAGTCAGAGCGTTGTACGACTTTGAAGCCGTGGAGGACAACGAACTCACCTTTAAACACGGTGAAATCATTACTGTTTTGGATGACAGGTATGCTCCACATTTTTACTTGTGGAATATTCTGAAAACAGTACAGTATCCTTAGCTGAGAATCAGGAGTATTCGGGTTTTTTCCTTTTAGTCAGATAATACAGTCTTCTCTGACTATTTTCTTGATGGTTAGACTAGGGAATGAGAACTTATTGAAAGCCATGCCTGGCTCTTCCCCCATCCTCTCCTACTACTACTGTATATTCCCCCACAATCCTTTATCGTTTAAAATTCTAAGGAAAAAAATAGATCGATCCGTTTTGAGCCCAATTCTCTTCTTTGTGTGTGTGGTTTTTGTTTGTTTGTTTGTTTTTGGGACAGGTTCTCACCGTGTAGCCCAGGCTGGCCTGGCCTCTAAGGCCTCCTGTCTCAGTTTCCCAAATGTTGAGGTTCTAGAGACTGAAGACTTGTGCATGGACGATATTTTAAAAGCAGTTGAATGGCTCAGTGGGTCAGAGCTCTTGTCTTTCCCTAATGACCTGAGTTCCGTCCTTGGGACCCATGTGCTGGAAGGAGAGCACTGCCTCTTGCAAGTTGGCCTCTGACCTTCGCATGCACGCGCGCAAATTGATACGTAAGTGTAGTAACTTTTTTAAGTTGAAGAAACTTTGCAACAGTGAGGTCAGACAGCTTGTTGCTGTGAACAGATTTAGCATATGTGCCTGCTTCCATTCTGAATAACCCAGTGAGGATATCCCAGTCAAGTAGAGATAGTTTTCATTTTTAAGGTCGTTTATTTATTTGTGCGCATGCATGAATGTGTGAATGTGTATATCCCCCCCCCACACACACACACTACTGTGTGCATGTGGAAGTCAGAGGACAGCTTGCAAGAGTCAGCCTTCTACCATGTGGGCTGGGGATCCAACTCAAGCTATCAGACTCGACTTTAACCTGCTGAGCCATCTTGCTGGCCCCAGTCTAGCCTATTTTTAAGTGTCTAGATACATATGGTTTTGCTTTGCTGCTGTAAGTATTTATAGAGAAAATGTTATGTAATAGACAGGTTATAATAAAAAATGAATGAGGACACAGTTCTGTTTTTGTGGAACTTAAGTAAGGGAGTTAAAATGACTGTATAGACAGTGATGTGCAAGACAGAACCTGGTGATGGCCATGAAAGAGGCTGTCTGGAGCCATGGAGAATCAGTTTACACTTTGTGTAGATGTGTGGTACAGGAGGCTTGCCCAGGGGCTGCTCTGTTTCAGAGGAGTCTTGATGGCATTTTTTTGTTCCACGTTTTTCATTGTCAAAGGTCGAACCCAGGCCGGTACAGTCAGGGCAGTGCTTTGCCACTGCATCATGTTCCTAGCCCCTTGGGTTGACTTTGAAAAAGTTGACAAGATACTGTAAGGAGTATTAAATGGAACGTATTAAATGGAACGGTTGATTATGAAGTAAAAAAGAAGCTTCAAGAAAAAATGGGAACTGGCCGTATTTGCCTTTAGTCCCAGCCCCCAGGAGGCAGAGGCAGGCGGATCTTTGTGAGTTCGAGAACAGCCTAGTCTACAAAGCTAGTTCCAGGAAAGGCAGAGCTACACAGAGAGACCCTGACTCGAAAAACAAAACAAAACAAACAAACAAAAAAAACAACCTCCCCCCCAAAAAAAAGGAAGAAAGAAGAAAAATGAAAGTGATTGGGATGATATCACTGTAGTTCTGGGTTTACTGCTTACTTGTTTGTGGCAGACAGTCTTCTCACGTGGTGTTTCACCCTAGTCTTCTCACGTGGCAATTTCACCCTTGTGTTCTCACGTGGCGGTTTCACCCTCATATTCACACGTGGCGGTTTCACCCATCGAGGACATTTGTTTCCTTTGCCGTTGTCACTACAAAGGTCATCAGGAGAGTCGTCTTGGTTCCTGTTCATAGCTGAAGACAAAGGCTGAAGTTTTTCATGATTCTGATATTTACATTTATTTATTATGGGGAGTGGGCCATCTATGTGCTATGTCACGTGTGTAGTAGTTGAGGACAACTTAGATTGGTCCTTTCCTTCCACCATGTGGGTCCTGGGGTCAAACTTGGGTCCTCAGGCTGGGAAGTACTGTAACTGAGTTATGTTGCCAGCCCAAGACCTAAAACTAGATGGGAGACCCTGAATCTCTTTTTGAAATCTCAGAATGCAAAGATAGTTTTTGGTTTTTTTTTGTTTTGTTTTCTTGTTTTTCCATAACGGCTGCAAGAAAATGTCAGTGTTATTTCAACAGCTTCATTTCTTTCTCATCTTGACAATGTCAGCTTCAGTCTTGGTTACTTTTCTCTTTGCTGTAGCCAAATCCCTGACAGATAGAGTGAGGAGGCTTTTTTTTTTTCCACTGAGAGTGAGGAATTAGCATATATAATAATATCTCAGAACTATTGATGCATCATTTTCTGATCTTAAGAATTTAGGTGATGGGCAGTGGTGGCGCACGTCTTTAATCCCAGCACTTGGGAGGCAGAGGCAGGTGGATCTCTGAGTTCAAGGCCAGCCTGGGCTACAGAGTAAGTTCCAGGAAAGGCTCCAAAGCTACACAGAAAAACCCTGTTTCAAAAAACCAAAAAAAACAACAACAACAAAAGAATTTGGGTGATGGATAACTCTTTTATATCTTTGTGGAACTCAGTAAATGAAATGTTTGAGAATCTTGGAGATTAATTGATTATTAATCCTAAGATTCCTCCTTAGTGGGCAGCTCAGTGTTAAGAGTTTGTACCTAGGGGCTGGAGAGATGGCCGAATGGTTAGGAGCACTGGCTGGTCCTCCAGAGGACCCAAGTTCAGTTTCTAGCACCTGCATGGCAGCTCACAGCTATCTGTAACTCCAGTTCCAGGAGATATGACACCTTCATACCAAATCACATAAAATGAAGTTAAATAAATTATTTTTTTTAAAAGAAAAGAATTTGTGCCTAGCATGAAAAAGCTTTGGCTCTGGTTCCTAATCCTACCAAAAAGAAAAAGAAAAACAAAACCATCCTTAAGAATGGCAGTTGGCGGGGGCTGGAGAGATGGCTCAGAGGTTAAGAGCACTGACTGTTCTTCCAGAGGTCCTGAGTTCAATTCCCAGCAACCACATGGTGGCTCACAACCACTTGTAATGAGATCTGATGCCTTCTTCTGGCCTGCAGTCATACATGCTGTATACATAATAAATAAATAAATCTTTAAAAAAAAAAAAGAATGACAGTTGGCACATGAGATTTCTATAAAGTAGACAAAAAGGGTTACTAGGTAACTATGACTATCCATGTGAAGAGTCCAAGATAGTCAATGGACAGACTATTAATAAACAGCTAAATTTATGTTAGGGTTATTAGATATAAACATCATATACAAAAAATCAGTGCTATATTTAGAAAATGTAGTAGAAAAGATGTCATTCACAATAGTAACAAAAATTGCCCTCAGCAGTTATTAGTGCTCTTGCATAGAGCCTAGGTTTGGTTCACTGGACCAACATGGCAGCTCACAGCCATCTGTGACTCCAGTTTCAGGGAGGGCAACACCTCTTCTGACCTCCTTGGGCTCCTGTGTGTATGTGTGTATGGATGTATTGGACAGAGAAATGATTCACTTGCTAGGCAGATGACATAAAATTGAAAACTTACAAACTGCTAGTTCTGCAGACCTTTTCTCCTGATAGTTGTAGACCATGGTTGACTACAGGTAAGTGAAGGCACGGAAGACAGAACTGTAAATGAAGAGTTCCTCTTCCGATTGTTGGATAGAGTGAGATACTGGAATAGCTCGTGAACACGTACAACTTGCTGTTGGACAGTTAGGATATCGTAAATTCTCCTTTTTTTAAAGGTAAACTTTTAGTAATTTCTGCAGGCTGATTAGCTATTCTATAGTGAAATGAAGTTTGATTCACACAGTACATGCAGTTTGATTTCACATAAATAGTGACCTCAACATGGGAGAGGACAAAAATGAAAATCTGAACTACTGGACAAATCTGTGGGGAAATAGACTTCCTAATGCAGGGCAGAGAAAGATAGGTAAACATGTAAGACATAGAGAAAGAAAGGGTTGCTGAATCGGCCTGAGAGCAGGGGTGGTCTTAATTCAGACAAGCAGTTGCCATCCTGAGTACATTAAGAACTACAATCCATGAAAAAAGCCATGATCCAAGAGGAAGAGCTAAAGGGGCAGAGATCAGAGCAAGCAGTCTATGGAAGAGCAGTGTCCCACGGGTGGATGCTTGAGAATGCAGATGAGCACAGCGAGGTATGACCCCGCCTTCTTGCTGGTGTTGGGTGTAGGCATGGACAGTTATCAAGTGTGGGGAGAAATGACTTAATTATGTGCTCCTTGGGGAAGAAGGAACGTGAACTCCCACGGTGTTGCTGATGAACATTTGACAATATCTGTAAAATTGAGCATGCTTATATCCCATGAGCCAGCAAACTGTTTGGGTTGCTCCCCCACCCCACCCCACCCCCCATCCTCCTATTTGTGGGGAGACAGGGTTTCATTGTTTTGGCTTTTTGTCCAGACTGGTCTTGAACTCCTGGGCTCATGAAATTCTTTCCAGGTAATAAGAGCTATAGACATATGCATCATACCTAGCTTGCAGGTCATTGTATTGAACAAACCTAGAGTAGTTGTTGCTTATGGACCTTCTAATCTAGAATGGTTACTATTCAGTCTTTTGTTTGTTTGTTTTTTGGGTTTTGTTTTTTTTTCTTTTTTGTGACAGGGTTTCTCTGTGTAGCCCTGGCTGACCTGGAACTCACCCTGTAGACCAGGCTGGCCTCAGACTCAGAGATCCAAACTCAAGGTTCTGCCTAACTGTGCCTCCTGAGTGCTGGGATTAAAGGCATGTGCCATCACCTCCCTGCACTATTCAGTCTTTATAGTGTTGAAGGACTGGGAATGACCTAGAAATTCATCTTCACGGAAGTGAGTAAATGAAATATAATGTGCACTTCAGTAGAACTTTGAAAGAGATGTGCGGGGCTCCAGAAGTATTAATCATCAAACTGAAAGGTGCTCTCTGCTGGAGTAGCACATGTCTACACAAGTGTCGTTTTAGTTATCGGTGTAAAGTGAAAGGATGGAGGACACAGGTAAGGAGGCCGCTGTCTAGCTTGGATGCTGGTAGTGTGGAAGGAAGGATTTGGGCTTGGGGCTTAGTCACTGAAAAGTGCTTCAAAATTTAGGTAAGGGGATGTAGATTTTCTTTGATTTGTATATTTTAATACATTTTTATTAATTTGAGGAAAAAATTATTTCTGCCATTCCAGTGCTAGGGCTACAGGTATGTCCCACTGTGCTTATCTAAGAAAAACAGCTTACAAATAGCTAGATGTAAACTCAAATTTACAAGTGTGATAACTGTTTTTAGTTTCCTCTTGACAGGATAGAGAGCGAATGACCGTTTCCATGCTCTGTTTTCAGTGATGCCAACTGGTGGAAAGGAGAAAGTCCCCGAGGAATTGGACTCTTCCCCTCTAACTTCGTGACGACCAACTTAAACGTAGAGTCTGAGGCAGGTAAGTTCACAAGGGTCCTCAGAAACCTCCATTCGTGGAGATTATTTTCCCCTGGCTTTTATTAGTGACATTGAAGAGTAGTGAGAGCTGGGCGTGGCAGTGGTTTTTATAGTATCTCGGTTTCAATCAAAACTTAACTAAAATTGAGTACAGTCTAGCACTGCTCCAGGGAACTTGTATTAGTTTCCAGGATATGTATATTTATAAATTATTTTTCAACATCCTCTTTGTGAAATACTTTTTGCTTTTGTTGTAACTTTGTACTATTTTAACTGTCAGAGTTAGGTTAAATCAGGTCTATTTTGTTCAAGTAGAAAATGCAGGTTAGAATTTGTATTTATGAATATAGAAGGTCAGAGTATAGATGGAACTTAACAGTTAAAGTGAAACCGGCTTAGTGATGACATCTGTCCGCTTGTGTATCTACTTGATGTAGTGGTGACATTGAGCTTTCAGGAAAGTGGCTGTGGTGACAGTGCCTGCAAATGCGGCTCACTTAAGTTCCACTCGGAGCACGAGGTTCGTGGGTGTAGTCACTGGTGTGTGTCTAAGCACTAGGAAGGAGGTTTGGCACACTGTCAGTGCTGAGTAAATATTGTGGTGTGAATGAATGACTGTATATAATATATTGATTATGAAGTGTGGTGACTAAAGAACTCTCCCCACCCGTGGATAATAATAGACCACTTAGAAATAAATGACTGAATTGCCAAAGTAAATGTTGGAGAACTTATAACTTACTTTGTTTCCGTAGCAACAGTGGACAAGTTGAATGTAATTGATGATGATGTGGAGGAAATTAAGAAATCAGAGCCTGAGCCTGTTTATATAGATGAGGTATTGTCCTTTTGTTTAATAAACACCAAGACTTTAAAAATGTGTTATCTTTGAGAATGCCTGGGAACAGTGCTTTTCTATCCAGCAAAGGTAACTCTCTGGACTTCTTAGTGTCACCCGTTGCTTTTTTAGGATAAAATGGATAGAGCCCTGCAGGTTCTTCAGAGCATAGATCCGAAGGATTCAAAACCTGACTCCCAAGATCTCTTGGACCTAGAAGGTATTTAGTTAATATTGAGTTCACCTTAACATTGCTTAACATATATATTACCTGTTTATAGTGTCTTGAAGTTTTTTCCTGCCTCCTGTTTGCTTTTTGAGTTTTGAAATTCTGGTGAAAAACAGACCTGTATAATAAAGTAGTGGAAATGTCACTTCAAAAGTATTGTCACAGCCTTTTCACGAAGGGAGTCCTTGTATATCTGTAAGCTCACTGGTGAGATCCGCCAAAGGAAGGGCAGAATTAGAAATAACAGCATATTAATCAAATCAACATGTAAAAGTGCTTGTTTTTGTTTTAACTGTCTCCTTACTGTGTATCCTTTAGATGCTAAGAGATTAAAGCAAAAACAGATAATCTTTTGTTTTAAGAATCCTTCTTGGGTTTCTATACCAAAGCCAATCAACCAAAAAAACAAACAAAAATCCACAGTACTTTGGGGATCTGTGCATAAGGGGATTGTACATATAATTCTTGCATGAAAAATGCTAAGGCAGGAGGGTTGTCATGAGTTCAAGGCCAGTCTGAACTATGGAGTGAGACCCTGTCAAAAAACAATAAAACCAAAACCAAACAATTTCCTTTGGAAAAAAATACAGCAAATATATAAATCTTAATTTTTTTATAGAAGAAAGCTTGATTATGAATATGTAGCTTTTCCCCATTATAAGTATTTGCATGTTATTAGTGTTTATATTTTTATACATGTGCATGGTGTATGGTGTGGGTGAGCATGCCATGTGCATTTGTGGAATCCAGAGGATGTCTTTACGGAGTTGCCTCTCTGTTCCGAATGAGGATCCTGAGGATCAAACTCAGGTCACCAGGCTGTGGAGCAAGCTCTGTTATCTCTTATCAGCCTTGCATTTTAAAATGTCTTAAATAGATGAAAATGTTTCTATTTGATGTGCGGGCACATGTGTACATACTTTATGCAGTATGGGCCAGGTTTGCTTTACTTAGGAGTAGTTCTGTAGATACTCTTCAGACTTTGGGATAACTGTCACAGTTATTCCCCTATAAACTTGGCTAATGGCTCCAGGAACATGATAGGATTTTTATTCTAATTTTGACTTTGCCCTTGGTCTGTGATAGTAGTATATAATAGTAAAGGTGCTATAAATGTTGTTAAACTAGATCTTTTATCATCTCTTCTCTGGCACAAAGTTATTTCTCTGTAATTTGTATGATGATGCATATTCTCTTGTTTAAAGATTGTTGAAACTGACTTAAGCTGTATTAAGTTTCTATATTTGTAATTATTTCTGTATTTACAGATATTTGCCAACAGATGGGTCCAATGATAGATGAAAAGCTTGAAGAGATTGATAGGTGAGGTTTTCCATGCAGTGAAAACTGTATCATTTTCACATCTTTACTTGTTTGAGCGAGCTTTCAGCTGGTGAAAGTGCTTCTGGAACTGTGTCATCTATTGCGATTACTGTTTAGTTGCCAGACTCTTAGAGCTGGTTGCTCATAGTGCTGTTATTTTGGGAACATTCTTTCTCATCAGTGGTAGTAATGTGATATGCATAGAATTGTGGACTCTTGCATTTGATCCCACCAGTCACTTTGGGTCTGGAATTGAGTAATAAAGAATAAAGTGAATTGAGGACAAAATGAAAATGGGAGTCTTAGGCAAGCATTGACCTGCTACAGACCCGAGTGACATCTGTGTCCACTACAAGTGAAATTTCTCTATTTGAGGAGCTAAATGCAATGCAGCAACTAGTCCTGTTTCCTCTCGTGTCTCCGTTCCTGTCGCCCTTTCGATTCCTTTTCTCCCTGGTTTTGCTGCTCTTGAGAAGGGCAGCCGTGCTGCTGGGTCGGCTGTCAGCTGTCAGCTTCCAATGGGTTCCGCACCATTCCGTCCTTTATCAGCTCTCTCTCTGCATTGAAGGAGAAACTTGAGGAATGACGTCCAGGGAAGGAGTTACTCTCCATTCTTCTCCCTTTCCAGCCCCTACCATTGAACTGCTCTATAAATAATGCAGGAAGAAAAGGATTAGGGTGTTTACTTTTCTAATAGATTTTTTTAAAAGTAGGAATAGCAAACGTGATGATTTGTTCAAGGAAAAAATATTTTGTTCCATAGAGTATTTTTTATGTGTGTGTTTTACCTTCACGTATGTCTGTGCACCATGTCTGTGCCTGGTGCCTGCAGAGGCCTGAAGAGGGCATCAGATCCTCTAGAACTGGAGTTACAGATGGGTATGAGCTCAGAATCGAAGCTGGGTCCTTTTGGAAGAGCAGGCAGTGAGCCATCTCTCCAGCTCTTCCATAATGTAATTTTACAAATCTTGTGTTTTTACATAAATGAAATAATCAATGGTACATTGATCATATTTTTGGAGAAAGCATCACACACCTACTTATACATCTGCTACTAGTGATTAATGAGTAATCAGACTGGAAAAGTTGAAAGAAAATGACCAGTTTGCCATAGGTGTGGCTAGGAGTGTAGGAACACATTTCCTTGGGCTGAAAAATTAACCAAGCCATTTGAAGCCCATACTAAACCTGAGGAGATACACAATGATCAGATGTTGTGGTATTCAGCACTGTGTTATTTATGACCATAAAAATGCAGCTAGCTAAAATGCCTTTCAGTGTGAGATTGGTTTTCAAAATTAAAATTCTATATTTCATAGTAGAAATTATTGCCATTGATAAATATTTGTTGATATGGAATGATGCCATATCTATAGGGGAAGATATGACAGTGTAACCTTATTTTTGTTAAATAAAAAGAATATCGCTAAAGAAAAATATCTAAAGGAATTAAAACTCAGAGTCCCTGTTTCTGATGTCAGTTAACTTTGAAGAGAGCAGCTGTTAAGCAGTGAGTCGACTAGCTGGTGTTTGTGTTTCACAGCAATGGGTCCAGACACAGCTACTGTGCTGGACAGTGCTTTTCAGTCCCTTTGGTTGCTCCAGTTGAGAATTCAGAGATAGATATAAACCATTTTCCCATGAATGAATCGTCAGTAGTTTGCTATTCCTACAGGTTGGGAGTGGGGGTGGGGATAAAACTCTGTTGTTAGAAAATTAAATTGTCCATTTCATCTTGTCAACACAAAGAGTGAAATCCTATAGCATTTACAACCTCAGGGATTACAGCTGCTGTTCTGTTTGACTAGGTTACAGACTGTTGTGACCTGATTTTCTACGGCCTTCCCTAAATAATTATTCATCATCACATTGTCCTTTTCATTCTTCCTTTGTGTACCCAGCTTGTCTCTTTGCCTGTTTTTCTTTGCACCATCTGGCACCTCCTTGCCTGTGCCGCCTTCCTCAGGACCAGCTTAAATCCTAGGCTTGTCTCTGCAGTCCCCGGCTCCTATTAATCTCCTCTAAATTCTGTATTCTCTCCCCATGTCATAGAAGCTTGTACTTGGTTATATGTTACACCACTTGCAGTGTGTGTGTGTGTGTGTGTATGTGTGTGTGTGTGTGTGTGTGTGTGTACTTTTGAATTTGTCTTCTAGTAATAGAGACTCATATGTTCTCACTTGTTGCAGTATAGTTTTGAGTACAATTAAGTAAAGTTTGCTTTTGCTTTGGATTATCTTGGATCTTGAAAAGTGGTTTCATGCATGATGATCATGGCCTTCCACTGCTCTGCTGGTGTTTCATCAGTGTGCTGGGTTATGTAGACCAGATTCTTAGGTTAATTCTTAGTCACACGTTTGCTAGTACACACACCTGATTTCTGTAGATTTGGGTGCTTTGCAGCAGATACTTCTGAAGATTGTGGCCTGCTTACAATCATTGCTAGAGAAGAAACAGCACCTTTTTACTAAAGGAGAGATGGCCATTTGTGTGGTAGGCTGTGTGTTTGCTTGCTTCTGCCTCCCCCTCTCTATAGACTGAACCACGTTCAGTATAGACTTGCAGGTGCTTTAGGCCAGATAAAAAGTAGCCATTTCTTGTATAAATTTGTCCATTATAAGTTGTCATTTATTACTTCCAGGGGACTAGGCAGAATTATACCAAATCAGAAGGATTTTTGCCATATGTTCCCTGGGCAATGTGGAAATGTTTGTTTGGCTTGGTTGTTATACAGTAAGGTGCCTGGTTTTATTTACTTCCTCAAAACCACCAAGTCAATAAAGAATAGTGGAGACTAGCATGTATATATATTGATTTTACTTACGTTTTCTTGGTAATATTTAGAAAATTTTTTTACTTTTATGGATTCTTTGTGGATTTCACATCATGCATTCCTATCCCACTTATCTCTGTCTCCTCGAATCTGCCCTCTGTGCTTGCAACCTCCCCAAATGAAAACTAAATTTAAAAGAAAAACCAAACAAACAAACAAAAAATCTTGTGGACGCTGTAATGTTGCCTGTTGAGACACAATTTACCCTTTAGTTCGTTCATCTTTACTTGAAAGTGTTCATGCCACAGGTGACTGGTGTGGCTTGAGGCCTCTGGTTTCCGCTACACTACCAATAAAAGGCTCTCCCTGGGGCCCCTCTTGAGTGTCCTGTTGTCCTGTGTCGTGGGGATCCTGCAGCTTTGGGTCTATAGGTTTGTCCCCTTCACATGCTCCAACAGTTCGTAGATTGGGTGGATGTTGGGTTGGGCCAACTCTTAGCCCTGGTTCTGGACCTGGGTGGATGTTGGGTTGGTAGCTTGCTAGCTTCTCCTCATTGCCACTACTGGGATGAGCTCTCCAGCACTGCCTTGGCTAGCTCACTCAGTGTAGCCTACAGCACGGAACAGGGCCAATTCTGCTCTCAGGCCCTCCGATCCAGGTCATCCTCACTCATATCACCAGGACCAGCTCTACTGTTTTGCCCAGGCAAGGTGCAGGGCCCTCTCTCCTAATTGATTGATTGCTGTAGGGACATACAAGGGGGACAGGGTCATCTCTCCTGCTCTCATGCCCTCAGGGCTAGCTCTCCTGCACCCGACAACAGGGTCCGCTCTAGTGTACTGCCCACACAGGGTGCAGGGCCTGCTCTCCTGTGTGCTGCAGCTGATGTAGGGCAAGGCTAGTTCTCTATCCCTCCTGCCACAGGTAGCAAGGGGTGGAGGGGGAGGGCATCTTTCCCTCACCCATGTCACTGCATGGCAGATGAGGGGTTAAATAATTTTTTAGTTGATTTTCTCATGGATCTAAGCAAGTTAAAGTATGTGTGATTTTTTTTTTCCCATTATGCTTTTGTTTAAGTCACAATATACTCCACAGAAGCTCTGGGTAGCACCCTGCATACTGTGTAAGTGAGATTTATAATGAAGGCATAGACTTTTACTGAAATTGGGACTATTTTTCTTTGTAATTGAATTTTCAACATAAATCTATAATATACTAAAGTAAATTCTAGCACAAATTATGAATTGATTTGCATTTATGAGGTTTAGATCTGACTTTTCCATATTATTAGGAAGACTAATTATTGCCTGAATTCAACAATTTCCCATATTATTAGGAAGACTTAATAGGAAGACTAACTATTGACTGAATGCAACAATTTCTTCTCTCAGTTTCCCTTTCTGACTATCCTATTATTGCATATGAAAAAAGCCTTTTGAGGTATGAATAAAAATGTACTAAACTTAAACAATCCTTCCTTTACATTGCCGTGAAAATACTTTTCTTCTCTATCAGGCAGCATTCAGAACTGTCTGAGTTGAATGTGAAGGTCTTGGAAGCTCTGGACCTATATAACAAATTGGTGAATGAGGTACCTGTCTATTCAGTCTATGCAAAGCTTCATCCAGCACATTACTCATCTACATCCTCTGGGGTTCCAGTGCAGGTGAGCATTGTTTTTGAGAAAATATTCATCTTTTAGAAGTTAAATGTTTAAGAGCATATTAAAGATCTATTGCCCATGAATGAAATTATAAAACTAGGGTTGGAGAGATGGTTCAGCCATTACAGGCTAGACTCACAACCAAAAAAAAAAGATAAAACTAACTGTATCAGCTTCCTTCACTGTGAAAAAGTACCTGAGAAAAATCAGCTTAAAGGAGGAGAGGTTTATTTGGCCTCCTGATTTCAAATGTCTCTGTTCATGGCCAGCTGGCTCCATTTCCCCAGGCCTGAAAGAGTGTTTGTGGAACACAGCCACCTCATCCTCATGGCAGGTGGGAAGCAGAGCAGTGAAGATCCGGGCCGAGATAAACCTTCAGAAGCCCTAGTGAGCTGTTCTGTCCAGCAAGTGCTCACCTTATAGCCCGATCAACTATGGACTCACTACCGGATTGATCTGAACAGCTGAAAGCCTGTCCTCCCAACACACAGCCTTTGATGTTCAGGGGTGGGGGTCTTCACACTCAGACCTCGACACTGTACTTTTATGGTCTCAGGAAGTGTTGTCTAGATACTATTCACTGTAAAGATGAGCTACATGATTCCACAAACACATTCCAGTTCATTTTTAACACAATGAAAAGACCACTAAGTTTATTAAAGGTGGGTTATGCTTCTTTGTATGCCTTTCTAATAATACATACTAATATGTATCTATTCTGTAGATATAAGCCCTTTATTATAAAGTGTGGGTCCTTTTATGTAGGGTCTGCTGTGTAAATCTTCTGGGGACTGCTCAACAAGGAGACTAAATATTTCTTTAAAAACTTCTTTCAGGATTTGTCTTAGGTAATTATTTAAAGAGTAGTTAATGAGCTTCTTTTTATTTATTCTTCTCTCATATATTACACTCCAGTTGCAGTTTCTCCCTCCATTGGTCCCAGTACCCCCTTACAACTTCTCCTCTCCCCCAGATCCACTCTTTCTTTTCCTTCAGAAAAGAGCAGGCTTCCCAGGGACATCAACCAAACATGGCATATCAAGTTACAATAAGACTAGGCACATCCCTTAGTAAGGCTGGACGAGATAACACCAAGCTAACAACCGTAACATACGTGCACAGGACCTAGATCAGACCCATACAGGCTCCCTGAATGTCGCTTCAGTCTCTGTGAGCCCTAGGGCCCTGGTTAATATGGGCCATTTTCTTCAGGTGTCCTTGACCCTTCTGACTCCTATAATCCTTCCTCCTCTTTTCCTGCAGGATTCCCTGTGCTCTGCCTAATGTTTGGTTGTGGGTCTCAGCATCTAATATCTTCTTCTAGTCTCAGAGCATGCTTTATATTTTCTTAGGTTCGTGACTTCAAAATGTTAAAAAAAAAAAAAAAAAAAAAAAGTGTGTAATGAAGCTTCGCTACAGGCCCTTTGAGGTATAATTGCCATAAGCTACCCATTAACAGCATCACCTTTCTAGTACTTTCCATGTTTTTGTGCTTGCCATCTGATATTAGAATACTTAATTTTTTCAGTATCCCCAATTCTGAAACATTTTTTAAATTTTAGCCAATTAAGTTTAACAAAATTCATGTTAGTTTATGGAAACCAGTATTCAACTGTGTGTCAAGGAGACACCAAGGAGAAAAAGTAGAATGTGGGTGCATAATTAGATGATGTAACACAATATAATTGCTAAGTTTTTTTTTTAAATGGTTACTGTGGTAACTGTCACACAAGACAAGAAGCATTTATCAAATATGCCATGATGTGAACTTTATGAAAATTACGTATGAGCTTAGAAAGGATTTCTGGGTACAAAAAGACTCCTAAAGTTTATCTACTCTTACTTCTGTTTTCAAAAATCTGTTTGTTGCTTCTGTGAAAGTGGAACAAAGCAGATGTGTGTCCCCTGTGCAGTAGAACTGTGTGTCTGTAAGGGGTGCTCATTCCTGTGCCTGGTTTCTGTGCTGCAGTCCGTGTACAGCTGTTCTTTGTTTTCCTTCTTAAGGCTTTCGAGGGGGTTACCTTTTTCACACAGCCTCTTAATATATTAATTGGCATGTGAGTTTATTTGAAATATTCAGAAATTCCCATTCTATTTGAAAGATGTATCTAGTAAGAGTGGATGGGGTTACAACACCATTAGTTGGTCTGAAAAGGACACTTAGAAACCGTGAGCTGCTCATGTTTGCTCCTACAGTCTCAGCCTGTTGGCAGTGGGTTGCCATCAGTGCTAAAGAGATAATGTCATTGCACTTAATATAGTTTATTTGGCATGCCTACCATTCTAAATTGTAATGTGATCTTTGCTTTAAACAAAACTGGACCAGTGATTACTACTGTATGGTATTTATTAAACATGTGGATTGTTTTGAACGCTGTCCTTATGGAGCTGTTACTGTGAAAATTACATAGGTATACATAAGAATCTGGTGGTTTCCTGAGGATGCATTTTGTCTTATCCTCACAACTCTTTTTTCTCTTATCTTCTGAAGACAGATGTTTTAGGGTTTTACTGCTGTGAAGAGACACCATGACCAGGGCAACTCTTATAAAGGAAAGCATATTTCATTGGGGCTGGCTTACAGGTTCAGAGGTTAAGTGCATTATCATCATGGTAGAAAGCATGGCAGCACTCAGGCAGACATGGTGCTGGAGAAGGAGCTAAGAGTTCTACATCTAGATTGGCAGGCAGCAGGAAGAGAGAGAGATGCTGGGCCTGGCTTGAGCATCTAAAACCTCAGAGCCCACCCCAGTGACACAATTCCTCCAACAAGGCCATGCCTCCTAATAGTGCCACTCCCTGTGAGCATATGGGGAACATTTATATTTAAACCACTATAGCAGGAGATATGGTACACAAGGCAGAGAGGACCTGGCCCCCTGGCTTTCTCTTTCAACCTTCTATTCACCACGGAGGACTTGGAGGAGTCATCCTGGAATGAGAGTGAAGAGTTGTCATTTTCATGGTAACGTGGAGTAATCATGGGTGTCCCTTCAAGGGATGGTTCTGTGGCAAGACGTATGTTGTTTTAGGCACTCTTGATAGATTCCAACTTTCTACTTTAAAATAGTCCCCACTTTTTTCTTCCAAACTCCTACAAAATCAAAGAACAATTAAACACATTGTAAATGTTCATTGATTAGACACCATGAGTTGGAAGTTCTCCACTTTTTGTTGCAGTGTGGAAAGGTTGGTAGAATCAGATTGTTCCACAAATAATTAAGAACTTTATTTCCTTTAAGTCTTAAAGTTTTAGATATGTTTAGTAAATGATTGAGAAAGCAAGGTATCGTTTTTTTTTCTCTTTGATTAATAGACATATCCAGTTCAGTCGCATGGTGGAAACTACCTGGGTCATAGCATTCACCAAGTATCTGTTGCCCAGAGCTATGGCCTAGGACCCGATCCTATGGGCTCACTGAGATCTCTGCCTCCAAATATGAACTCCTCAGTAACAACACACACTGTCCAAACTCCATATTTAAGGTAAGTTTTGGAGAGCTGTGTTAATTTTTCTTAGTTTTAGAATGAGAACCTACAGACTCTCCTACTTACAGTAATATTCCTGAATTTTACTTTTGTTATTGTTGTTTGTTTGTGTTTTTGAGACAAGGTTTCTCTATGTAGGCCTGTCTGTCCTGGAATTCATTCACTGTGTAGACCAAACTGGCCTTGAACTTTTAGAGATCCGTCTATCTGCCTCCTGGGTACAGAAATCAGGGTGCGTGCTACCACATACATCTCTCAATACTTACTCTTAAGGTGGAGTTCCTGAAGTGGCCGTTACTACTCTCACTAGGTTGAATGACGCTGCCTTTACTTCAGCTAATACCTTGATAGTTGCTAAGATTTAAACCTACTGTTTAAGACACTGGACAAAAATCTCTCTCACACACACTCTCTCTCTCTGTTTTTGTTTGTTTGTTTGTCTTTGGTTTTTCAAGATAGCTTTCTCCATGTCGCCTTGGCTGTCCTGGAACTCGCTCTGTAGACCAGGCTAGCTTAGAACTCACAGAGCTCTTCCCCCCCTCTACTTCCCGAGTTCTGGGATTAAGAGCATGCACTGCCACCACCCAGCTCCTAGACAAAGTCTTTATTTTATAGTGGTCCTTCATAGGGATTGATGCCATGGTGTTATTACCACTGTGCTGTGGTTAGTTAGCCTATTGAAGTAATGTCAGAGACACTTACCTGTATATATTCCTAAATATTAAAAAAAAAGTTACTGCTTTTACCCATAAGAGGAAGTAAGTTTGAATAGTGGACTTTGTTTAATATTTTTGTACAAACATTTCTCTGAGAATCATGTTTTAAATCTTCCTATTTACTTTATCAAAGAGAAAATGTGTCAGTTTTATATGTAGTTGCTCTCTAAGCTCCCTTTTCAACTTAAAGTCCGTGAGCAGGAGGTTCCAGCACTACCTGAAAAGTAAGTGAACTGTATATGTGGGGCAGTTGAAGTTTTGTTCTTCTGAAGGACAGTAGGATTATGAGAAAAAGCTGGTAAAATAGCAACATTAATCCTCTGCTATAAGCAACATATTTGGTGTGATTTAAAATTAAATATGTTTTAAATCTGTGCCATAGTAGTAATAGGAGAAAAGCAAAGTCTTGCAATTTGGTATGGTTTGTTTCCCACTTAGAGTGTGAGTCAGTCAGTCTGTCTGTCTATATGATTGATCCGTAAAGTACTCTGTTGTGCAGGGTACACTGTTGTGCAAGTGAGCTTTTGTGTATGATACATTGTTATGCAGGCTGCACTGTTATGCAGGCTATACTGTTGGGCAAGTGCTCTTTTGTGCATGATGCACCATTGTGCGGGGGTGGGGGGGTGTATACTTTATGCAGGGTACACTATTGTGCAGGGTATGTGGTTGTGCAGGGTACACCATTGTGCAGGGTACATGGTTGTGCAGGGTACACCATTTTGCATGGTACACTGTTGTGCAAGTGCCCTTTTGTGCATGATACACTGTTGTGCAAGGTATATTGTTGTCTCTGAAAGTGCTGAGTTCTTGTCAAAGCAAAGCTTAGGGGTTTGGGGCCCAGGTTCGCCTTGAGCAGGGCTCTGCTCTCTGATGCTGGCCACTCTTGCATCTTCAGGACTTTCAATACTTTGAGTGAGAGGTTGAAGGGGGTGAAGTTAGCCTTAGAATCTTACATTTTGTTTCTCTTTGAGCACTCTTTTTTTTTTCTGTTTTTCTTTATTTTTTAAAATTTACTATAATGTACAGGAGACTCCAAGATAACAAGACTTTATTGTAACTGTTTCATGGAACCTTGAGATTTAAATAAAAAATTTAAGTCTCAGTACTTCAAATGTAGAGGCAAGGAGATCTCTGTGAGTGCAAGGCCTGCCTGGTCTACATAGTGAGTTCCAGGCTAGGCAAGGCTTCATAGTGAGACCCTGCCCTTCAAAGATACAGATAATAAATACATGTGCTCACTGTCTTTTCGGGTGAAGGAACAGCTTGCTCTTTGTCCAGTTCCTTACTTCACTCGTAGCTGGGCCGCCTTTGTCTTCATTGAGTTTCTCCACTTTGTCTGTTTGAACGCCTAACCCTCCTCACCCATCTACTTGGGCTGTTTCAGGAATTTCTCTTGTCACTTTTGTCACCTGATCGAGGGCCTTCCACCACTTCCCTCTCCTCTCTTTTGTTTCTTTTTGTGAGTGGTGTAGGTGTGTGTATGTGGGTACATTTACCTTGCTGGTGTGCTGCCCATGTGGGCAATGTGTAGAGGCCAGAAGTCAGGATGTCTCTTCAATGTCATCTCCACCGTTTGTTTGTTTGTTTGTTTAAGATTGTATGTGTGTGGTTGTTTTGTCTGCATGTGTGTCTGTGCACCATTTGTGTGCCTGAGGCTTTCCAAGGCCAAAGCAGGACATCAGATATCCAGGAACTTGAGTTACAGATGGTTGTAAACTGCTATGTGGGTGCTGGGAATTAAACTGGGTCTTCTGGAAGAGCAACCAGTGCTCTTAACTGATGAGCCATCTCTCTAGCACCATCCACCTAGGTGTTTTGTTTTGTTTGTTTTCTTTTCTTAATGCAGTCTTACTGAATCTGGAACACTCCGTTTTGGCTAGCCTGATCAGGCAAGGAAGCTTGTCTCAGTCTCCCTGTGCCAGGGTTAGCTGAGGCTCCAGCTTCAGAGCCTCATGCTTTCACAATGAACATTGTCTCTACACCCTGAGGCAGCTCTCCAGCCCTGCTCTTCTGAGTAAACATTAAAAAAATCACGCCAGGTGGTAGTGTCATAGGCCTTTTAATCCCAGCACTGGAGAGGCAGAGGCGGGTGGATTTCTGTGAGTCCGAGACCAGTCTGGTCTACAGAGCGAGTTCTAGGACAGCCAGGACTGCTACACAGAGAAACCCTGTCTCAAGATAGAACCAACCAACCAAACAAAATTACGTTAACAGTATCTGATAACTACAGAAACTTGAAAAGAAGATGGGAAAAGCGTGTTTGTTATGATACATTGCCGTAACTTGACATAAATGTGATTTTCTTTGGAAACTGTCTTTTGCAGCACTGGACAGGACACTGTTTCCAGCCCTTCTTATGTGAACCAGAGCTCTCGTCTTCCGTCAGCTGCTGGTCCAGCTGCTTACACACAGCCTGTGGGGATGTCTGCAGACGTGTCCTCTTACCAGAGCACAGCCTCCAGTTTGCCACAGCTGCCTGGCTTTCCAGGGGCAGTTCCTGCACCTCCAGCCGCACTGCCGCCCACAAGTTACCACCAGCAGCCTCTCCTTTAGAGACACACCAGGGCTGTTGGAAGTCTTCTAGGTGTGTCACTCGACCCAGGGGATTCTGATCTGAAGTGCTTACTTTCCCCTCTCAGTCAAAAAGAACCATGAATAATAAAGCACAAATCCCTACCTTACCCTGAAGGCCATAAAAGGGTTTTTTTTCAGTCCAGTTCGCTCGAAGCTCATCTTTTGATCAGAGGCAGCTTAAAGATGTTTCGGGTTAGTTTTGTTGAACTTTCTGGGCTCTCAGTGAGTAGCCTTAGAACACTACAATGTATAAGATAGGAGTGTGAGACATTTTCTGTAAGGAAAGCAGTTTCCTCCAAGATGTGATTCGAGGAGCACTAAGGACCTTTAAACATTTTTGTCTGCATCCCCCCCCCCCCACTTTCCCCCACCCTACTATTTTAAAAGACAAACGTCTTTTAGTGTAGGCCTTTAGCTTGCCATGCATTTCCTTTGGGCTCCTTAATCACAGCTGTGTGTGCAGTCCTGTCGGTTTGCTCGCAGTGTTGTGGTGAGTAATTAGCTATGATTGTCCACAGAAGCAAGAGCATGTGGAAGGAACACAGTGTTTTCTGTTACTAACAGTGAAAGCCATGTGTCCTGTGGCAGCGGTGGACCCAGGAGTGCCTCACACATGGTAGCCTTCCCTGAGGAAGGCATTCTGTCCCTGATGTTTAGCATTGCCACTGCTGACCTTTTCAGGTGACTTGGATGTCTCCTGAAGGTGCTGTCCTTTGGCTTTCCTTCCTGCCAAGTCCTGTACTTCCTTCTCAGGGATTATCAGTGAACTTGAGCCAGGAGACTTTCTTCATAATCTGATGGGATAGAAAGCATCATGGCTATGAAGTGTGAGGTGGGCGTGTTACCTTCTTACAGAAGTGATTGACATTCCATGGTAAGCTGTCATCATGCCAAGCTCTTGAAAGAAGTATGCATTTCCTCGGCAGTAACTGTGAGCCTTTGCAGGAACGGCAGGCAGTGGTTTGGTAGAAAGGAACAGGAGAGCTCCATGCTGTCTTTCTGAAGTCCGGTTTGAAATTGGTTAATAGTGCAAGATCCCACATACTGTGGGAGCTGGTGATAACCTGATAAAACTTTGCAAACTACCTATTGTACCAACTTTTTACATAACAACAAACTAGAAACCCTAGATGCACATGCTTCAGATACATGATATTTAGACTTCGAGAATGTTCCAAGCTTAATCTTTTTTAAAAGTTAAATCTTGCATGAATGAACTTCTATATATTTTTTAAGCACTTAATCTTTCTATTAAAACTCCATTGGAAGACAATTTGGAAATTTTGTCATTTATCTATTTATAAATATTTGATAACAATTATGTTCTTTTTTCAAAGAAACTTTATTCTAGAACATGCTACTGCATAAAATGGCCAACACTGAAGAGAACAGTCAGTCCCTGCAAGCCTGTGTTCTGTGAGGATCTGGTTCAGTACAAGAGACAGGAAAGAGTTTCCACCTTTCTCTGTAGCATTTCCTTTCAGGTGAATTTACTTATGTACATACAAGAATGTACTGCAACACGGCACCTGACTTTTCTGGAAAAATCTGTTCTTTAAAAATTAAGGAAATAAATGTAAAAGACTCCAGAGCTGCTCTTGAAAGCGTTTGCACACATGGACACATCTTACCTTTCTCTTCTGAACTGTGTAATAAGCTCATCTTAATATTTGTGCATTTCATGTTTAGTTCTTGTCTAAATCTTAAAAGCTTTATTCAGTGAAAGCTTTTCAATCAGTGTAAATACTGTGTACTCACTGAATGGGGACCAGCCAGTAGAACTCAGATGTTTTGGAATAATAAGACATGCAACATGATCTGTATATAAATAGTATATATTGGTGTCTGTGAAGTTTAATATATACAGAAGTTTCTTCCTCAAAATAATTTTATTTTTTCCATTCATAAATTTGTGTAGCAGAGTTATTGATAGCATAAAATGAAATTAAATCTGTATTGATCTGGTTTCAGTATTAATATGAAATGTAAAGATATATTTTTTTCTTCCCATGATCCTATGAACTGTACTTATTTTAAGATGTTTGTAGTTATTTATTTTCTGCCAAAGGAATAATCTACCTTCACATTTCTACATTGGGTTCATATTTAATGTTTTCTAACAAAAATTTACATTTCATTTTTCATATAAATCTTGATATATTAGAAAGATCCTTAAAAATAGAATTTATGATATAAGACATCCCCTGAGTGTTAATGTGGGATATATTTGAAAAATGAACAGTCAGCCAACGCTCTTTTTATTTGGTAATTTGTTTACAAAATTACCTACACATTATCTTTTTACTTAGCATTTAAAGATGTTTTTCCATCATGCTATTTCAAGTACTTGATATCTGACTGATGATTGTACTGTACAATGAAGATGGTAATAAAGTTTCATCCACATTTTGAAAAATAATCTGGTCTAGGGATGTAACTCATTGGTAGAGTTTGTTCTTCACATGTGGAAGGCTTTAAGTTTTACCCCCAACGTTGCAAAATGGGCAAAGATGGCCTTAGGGATCCTTCTCTCTTTTAAAAATTATTGTCTGTGTACCACATGCATGCCTGGTTCCCTCAGAGGCCAGAAGAGGGCATCAAATCCCCTGGGACTAGAGTTAGTGAAGGTTGTGAGCCACCATGTAATTGGCAGTTGAACCTGGTCCTTGAGAGCTGAGCCATCTCTCCACGCCTGGAATCTCTTTTCAGGTTTTTCTTAGTGAAAAAACTAAGTGCAGGGCCCTGAGTTCTAGGACTGGGATTGTTGAATTGTTGTCATAGTGTGACACCAGTGTTTTCTGGTTTTGTTTTGTTTTTTTATATTGTTTTGTGGTTTTGAGACAAGGTTTCTCTGTGTAGTCCTGGTTGTCCTGGAGCTCACTCTGTATGTAGATCAGCCTGCCCTCGAACTCACAGAGATCCACCTGCCTCTGCCTCCCAAGTGCTGGGATTAAAGGTATGTACTACCAACGCCTGGCTACCAATGTTTTTAATATTAATAAATTATAAATAATATATCACTGACTTAATGATTCTATCAAAAGGTAGTTTTCTCCTTTATTTACTTCAATTTTAATTCATAGATAAAAGGGGAGAACTCAGCTTGATTTTGTTTGACTTCATTTTTTAAATAAAGTTTCTGCCCTCATCCCCCCACCCCTGAGCAAAAATTACTATAAATTTGTGAAGCTAAGTTTGAATTTGACAGTTTTTATTATTGAGTCTAAAGAAATTATGTGGCTTACAAGCTACAGTGAGATGAAATATCCCATTTATCTCAAACTCATGTCTACTTAGAATGTCATTTGTGACCTTACTTGTAAATAGTCTGAAGGTAAGGTTAGTTAAGGATTGTTGAGCAGAAACCATTTCAACACAGGAGGGGCACTAAATCTCTGATGGCGTCTTCATAAGAAGATGTAAAGGCAGGACCCAGTGAATGAGGCCACAAGCAGGAGGAGACAGAGGCTCTCCTGCCATGAGGAAACTAGGACTGCCTGGCACCACAGAAGCTGGAACAGGGACAGGACTTCTCCCTGAGCCTCTGAGGGATCATGCTCTGTGAGCACTGCAGTTGCAGACTTCTAACCTCCAGAACTGGGAGAAAATATGTAGCTGTTGTAATTAAGCCTCCAACATTATAGCAATTGGTTACAAAATCTTGGAAAATTAGCACGCAGATGCACATAGCCATTTCTGGGTACCTTGCGTTAACCATTTTAGATTTTCTGCATCCCTTCCCCCACCCCACCCCATAATAGGTTTCTCTGCTGATGTAGTAAGCCAGATTAAGACGAATTGAAAAGTATAAGAACAGGTTATTTGGGCAAAGCAACTCCCAGGAGGGTTCTCTAGATCCAGAGATGGAGGCTGGAGAAGCCACGCCCACAAGCAAAACCAGGGAGACTTCATAGGTTGTAGGCTAGGAGTGATGATGTGTCCACCACAAGCTGGGTTTGTACCCTAGCAAGGTCAAAAGCTGAGCACTTAGCGGGGGTTGGGAGGGGGAGTGGAGAGAAGGGGCTGGGGCAGCTGGCAACTTTAGGGGAGAGAGCTGCAGTAGCTACCAGGAATTCAGAACCAGGCTTTCTGGTGCCTTTCCTTTGTTTGGAGACCCTGAGTGGGTGGGGTTTGGAGAGAGAGACAGGAATGGGGCTTTCCAGATCTTGCAGGGGTAAGCTGGAGGTTCCAACGGAATAAACGTTGACGCGGGAGTTGTCAAGATGCATATAGTCCAGTGGGTAGTTTTTTTTTTTTTTTTAATCCTTGCTAAACCACAATGAAAATCCATGTTGATAGATGAATCTAAACCCCTACTAACCCATAATCTCATTTTACTGATTTGTTTCCCCACATCTGTGTTTAAGTATTTGTTCCCTTTATGCCAGAGATGTTCACAGGTAACAAGATCACTGTTGATTCTGTATTTCCCATCCACGCCTCTGCCCATCGTGAGTAGTGGAAAGTTACTGATGAATAAATATTGAAAGGCACACAAGGGGCAGAACTGGGTAGAGACAAAGGCTGCTGAACAATGGAGATTCATGATTTAAAAAAGGGTTTTAAAAATAAAAAATATTTCCAAAGCAAGAAATAATTATAATGGCATTTAAGTGTATACATTCACAAGTCACCATGAGTTTGAAAACTTGACAGTTGTGTGTTTTTGTGTTTGACTCTTTGACTTAATGTTCTCTTGTTTGTGTTCCTGGTGACCACGCCTAGAGCCTTGAGCTTGTCGGGCAAATGCTGTACCACTGAGCTAAGTGTGGTGGTTTTGCTGTTTGTTGCTTTTCTTTCTTGTTTGTTTTTTGTTTGTTTCCCTCAAGACAGGGTTTTTCTGGGTATCCTTGGAGTCTGCTCTGTAGACAAGGCTGGCCTTGAACTCACGGAGATCCGCCTGCCTCTGCCTTCCAGTGCTGGGATCAAAGGTGTGCACCACCCCCACCTGGCTTGCCGTTTGTTTCTGTCATAGCATATATCAATACTTCATTTCCTTTTATAGCTCAATAATGCTGTTCCATGTGCATATAATGCAACACATAAACATACCACAGCCAAGACAGGGTTTCATGTAGTAGCCCAGGCTGTCTTCACAGTCAAAATTCTCCCTATTCAGCCTCTAAATGCTGAGATTAAGCCTGATCCTGAGATCAGAAGTTGGTGGCACTGGATGGGCTCTGAGATTGTGTGGTTCTGTCACACAGAATAGGTCCAGCACCAGGGAAAGAGCAGCTCAGGCAGGTATACCCAGCACTGTTTTATAAAGAAGTAGAGGTGACATCACGACACATTTGGGTGTCAGTAGAGGAGTTTTGTATTGAAGCAGATGCAGGCACAGCCTGTGTTTCTCCATACAAAAAGGTAGCTAGGGGGTGGGGACATCCAGTGTGAGCTCAGGCCTCTGTTGCATTGAACCCCATATCCTAACATTGATCTTATTCGATAGAACCTTTCCCTTTTTTCCCCTCCCGTGTGCTAGACTGACCCACACCCCAGATTGCTCATGCCTCAGTCTTTTGGCCCTGCCACGTTGTTTTCTGCCACATTGTGGAATGCTTTTGCCCATTTAGTGAGTTAAATAATGACACTGGACCCAACAATGCCATGCTGTTGAAGCAGCTCATAATTATGTTCAACCAGTTCCCACTTGCTGGTGGTCTGTTCCTGTGTCTCTCTGTAGTAGACAACACGCATTTCTAACTAGCCATCTCATTCAAATTATTCTATATAGAAGTCAGTAAACAAAATAATGGTACTTGCCTTCTCAGACTCCTGTGCAGTCAGAGGTGACCACATGCATGATATTTGGTTCAGTGAGATTTAGGTCAGAGGTCTTGAGAAGGTGTTCCTAGGAGGAAAGGAAAAAAGTTTAAAAAGAGAAACTTTGGCTTAGCAGATTCCATGCCAGGAGATAGAGCAATAATATTGTGACCATGAGGGGTAAAGTCCCAATGGCTTAGAAAGATAACATCTTTGAATAGCTATATCAGTTCTAGTTTGGACTTTGTAAGTGAGTGAAAATTAAAGATCCTATCTACCAATTTACTGGCCACCTTGCTGTTGGGCGGGGTTTTGATGCTGTGCATGAAGTTCCTCGCCTACATAGGTCTGTAGAAGGCTTTAGAACTCGGAGGCGATTATATTCCCTGGCCTGGCCCAGGCATGTAATCTAGGCAATTAGTTATATTCCCTGGCCTGGCCCAGACATGTAATCTATCTGAAATGAAGATGAGACTGAATTTAGCCAAGAGCTGCATGGCACTTTCTGGGGCCTGGTATTCTAATAACTTGTTTTCTTTGACCTTGTCTTAGAAACCACGTGATTGTTTATTAGCATCCATCCCATTACAATTTTTTGTTGCATTTTATTTGTGTCTGTGGTTAGAAGGAGATTGATATGCCATGCATGCATGTGCAGTCAGATGACAACTTTGGGGAGTCAGTTCTTTGACCCTGTGGGTCCAGGGGATAGAATTCAGGTCCTCAGTCTTGGCAACAAGTGCTTTTACATTATGAGCCGTCTCTCCAGCCCCCATTTTAACATTTCTCAATTTATTACACAGTTTCATTTTATTTGGCCTAAAGCTATGTGATTTGTGATACATCTTAAAGTTCCACTTGACTGAGAAATGGGAAATGGCGTTAAGAATCGAGAGACAAAAGTGTAGGGATGATGAGAAGGCTCAGCAGCTATAGGGGCTTGCTGCACAAGCCTGATGACCTGAGTTCAATCCCCAGAATACACTTAAAAGTGGAGGAAGAAAGCCACCTCCACAATGAAGTCTCTGACACCCACACCCATGGTGTGCCCCCCTCCACACCACATAATACTGTCTTAAGAGGGAGAAGGGGCCAGGCTTCAGCTTAAGGCTTAAGAAAGCTGATGTCTTATTTTAAAAAGCACCTTACTGGCTCCGTTACACATCAGTGTCCTTCTCTTTAAGCTTGAGACTTACAGCCAAGGCAGAAGCAGCAGAGTGCACACTTTTTTTCTGACCTGTGGTGGGAAAATGCTCATCACAGAAGAACAGCAAAACTAGAACTTTATTTTTTATTTTTATGTGCTTGAGTGTTTTGCCTGTATGTATGCCTGTGCACCGTGTATATGCTTGATGCCCACAGAGGCTAGAAGAGACTGTCAGATCTCCTGGGAGTGGGAACAGTTATGAGCCATCATGTAGATGCTGGAAATTAATCCGGGTTCCTGGAAGAGCAGCCAGTGCTCTAAACCACTGAGCCATTTCTCCAGCCCCAGGAAACTAGATATGGTGATATTTTAATTGTACTGAAATGTGATTTTATTTGTTAATAAAGTTGCCTGGGGGTCAGAGCTAATAGCAAGCCATCTCAGAAACTGGGCGGTGGTGGTGCGCTCCTTTAATCCCAGCTCTTGGGAGGCAGAGCTAGGCAGATCTCTGTGTGTTCAAGGATACAGCCAGCATGGAGACACACGCCTTTAATCTCAATACCAACCATAGAAGACCTGGAGGTCTGTACAGACAGGCAGTGACGAGGAGGTCATGTGGTTGGGTTTACAACCAATGAGAAGGCAGAATAGAAAGTATAAAAAGGACAGATAGGAAGTAGCTCTAGCTGAAGAGGACAGCAGCAGTGAAGGGTAAGGTTTTTAGCTCTGACCTCTTGGGCTTTCATCTCTGCATTGGCTCTGTGTTTCTTATTTAACAAGACCGTTCATCTACAACTAGAATGTTAGTACTTGGCATTTTTACATCATTCTATATCTTAGGATTTTTATAAATCTATTTTCTTTAAATATTATAGAAATCATTAGCATAATTTATGATAAGCACCCCAAATGGCAGAATGAAGATGGTGCAAGATGGGATCAAATGTTATAACTGTCTGGTTTAAGCAAGTTGCCCTTAACAAAGGTGTTATTAGCAGTCTTTTAATTTTAATATTTATTTACTTTTTGGAATTAAAATCATTTCTCCCTTCCCTTTCCTTCCTCCAAGCCTTCCTATATACCTCTCGTTGCCCTCTTTCAAATTCAGGGACTCTTTTTTTTTTTTTTTTTTCATTAATTGGTGTTTATGTGTTAAATACATAAATATACCCTGCTCAGTCTGTGTAATGTTATTTGTATGTATGTTTTCAGAGCTGACTCTGATATTGAATGACCAGTTGGTGTGGTCTTCCCTGAGGAGGATTATTTCTCCTATTCTCAGTATTCCTTAGTTCTTTGCCTAGGGTTGAGGCCTGGGTTTGTGCCATCCACGTTAGCATGTCTGTTGGAGTAGCCCTTGCTCAGTTCATACTTAGTCATGCTGGTGAGACTCCCCCCGACTCCCCCCCCCCAGAGGGTTTCTCTGTGTAGCCTGGAACTTGCTCTGCAGACCAGACTGGCCTCAAACTCAGAAATTTGCCTGCCTCTGCCTCCCAAGTGCTGGGATTAAATGCCACCCCTACTTGGCTATTGGTGAGACTTTATTGGGTGTAGCTTCTAACATTTCTAGGAGACAATTCTCACAGCAAACTCTCAGTTTCTTCTGGTTCTTATAATGTTTCCACTGTCTCCTCCAAAATGGTCCCTGAGCCCCAGGTGCAGGAGTTGTGTTGTCGATGTATCTACTGGGGCTAGATGGCCTCCACAACTCTGTTTTTGATTGTCTGTGGTTTTCTCTAATGAGCTCTGTTGAGAAGTTTCTTTGATGAGGGGTGAAGACTACATTTATCTGTGGATCTAAGGATAAATATTTAAAGTGTAGTTAGGGATCATGCTGGTTTAATAAAACAGTGGTGGTAGGTTCTCCAAGATCCATGACATCATTAGTCCCGAGTAGTTGGCCAGGTTTCCAGTACAAGACATGATTTCCCTCTTGTTGAATGGATCTTAATTCTAGTGAGAGCTGTTGCTTACCACCAAGGTCTGAGTGGCACTGCTGCACACCCTGTGGTTATTGTGCCCTGCTGGTCTTTGATGTGTTTCATAGGCATCATAGCTGGGTAGGACTGTTGGTTGCCTCCCTCCTTTGGAAACTTACATAGCTCCTTCTGATACCATGAAAGCTGGTCCTCAGGGAGGGGGCATTCAGGTCAGTTCTAGCTCAGGAGCCTCTAGGCTCTGTGTCTAAAGTTCATGGTGTCTTAAGCAGTAGGGACTGGGGGAGAGCAGCAAAGGCAATAGCAGCATCCTGTAATGTTTGGGGAGTCTGTTGGACAACCCTGACCAACAACTCAAAAGAGGTTCTGTTATTCCTGGTTGGGGTTTTTGTTTGATGGTCTATGGCTTTTGGAGGGAACATCCTCAGCACAGATGGGAAATCTTCATTTAAACTACATATGTGTGTTTATACACTGACCATGTGTCTTATAGGTGTTTTTAGGTAGGTAGTGTGAGTCGTTAGTTCTCTGGTGTCTGTCCTCTGGAGCCAGTATGTCTCTGATTACAGACCTGCTTTAGCCTGGGCCAGGGAATGAGAAGGTAGACACATCAGAGCCACAGCTTAGAGCACAAGCCAGAACAAAATGAGGCTATCAAAGAAAACACTGTGAATGTGATGGCTAAAAGAAATATAGGATAAAATAACAATTAATTATTAATTAATTAAATTAGATACTAGGTAGCACCTAAATAGAAGCCACTATTCAAGAGATTAGTGTTACTCATCTTCACAGTGATTATGCGTACAGCTTACTTTGAGCTGTGTTTCCCTAGCCATCTGAATCATTTGTACCCTTCACAATTAAACTCGGGAAGAATGTTTTCATGTGGGTGGGACTTTCAGGCTTGAGGAGGGGGCAACAGAAGGAAAGAGGGACACAGAGAGGGTTATAGAAGGTGGGTGAATATGATCAAAATATCTGTAGAAACACATCAGAATGGAACTTTTTGTACAATTCATAGCTGCTAATAGAATGTACAGAAAGCTTCAAAGAAAAGTGTTTTATCATCTTTCATGACAGCAATCTTTAATATTGTCAATACCCATAACTTTGTACCTTTAAATGGAATTTCAATATGTGTATCAAAGCATCGGGGCAGAGTAATCTTTGAGAAATTCTCAAGCAAGAAAGAAGGAGACAGCTGGGTGTGGTGCTTCACACCTTATAATCCCAGAATTCGGGGGTTGAGGCAGGAGGATTGCATTGAGTTTGAGGCCAGCCTGGGCTATATGGTATAAGACCCTATACTGCATTCCACTAAAACAATAAAGACAAAAATTCAGAACACTTATGCAGCATTTGGTCATAAATGTAAAAGGCTAGTTACACAAAACCATACAATGCAGCATTTTTCCTGGCTGAGCCAGCTCACCAGCCCTGTCCACATTTCTGTTGTGTTCTTGTCTTTCTCACGCTCACCAGAATGATTCATTGAGTCACAATATTTCAGGGCTTCCTTCGCGCTGACTTCTTCCACATTCTTCCTGCAGACCACGTGGTTAAATGCATCGCAGCAGCAAACACACTTACCAGTGCACATTTTCTCTAGCATGTTGTTGCCTTGAAACTAGCGATAATGGACAGAGGGACTTAAGGGAGAAAGAATTTTGTTTTAGCTCAGGATTTAAGACATTGTCATCAAATTATACTCCATCTGAGGTGGAATTTGTTCTAAATGAGTTACTAAATTCTCTTGCAATTCTAAAATTTTAGGATTTTGAAAATGTTTTGTTCTGAAAATAGAGTCATAGAAAGATTGTGAAGGTAGATCAGAGGATTGAATTATCTAGTTCCCTACATTAGCATCGTGCCTAGCCTGGGTACATTTGCTGCCGTTCTGCATTGAAGGTTTGTCTTTTATGTATTTATTCATTTATTTAACTATTAACTTAGTATGTCTATATAGGACTATTTTACACTCAGGGTTATACTTCCTGAGTGCTGGAATTACAGATGTGTGTTATCATTCCTAATTCCATCCTATTTTATTTTACTGCTCATGTTGTCCCATTACTGACCTCCAGGAGATCTCTTAGGTTGTTCCTGCATCCCCTTGATATATTTTCATCATTGTAGGTTTTGTTTTAAAGGCACTCCCTTGCTGTCGGGTACCTCGAGACACCCCTGGATCATCACTTGTATTTCCTGCCCCAGTCCTAGAATCAGCAATTTTCCTGGGTGTCCTGGTTTCATTTCTTAGAATATACTATTAGAAACTAAGATATTGTACCACATGTGTTTGCTCTACTGCTTCTAGACGCTCATCTGAAATTAAAAAAAGTCTACTACCACAAATATGTACATATAGCTGTAAATATTTCTATATGTAATCTCAATACCTATGTCAAGCCACATCTGGATGTTTAGTTGGGTTGTTTATTTTCCTTATTCTTGGGATTTAGGGATTATTTGTATTGTTTGTAAGTTCTTAATTAGACTTGTGTCTTGCAAATGCTTCCTCTCAGTGTGTAGCTTACATTCATTCTCTTAACAATGTTTGTCACAGGCAAGGGCAGGAGGCTTTCAAGGGAGGGGAGACGTAGAACAGTGGTGTAAAAGGGGAAGGGAAATAATAGTCTAGAAAGGGTTAAATGGGGAGGGAGTTGGGAGGGCAGAGAAGAGAACACAGGGAAGGATAACTAACACGAAAGATCTTTAGAAATAGTCATGTGGAAACCTATTATGATAGAAGCTTCCTAAAATATAACAATATGCATATGTACATAAAAAGAGTTAAAAGAATTTAAATGGAGTTACCCTATAACTTACCCTACTGGACATCTTAGACTAACACATAAAAATCCCCCATGTCTTTTGGAGTTGTTGGCCAATGGGGATCCAAGACCCCACAAAATTACATGCTATTGCTTTTGGTCACTCTCCACAGGTTGGCAGTAAGACCCTATTGCTAACAACACTACATGCTTGAGTTACAGAACATGGAGAAATCAATCTGGTACTGACTTGGAAGCTCCATCACTACTGGCTAGCTTTCACAGTGCTGGAATGAGCTATGTGCATAACCAGAGGAGAAAAATAATCATTACTTTTACCCAGCTGTGAGCTACAATAATGACCAGCCAATCAACATATGCCCACTGGGTCAACAGAGGCATGGATGTTACTGGAGTAATCACCCACTTTCTGATTGAGGTTTAGGCCTGTTCCACAAGATGGAACCCATATACCTGGTACTGTTATTGAGGCCAAGTACCTATGCTTAGATAGGCCTTAGAGGAGAACCTAATTTTGGTAAGTGGACAGCTTTAAACTACCTCCTAGTGATTTATTGCTATACCTTTAGATTAGCAAAATTTTCATCCATCAGAGAAGCTGCTTCTTGCAGTAGATGGTGATTAACACAGACATACAATTGGTGAAGGTGAAAACAATAAGAGACTTCAGAATGCTCAGCCCTAAATGGGATGTCTACATGACACACCATCATCCTCATAAGGCTGAGGGATCATTGTGAAAGAGGGCGCAGAAAGATCGTAAGAGCCAGAGGCAGTGTATGACTAAAAAAAAAAAAAAAACACAACACAACAAAACAACAAAAAACCCCTGTGTTTTCTGGCTACACCAGGGCACTTGCACCACAGCGGTGTGAAAGCATGCTCACACTATGCTATGCAAGCTCACGCTAGACCAAGTCCAAGTGTGGAGAAATGGAGATGAAATCCCACACCTAGTGGCAATTGACACCGAGAGAGAGAGAGAGAGAGAGAGAGAGAGAGAGAGAGAGTTTTCTTTAAAGATATTGCCCTTTATAGATCAATCACTTCCTAGCCCCATACCTAAGAGCATGAATTGGACTGTACCAAAAAAAAAAAAAAAAAAAAAAAAGACCTAAAGTTGGGTGAGAAGGGAAAGGGAAGGGATAGATCTGAAAGGAGTTGAGAAGGGGTGAATATGATCAAAATACATTGAATGAAATTCTCAAAGAATTGATCAAATATTTTTAAAATATTAATTGAATTTTAAACAAAACCCAAATTCTGTCACTGAGCCGAAGGTTTTTCATTTAAATTTATCCCCCAAATCGGTTTTCTGCTTTCTTGGATCAATCATGCTTTAAACTGCTGGATCTAAAAACCTCATCAAACCCAGAGTCAGGTGCATTTTGTGCTAGACATGGTTTGTTTTCTATTTGCTCTTAGCTCAAAATTACATTTTGAATTATATTTTTAAGATTGAAAGAACTAAAAATAACAGCTTAACTGTCAAAGAATTCACATACTTTGCAATTTATCCGTTTAAAGAATATACAAGACTTGTTTTGTTTTGCTCAAGACAAAGTCTTTCTCTGTAGCCCAGGCTGCTCTCAAATTCATACACTTAAGTAATCATCTTGCCTCAGCTTCCTGAGTGTACCACGGTGCCCAGATAATTCAATGGCTTTTAGTAGGTGTACATGTGTGCAGTAATCACTACATTCATCTTTATCATATTGAGTTCACCTGAAAAACAAAGCCCTTGGAGGTCAGGAGTGTGGGTCTGAATAAAACACTTGCTGGACAGCATGAGGACCAGAATTCAGGTCCTTAGCTCCCACATAGAAGCAGAGCTTGGGAGGCAGAGATGGGACTTCTGGGCCAGGCTCTCTAGCTACCTAGCTGACTCGGTGATCTCTGAGTTCAGCAAGAGACCCTGCCTCAGTAAATAAAGTGGAGAACACATGAAGACACCCAACGTCAGGCTTCCACATGTACTTACCCACACAGGAGAACATGCATATACATGTATACACACCACATACACTGTACATGCTCATACAAAAAGGCACCTTATACCCTGTAGCTATTATTTCTTGAGCCTCTCCAACCCTAAGCAATCTCTAATCATTTCCTGTGTCTATAGATTTGCTTATTCTGGACATTTCAGAGAAAAGGAATCATACAAATCTGATTTTTGTGAATGCTTTCTTTCACTAAGCATAATATTTAGAAAAGGATTTTAAATTTTATGGGTACAGGTGTTTTACTGGCATGTGTGTCTGTTTACCATGTGTATGCAGTACGGTGGAGGCCAGAAGAGGACATTGGCTCCCCCCAGAACTAGAGTTACAGGTGGTTATTAGCTACCGTGTGGGTGCTGGGAACTGCACTCAAGTCTTTTGTAAGAGCAACAAATGCTCTTAACTGCTGAGCCATCTCTCCAGCCCTTGCCTAGTACAATGGTAAACATTCTAGTTGGTGTAAGGTGGTCGCTGTCTTACAAATGTTTTGTGCCATTATTACACGAGACTAGATAATGTATAATGAACAATAATTTATTTTTGCATAGTTCTAGAGGAATAATGCCCAAGGTCAAGGTGCCAGCATCTGGTGAAGGCCTTCTGTGTCATCATATAGCTGAAGGAAGAAGGGCCGAGATACAACAAACAGGAGCCAAAGTAACTGCTTATAATGGCACCGATTCCATTCTTAGAGTGGAACCCTCATAGCAAAATTATCTCTTAAAGGCCCAATCTGTTAATACTGTTAAGATATAACTAAATTTCAGCATGAGTTTTAAGACACTAGTTTTGAGTTGCATGTTCCTGATGATCAGTGTTATTAGGCACTTTTCACATGCTTTTGGACCACTGATACATCTTATCTTTCAGATCCTTTGTCCACTTAAAAACATTCAGTCCCATCCTGTGTGTTATCTTTTCACTTCGTTGATTGTACCCTTGTATGCACAAAAGTTTCTATTTTGATGAACTCCAATATGATTTTTTTTTCTTTTGGCATGTGCTTTGATGTCATGTTTAAGAATCCATTGCCAAGTCCAAGATCATGAAGATTTACTGTTATGTTTTCTCCTGATGATTTTATATTTCTAGCTTTTTTATTTGGATTTCTGATCCATTTTGAGTTTTTGTATACTGGTGTGAGATAAGAATCCAACTTCATTCTTGCCTGGTACTGGGGGTAGGAACAATGGTATAACTCTCTCTCTCTGACTGTCTTAGTTACTGTTCTATTGCTGTGAGGGGACATCGTGACCAAGGCAACTTATAAAATAAAGCATTTTCTAACCCACTTTCAGAGGGTTAGTCCATGACCATCACAGTGGGGATTATTGTAGTGGCATGCACTCAGGCATGGGTGCTGGAGCAGCAGCCAAGAGCTCATATCTGATCCAAAAGCTGCAGACAGAGAGCAAGACTGGGCCCAGTGACACACCTCCTCCAACAAGACCACACCTCCCAATCCTTCCCAAGCACTTCCACTAACTGGGAACCAAACATTCAAATATATGAGCCTATGGGGGCCATTCTCATCTAAACCACCACAGCGCCATCATCATTTTAGAAAAAGACAGTCTGGTAGAGAAGGGCACCAGTCTTAGGACCCCTGGCTTGCCTCTCCATGAGCTAGAAGCAAGTTCCATCTGGATCCTAGTACTCTCAATGAAGCTGTGGGCAACACAGTCTTCATCACAGGAGTGGGGCTGGTCAGAAGGCAGCCTGTACACCCTGCCATGATCACTCAGAACTTCGTCCCAGCAACAGGTAGCTGGGGGAGGATAACAGCATCCCTCCCAGGAAAATTACCCCCCCCCCATACACTGGAAGCTAGGAGGAGGGAGAGTCCTGTGTTTCTGACTGCACCTGTGTGGGGTGGAGTTTCCCTCTCTGAGTGGGAAGGGAGGAGGAAGGGGCCAGGCCTTGGCTGGAATGCAGCAGACTCACACTTTTCTTTTGGAGGTTCTGTAGATTTTCTTAACCATCTTGCATAGTGGTGGTGTGCCCATCAGGCCCTTCTCTAAAGATGAATTAACCATTCTCACCGCTTTTGCTGAGAGGCAGATACACAGCACTCCTCAGGCTGTCTGACTGGTGTGGATTCTGTTTTGATAACTCAGTCAGTGAAACTGGGCAATGAGAAGCCATAGCCTACACAACCATTTAGTCTGTGTATATTGATCAAGTTCCAGCTCAGAAAAGGGTTCCAAGCTGAAACTGGATCAAGATAATGGTGACTTAAAGTCTGTATTATTAGGTGGACCCCTCACCCTTAAACTTCATGGGTGCATCTACTGCATATAAACTATATAGACACCAATGAGCTAACTTGGAAATTAGATTCTCACAAAAGTGAGAATTAATAAACTAAGGCAGCCTGTGCCAAATATCTAGAGAATAAATGCTCCAGTTTTTCAGGCACAGGACAAGCCAGGATCACAGGGGTCAGGGAGGAGTTCTGTGGAGAAGGAGTGTGCCAGACCGGCTTGGAGAATGCTAGGTGGTGTGTTGATGGTGTGGAGGGCAGATGCAAGGACACACTCCCGAGCTGTGTTACTGAAGCAGACTGGTAGCTGGGGAAGAGCGGTAAGTGGACCTGCCTGCTTTCTGGGTTTTTTTCAAAGAGAAACCAATTTGGAGGGATGAGTTTTGGAGTGTGGGGATATTTGTTTGTTTGTTTTTTGAGACAGGGTTTCTCTGTGTAACAACCCTGGCTGTCCTGGAACTCGCTCTGTAGACCAGGCTGGCCTCAAACTCACTAAGATCTGCCTGCCTCTGCCTCCCGAGTGCTGGGATTAAAGGGGTGCGCCACCACCGCCCGGCCTGTATGGATATATCTAAGGCAAGGCCGAGAAGCCTAGTTGTTGGATCACAGAATTTGGACTTTACCTTAGCAAATAGTAACTTGAGCAAAGTGGTTCCAGAAAAATGGCTTTACCTATAGTGTGTGGGTGGATTGGGGTTGTGGGGTGTGTGTGTGTGTGTGTGTGTGTGTGTGTGTGTGTGTGTGTGTGTATGCCAGAGGGAGCTTGGAGGCAAGGAGACTAGTTTAAAAACAAAGTTTGGATTAAGTGAAGAGGTAGGACTGTAAAGAAGGTGTGTAATGGATGGAAAAATAAGCATAGCAGTTGTTCTTCTAAGTAAATAAAACACTAGAACGCAGGCTGAGGGGGACCTGCTTAGCGATTTGATGTCTGTTTTAAGGATGAATCTCTCCCGCGGTAACTATAGATAGAATCTATTTTTTTGAATTCACATATTTTTCTTCCCTCTTTTTATTACTTCAAATTTCTTCCTTCTAGGATCCCCTTGCTCTGAATTTGATCTCAAATACATCTGCATGTATTTGCAGAAGGAAAGCAAGGTTGTGTGTGTGTATATGGCTTCGGGATGAGTTTCTTCTCCTGGAAACCGCTGTACCAATGGGAGGCACGTGGCCAACTCCTGCTTTTTAGCAGGTCTTGTGACCTTCAAAACTACTTAGGACGCGCTGGTCTCCAGTGGGGCTGCGTCTCCAGTCAGACTCCGGCTGGCAGGCGCTCCCACGCCTGCCTGAGTGTGTGTAACTCGCGGCTCCGAGGGTAGAGTTACCCAACCAATAAAAAACCAAAACCAACCTAACAAACAAAACCCCACTAATAAAAAGCAAATCACAAAAGCCTTTGCCTTACCACAGTGGGGTGATGAGGGAAGCCGCGGAAGGAGGGGTCAGTCTTGTCTTTTTCAAATTTAAGTCACACACACACACACACACACACACACACACACACACACACACACACGCTCCGCTCTGCCCACTCCCCGCCACACTGCACCAGCTTCCCTCCCCAAGTCCTGATTCATGAACCGTGCCACCTTTGTCTCATTTTAAACTGTGCAGACTATTTTAATCCTTCCACCCCCATCTCAGATTTTCCCCTCCCTCCATCCTCTGGAAAGCCTCTGCTGGAGCGCTCTCGGGGTGGGAGAGCACTTCTCCCTAAAGCTCGGCGGGCGGGCGAGGCGAGAGCGGAGAAGCCCCCTCGCCTGGAGCTCGCCCAGGGCGCGGGGGGAAGCGCCCCGGTCCCTTTAAGGTGCGGCGCTGGGCGAAGTGCGGGCAGGCGGCCCGCGAGCCGGCGCGGGGCCAGGAGCCGGGTGGGGAAGCCCTGCCTCCCCCTCCGCCCGCACCGGGCCTCGCGGGGCCCGCACCCTCCGCCCACCGCCCCGCCAGGGCCATGCGGCGCCTCTGAACCATGTCGTCCTCCTACGCCAAGAACGGGGCGGCGGACGGGCCGCACTCCCCCAGCTCGCAGGTACCGCCCCCTCCTCCACCCGCGCCGCCCCGCGCCCCGCCTTGGTGCCGCGAGTGCGGGGCGCTGGTCCCGAGCCGCGGCTCCCTCCTCCGCGCCTCCCGCCCGCTCCTCCTCCCCCCTCCTCCCCTCCTCCCCTCCTCCTAGCCCCGCTCCCGGGCTCAGCGCTCGCTCCGGCTCCAGAGTCCGCAGCCTCCTGTCGCCGATGCCGGGGACTCGGACCCCGCACCCGCGACGCTTTGTTAATGGATGTGGTGGGTGCTCCGGGGGGGGGGGGTCGCCCAGCTCGGGGTGAGGGGGTGGGGGTGGGGGCGTTGGGAGGCACGGGGGAGACTAGGGCGCGGGGTTCGGGGTCCCCCGGGGCGCTGTTCCCCAGGAGGACTGACTCCAGCCTCGCGTGCTCGCCCGGTTCCGCGCTGCGGTCCTCACTGGCTTCTTTCTGGCCCCGGTGTGTCGAGTTCAGGTGGCCCGAGGCACCACGACCCGGAGGAGCAGGTTGAAAAGATCCGATGGCAGCACTACTTCCACCAGCTTCATCCTCAGACAGGTAGGAGGCCCGGCCGCGGGGAGCCGGGACCCAGCGCGGTCCCCTGCTCCGGAGCACGGTTCGTGTCGCTCGGGGGGTTTGGGGCTCGGTCCTTGTCCCTCTGCTCCCCGCTTCCAGTCCTGGGGTCCAGCCGCCCCAGCCTCCGCTTCTAGCTCCGTTCCTCTTCTCCTGGTACCCTGGCTTCCTAGTGTTCGCGTCTCGACGTCTCTCTGTCGCTCCGGGAAGTTAGTTTGTGCTTGTGGACTTGGGTTGGAAGGGACGGGGACATTGGTCGCGGACACTGAATTTAGGAGCTAGAAGTGTTCCTGGCCCACCTTCGGTGCATGCAGGGACATGGGCGACCTGATTTGATGCGCTCTGAGAGTTAGGGGATTTCTCCAATCTTTGTCCTATTTTGAATACTTGCACATTCTTGAGAGAGTTCTCTGAGTTCTGGCCAAAAGAAAGACACTTGGAACAGAAAAGTTTAGTCTCATTTTGGCACTGCTTCCTTGATTTCGCGTAATTACGGACTGACGGGGACAGAGGTGTGGTGAGACCTAAATAAGCCAGCACGGGCGCTGTTCCCAGGGTCTGGCTGCCCTGCATCTTGCGCTGGCTTTCGGGTGCTTTTCTCGTGGTCAGGGACAAGTAGTTCGAACCGAAGGTCGCTAGTAATGCTCAGTTCTCAGGTGCCTGTCACCTTGAGGAAGCAAATCGACCCTCAGTGTTTGCGCTACTCAGTGCTACCAATAAAACCTCCAGAGCCGCTGGATGCTGGAGAAGGATGCAGAAGTGGCTCACCTTAATCTCTCTTTGGAGTGTGCTCCTTCCAGGTGGATTAGGAAGACTTTGGTCATTGCCCCCAAGAAGCTTTTATCCCAGGCTCTGCCCTGGCTGCCAGAGTGACCTTGAAAAATACTTTTTCTCTCTACGTCACCCAGAACGTGGTGTCCTGTGATTATAATTTACTATGGCAGCCATGGTGTTTTTTTTTCTTTGAAATAATTAGTTTAAACGTATTTTCAAAGTATAATAGAGTTTAGACTTGAAATTGGGCTCCGACCGCTTTTAAAAGGTCTATAAGGCATATTTGGGTAATATTTCCTTGCACGTCTGTACTTTCTGCAGAAATAGAACTTATGACTATCAATTTGTAACTCAGTGTGGTGTGCACTAAGCATGTACGTTATTATTCAAACACATTTGGATTCGGAATTCATTTTGAAAGCACACTCTGCCCTCTTTGCAGAGCAGGGATTATTTGTGCATTTGATAAGGGGAACCCATTGCTCAGCTTAAAATATTTTTGAGTTATGCAACTCTTTGAGTTCTTTCTGTTTATTTTGTTGGTGCTTATTTTTGGTAGTGCTTTCTTATTGCAGATTCTTGGAAATACTAATTATACAGTAGTGCATTCTGTGAGTTGTTTGATTAATACTTTTAAATTACCCTACCACCGCACTACTTTACATTCTGAGCTCAAACAAAACAATATCCTGTCTAATATTTTTTCCTAACTTACGTCAGTAAATGATTGAAACTACACACACACACACACACACACACACACACACACACACAATCTTGTAGAGTGGGCTGCTGTATGCAGGCTTAACAACATAATAATATATTGCAAAGGTAATTTTGAGAATTACTTAGACCAGTGCAGGTTTTGAGAATAAATATAGTTCATAAATCTTTCTGAAACTAGGTGTACTGGTTTCATAAAATGATCCAAATTCAGGAATTAATTGTAATGAACAGTATTCTTAATTTTGGCACAAAACAGTATCTATTTTGGGGGAACTTCATAGCACAATACACTCCTCCACATGATCTCGTTTAAATAGCACCATATAGACCTCTAAATGGCTACATTTCAAAAGGAGAGATTCATATTTTTTGATGAAATGAGAAATAATTGTAAATGGCTTTTTTAAAATTTATTTTAACTTCATTTTATATGCATTGATGTGAAGGTGTCAGATCCTGGAGATCTGAACTTACAGACAGTTGTGAGCTGCCATGTGGGTGCTGGGAATTGAACCCGGGTCCTCTGGAAGAGCAGCCAGTGCTCTTAACCACTGAGCCATCTCTCCAGCCTGTAAATGGCTTTTTAATAGCACCTTTTAATGCAATTGAGCAGTTTTCTCCCAAATGTGTGCACACACACATACACACTCACATGTACACACACACACACTCACATGCACACACACATATATGCACAATATCCTTTAACAGAACCCTCTAAAGAATGACAGTAACTTATTAATATTTAAATGCTTAAACGTTTTAAATTACATTGATTGATTGATTGATTGATTGACTGATTGATTGTATGGGGGTGCTGCTGCTGCTGTGTGTGCCTGGAGGTCAGAGGACCACTTGCAGAATCTCTTCTCTCCTTCCACCATGTGAGCCTGGGGATTGAACTCAATCACTGACAGCAAGCACATTCGCCCGCTGAGCCGTCTCTCCAGCTTCTGAATTCTCGACACTGGAAAGTGATGGAATTTCCCGGTGATGTTTCACGTTTTGTTCGATGCTTTACTCCAGGAGACAGGAAAGGTACCAGTTGTCTTAGTTTTCCATTGCTGAGATAAAATACTGAGAGGATCAACTTAAGGGAGAATAGATTTGTTTCGCTTCATGGCTTCAGATGTTTCAGCCTGTGGTCACTTGGCTGAGCCTGTGGTGAGGCAGAGACCTGTATCACGGATAGGTGACAGAGAGGGCTGCTGACTTCATGGCAGCCTTCATGTGGGGTCAGAACACAAAGGACGGGAACAATATAAACCCTTCAAGGGCATGACCCTGAAGATCTACCTCCCCCAGTGAGGCCATGCCTCCTACTGTTTCCATGCACTTCAAAAACCCCGTTCAGCTATGAATTCATTAATGGATGATCCCATTAACAAGATTACAGCCCTCAGGATACAAGCACGTTTGAACATGACTGTAGGAACTAAGCCTTCAATGTATGAGTCTTTGGGACAGGATTCTTTATGTTCAAACAATAACATCCATAAAAATAATGTTGTTCATTTCTTGGTCCTATCATTTAATGGCAGAAAAACTTCCATATGTTGCTTCAAATATTGAAGACTAGACAAACATAAGAGAGGTAATTGCAGGCTGGGGAGATGGCTCAGGGGTTAAGAGCGCTGACTCTTCTTCCAGAGGACCTGAGTTCAATTCCCAGCACCCACATGGCAGCTCACACCTGTCTGTAACTCCAGTTCCAGGGGACCCCGACACCCATGGCAAAAATGCAAATGCACGTAAAAATAAAATAAAATATATTAAGAAAAATGAGGTGCTGGAGAGATGGCTCAGAGGTTAAGAGCACTGGCTGTTCTTCCAAAGGTCCTGAGTTCAATTCCCAGCAACCACATGGTGGCCCACAACCATCTGTAATGAGATCTGGTGCCCTCTTCTGGCCTGTAGGCATAACACTGTATACATAATAAATAAATAAATCTTTAAAAAAAAAAAAAGAAAAATGAGAGGTAGTTGCAAGTTTAATTATGAAAAGTTTAAGTTCTTTGACCTGGTTAGTGTTTTGTTGCCCTTGTGTGTGTGTGTGTGTGTGTGTGTGTGTGTGTATACAGAAGTGTTGGCGTATACATACAAGCCAGTCTGAAAACAAAGATATGGAGAGAAGTTGCCTGGTTGCACACAGCTTGGTCCTGGAAACCTGACCGGGAATGAAGAAATGACTGACAGGTAGACATGTGGGAAAGCTAGGATGGGGTGAGCTGTGCTCACTCTGGTAAAGGACCCCTGCTATACTACTCGGAAACTATTACATTGGCACAAGGAGGAGTGCTTGTAGTCTTCTGAGCTCTCTGTAGCGGGCAGTCTCTGTAGGGTCTGGTCTCTGTCTGTCAACACTTGGGAGGGGCAAGCTGTGGTTGATAGTTTCTACATACCCAGGCCAGTGGTTACTAAACCCTCAGAATTGAACCAAAGGCAGGCTTTGCTGTTCCTCTGAGCTTCATGCAGGGAAGTCTCTGCTATTTTCCCTGTCTGCTAGATCGCTAGCTCCCACGATTTAGGAGAGATGAGGGTTTGGAATGAATCCAGGGAGCCACTCAATGGTTTCTTTGAGGAAAGGTGAGAAGATGAAGTATTTTGCTACTGAAAGGAGAGGAAGGTAGAGGATCCACAAATGGCTTACACCTGGGGCCTCCCCAAGTGTACCAAGTCTGACAGTAGAGGTCACCCAGAAATGGCTTACACCTGGGACCTCCCAAAGTGTACAAAGTCTGGTGACGTGCTCTTGCTGGTCACACAGGATACAATTCTAGAGCTAGCTAAAGTTAGAAGGGCATGATGCTTCACAGCAAGAACTTCCAACGAATGCCGCTGTCACAGGGATGGTTCTCTCAGTGCGGTCATGGGGTTTTCTCCCAGGAGGTCTCTGACAGTCTGTTTATGGACAGATCATGTATTTGTGACTCACTCACGTCTCCGAGAAGCACTTTTTAGTATTTGCTTTGCATCCAGTTCTGTGATGGACACCGTGAGAGAGGGATGAAGGGGCTTAGACTTTGTACTCTGAGGTTTTTATCCTCAAGTTGGGGAGACAGAGGATACAGACAGTCCAGTGAAGGTGACCGCGGGCAGGCACAGTGACCAGTGACTGTGTACCAAGGATTACAGTGCCCGAGTCTCACAGAACCTGTGTCACGAATGGCAGAGTGTTTCGTCCTCTTTCCACTCTGGTTTGAAAAGAAAATCTAATCGGGAGTTAGTTTGTTTCCTTCTTATGAAGCCCTTCATAGTGTCTGGTCTCTATCTGGTAACAGCATCATCCCCAGCTATAATCTGTTATGTCTGGCTTCAGAGCTTAAATGCACCATCCTCCCGCCACAGGCCCTTAGTACATCCTGAGCACCTATGTGGAGGACTTTACTGTTCTCTTGGCCTAAATAGCTTTTAATATCCCTCAAGACCTGAGAGTTTTGATTTTATGGGGCTTCCTCTCTCTCTGTCTCTCTGCCTCTCTCTCTGTCTCTCTCTCTGTCTCTCTCTGTCTCTCTGTCTCTCTCTCTCTCTCTCTCTCTCTCTCTCTCTCTCTCTCTCTCTCTCTCTCTCTCTCTCTCAGACACTGTCTCACTCTGTAGCACAGGCTAGCCTCAAGTTCATGACAATCCTTCTGCCTCAGCTTAGGAGTTTAGTCTGACTTCAGGTTCTAAGCTCCCTGATTAGGTCAGTTTTCTAAGTAGGTGCTTCTAAAACAAGGGGCCTGTGCTCATTTTTCGTAGCACCTCTCCATTGCAGTTCAAGATGGACTTAGATCTCTCTCAGTGTTTGTCCCTGACTGACGAGTACCGGGAGGGTGAAGGAATGTCTGCACTTCATCTTTGCATCCTTGACATTGAGCATCGCCCGTTTTCAGTGCACGCCCATTGGAATGAATGAAGAGGATGGATTTAGGATGAATTTTTGTTGAAAGGAAGAAATTGCTTCCTAACAAACCTCCCCCCGCTCCGCCAAATTTCATAGCTTAAAACAGTTTATTCCTGAGCACTGACCAGACAGCTCTTCTGCTTTGTGTGATGTTACGTGGGCACAGGGATGGTGGGGAGGTCCAAAATAGCTTCACACATGTGGTTGGCAGTTGGCGCTGGCTACCAGCTGAGAACTCTGCTGGGGCTTTGGTGGGGGGCTTGCTTTCCCTCCACCGGTGCCTTGCATGGCTGTTTGGACTTTTTGGTGATACGGTGGCTGGAGTCTAAGCTGGACCATCCCAAGAAGCAAAGACTGCATCTGCAACTGTCCTAGGCTTTAGTTTCAAAAGCAATCCTTCACTTCTTTTGTATTGCATGAGGTAAAATAGGCTCCAGTGTCTACTCCGTTTGAAGGAGAAAAAAAGGAAAGTATTTGTGTGTGTGTGTGTGTGTGTGTGCAGGTGTGTGTGTGTGTATGTGTGTGTGTGTATGTGTGTATATGTGTGTGTGTGTGCAGGCGTGGGTGGGTGCATGTGCACATGCGTGTCTGCAAGTGAAGCCAGCCATCAACCTTAAGTGCTGTTCTTCAGGAGCTATCTAACTTGCATTTTGAGACAGGGTCTCTCCTGGGGACCTGGGACTTGCTAATTAGGCTAGGCAGGCTGGCCACCCTCAGGATCCATCCAGCTCTGCATCCCAAGAGGGTGTCTAAAACAAAACACTTAAAAAATGTATTTCGTGTGTTTGTGTGCTCTTAGGTGTACCTGTCACAGCAGACAGGTGGAGATCAGAGAGCAATTTGTAGGAATCAGTTCTCTCCTTCTGCCATGTGGGTCCCGGGGCTTGAACCCAGGTCATGAGGCTTGGCAGCAAGTGCATACTTTATGGAGCCATCTCACTGGCCAAGAGTATTTATTCATGTTTTAAAATTGATATGAATGTTTGTGTGCCTGCTTGTCTGTATGTGCACCACGTGCATGCAAGGTCCTTCAGAGGCCAGCAGAGGGCATCAGATCCTTGAGGCTGGAGTTACAGGCAATTGTGAGTCTCCTGATTGGGGCGTTGGGAACCCAACCCTAATTCTCTGAAAAAGCAGGAAGTAGTCATAATGGCTGAGCCATCTCTCCAGCCCCTGAGAGTATTTTTGATGTAGTGAGAAGGTCAATTTCCATGTGAGTAAAGAGAAATGGGTAAAACCAAATTAAATTCAGCATTAATACCATATTATAAATTACAATATTATGTGACAGAGTAAAGGATAAATAAATGTTCCATAAATGTATACAAAGAAGAGTATTTGATTAAAATGTATTGTTTGTGTGTGTGTATGGATGGGTGCATGGTGAATGTGTATATGTATATGTGCCTTGGTGGACTTGTGGAGGCCGAGGGATGACGTAGTGGAACCGTTTCTCTTCTACTTTAATGTGGTTTTGGGAATTGAACTCTGGTCATCAGGCTTGCATGGCTTACCTTTAGCTGTCAAGCCACCCCACTGGTCCTATCTGATGAATTTTAGGCATAAAAATAGGAAACTCTGCCACTTAAGAATAGGACACTTGGTGTTGTGGTAGTGCATGCCTGAAGTCCCAGCTCCAAAGAGGCTAAAGAAGGGAAATCGCTTGAGCTATAGAGTTTGGAACCAGCTTGGATAACAAAGTGAGACCACCATCTCCAAAACAAAATCAAAACAAACAAACAGAAAAAAAAAACAGAACAAACAAACAGAATAGAAAGAGGCTCCACAGACATAATGACATCACATTTAGAAATAAGAGCTTGTGCAGCGGATGGCGTGGCTGCGGCCGTCTGTGGAAACCTCGTGTATTTTAGGGTATGCTAATCAGATGATCCTTACAATGACTCAGTGAACCCACATTGTATTTGCAGATCGAAAACATATGCAGATTCTGAGTTGATACTATAATAAAACAAGTTGGCAGAGGAATTCTTTGGGTTATAATTCGGGTACTGGTTACAGACACATTTCTCTGATGCAATGGGAATTCATCAACAGAAGGTACCTGCTTTGTGCACAGCTCTAAGAATAATCATATGCCTAGAGGCATGCAGATATGCCAAATTTATCCATAAACTTAGAGTCACACAGTTTTAGAGCAGGAAGGCATTGCAGAAGTCAAAATCCTTCAATTTCTCACTGTCAGATAACTAGAACATAGGCCTAGCATAGGATGGAAAGGTCACACTGGTAGTTAGAGATAGACCTGGGATAGCCTTGGCCCACACTCCTTATTTTCACCGTAACACACTAACCCTGGGTGATGGAGATGGACAAAGGACATACGGGGTTCATTCCTCTTCAAAGCCTAGAATACTCAGTTATTTCATAAGTTCATTTAATTATTTTATTTTTGAGGCAGGGAATTGTTATATAGCTCAGGCTGGTTTGGAATCTACATCCTCCTATCTCAGCCTCCTCAACTGCTGTGATTATAGGTGTGGGCCTGGTTTTGGAAATGTCCTTACTCTGTGTAGATGCTCTGAAGAACAAAACATCATTTGGAAGGTCTGGAGCCTGGGTTTCTTACTTACTCTATCATGGATGACCCTTTTTGCCTGTGTGTCCACAGTTCACAAAGGATTAGTTACTTGTTTGTTTACTTAACTAGTCATTCTATTAGTCTCCCCACCCTATCAAACTTACTTGTGTTTCCCCCATTCCCTCAGCCCTGGACTTGAATACAGAAACATATTTAAACAGGTAATGAGAAAGACTAGAAACTGGGCCCAGAAATTAGTTACAGCACGAAGCCGCCATCGATGTTTGGGTTTTTTTGTTTGTTTGTTTAATTTCATTTTTGTTTATGTGTATAGGTGTTTTGTCTGCATGCATGTCTGTGTACCAAGTGCACACCTGGTTCCTTCTGAGGAGGACAGAAGAGGGCATTGGCTCCCTTGAGACTGGAGTTACAGACAGTTGTGAACTGGGTACTGGGGAAGTGAACCCAGGTCCTCTGCAAGAGCAGCCAGTGCTCATAACGATGGAGTCCTTTCTTCAGCCCCATGCCACCATCACTGTTACTGGAGAAAGCTATGGAGGAAATTGTCAGGTGCTGGATCCAGAGGAATCCAGTTGGGAGAAGCAAAAGCTATAAGGAGATGCTGCCTCTGTCAGAGCAGCCACTTGGGGCAGAGAAAATGAAGAGAGATACCTGGTCTCTCCCACTGGCAGTCCTGGGGGGGTCCAGCTTGCCTGGGAGCCTCGGAAGCAGCCTGCAGGGCTGGGCCATGGGATGGGGGTGGGAGGAGCATCCAGCTGGCCAAGTGGCCATAACCCTTTTTTATATTTTAGCTACTGCACAGCAGACAGTAAAGAAGGATTTTCATCCACACAGGTGGAAGTTTCTTTCTTGCGCTGTAAGGTGGGTCTTGCTTCCTAAATGGTACAGTCCAGTTAAACTGAACTTTAAGAAAACCTTCACACTTCCTTTGAGAATGCTCTGTAGGATGGAGCTTCCCAAACTGCAATCGGATCAAGCAAGGAAGAGATTGATTGACATCCTTCTGGCAAACCCTGCTTTGTTCTTGCTTTGGGGCTTGAATAAATGGAGTTGAGTGGATGAGATTTGTGGTGGAGGAATCAATTACTGGATAGCTGACCAGTTACCCAGTCATTTATCTCCAGGTCTTTCCTCCATCTTTATTTTTCTATGTTCTGCACATACGGCGTTCCCTAAATTCCATTTCTGTGGAATAAACAACTATGTGTTCTTCAGTTTAGAGTGGTAAGCTTTTGTTGGCATTTGGAATACATTCTGATTCAAGCTTGGTTCTTAAAGGACACTGTGTGGAAAGCTGGACTGAAAATGAAGGCCTTTGCTTTTGCCCCGACCTGCCCACGGCGCCACCAGCTGTCCATACAGTATTGTTCCCGGGTGTTCTACCCCTCCGTCAAGGTAGAAAAACAAGGGCTGAGCTGAGGAGAATTTGTTTAGTCAAACCACTGGGTAGAAGTCTCTCTGCCCCGTCTACTAACTTACGAGATTTCCATCTGCCAACCAGATCTTTACCACGGTCTCCCAGCTGTGACTATGTTCTTCCCGGTCTCCCAGCTGTGACTATGTTCCTCCCAGTCTCCCAGCTGTGACTCTGTTCTTCCCAGTCTCCCAGCTGTGACCATGTTCTTCCCGGTCTCCCAGCTGTGACTGTGTTCTTCCCGGTCTCCCAGCTGAGGCTGTGTTCTTCCTGGTCTCCCAGCTGTGACTATGTTCTTCCTGGTCTCCCAGCTGTGACTATGTTCTTCCCGGTCTCCCAGCTGTGACTATGTTCTTCCTGGTCTTCCAGCAGTGGCTGTGTTCTTCCGAGCTCATCTTCCTTAGAGTTTGCCCTTTCTGGGTTTTATTGTCCAACCTCAGACTCAGGTGGGCAGCTTGAGGCTCACTCAGCATCACTGGAGACTAGAGAGTGTCTGCTGGCACTTGGGGATAGGACATGCAGCCCACATTCTAGTCTGTGGCACCCTCCCTACTGCGCTTTCCAGCATTTTGGAATAGTGCAGCTTCTGTCTGCTTGTCCTTTGCCGGAGCTTTCTGCCCAGCCCGAGGGTATGTTCTGAGAAGGGGTTATAGTCTTCGAACTACTTTTCCTCTGTAGCTCGAATTCTAATTGGTCTTAATAATAAAAACCCAGAGTCAGATATAGGGGTAAATGCTGAAAGGTCAGAGAGACAAAGGAGCCAGCCACAGCCACTGTCTTACCTTGCCAACTCCTCAGCCTGAAAGGGAGGGAGGGGGGCTCCTGTCTCTTCCTGCCTTATATTCCTCTCTCTGCCCAGCCATATCACTTCCTGTTTTTACCTCCCTAGTGCTGGGATTAAAGATGTGTGCCTCCCAAGTACTGGGATCAAAGGCATGAGATCCCAAGTGCTGGGATTAAAGGTGTGAGCCTCCATGGACTGGCTCTGTTTCTCTTTTAGACTGGGTTAATCTCATGTACCCCAGAGTGGCCTTGGACTCCTGATCTTCCTGCTTCCTCTTCCCAAGTGCTGGGATTAAAGGTATGTGCCTCCCAAGTACTGGGATCAAAGGCATGAGACCCCAAGTGCTGTGATTAAAGGTGTGTGCCACCACTTCCTGGCCTCTATGGCTAACTACTGTCTAGCTCCGAACTCTGATCTCCAGGCAAGCTTTATTTGTTAGAGCAAAAATAAAATAATACCACAGTCCTCTGAGATGGCCCTTCAGTTAAGGGTACCCATGCTGAGACTCCAGACTCTTCTGTCTACTGAACCTAGTGTGTTATACAAGTATTTCCATCATTATCCATGAGAAGACAAAACTACCCACCCACAGACTCTTTAATTCCTCTCCATACTAGAAAATATCAAACTGCTAAACCCTAGGAAGAGTCATGCTGTTAGCCCTGTCAGAACACTCTGGTTCAGACAGTTGGCATTGTCCCGTCTTCTCAATTGTATGCTATTATCCTTCATGGACCCAGAATATAATGAAGCAGAATGCTGTGCTTTTCATTCTAGAAGACTGGAAGTTCTCACAGAAACGCATTGAGAGTCCAGTGCACAGGATTTTAACTATGGAGGTGTCAGGGAACCTTGCAGGGCAGTAGGCTTCCTGTCACTGCACCAAATACCGGAGATAACGGACTTATAAAGAGAAGATGAAGTGGGGGGGGGGGGCTCAGTGGTAGAGCACGTTTCCTAGCATGTGCAAGGCCCTAGGTTTGACCCTAAGCGCCGACATAGAGAAAAGACTTATTTTGGCCCGTAGTTTCAGAAGTTACAGACCATGTCACTTGGCTGTGTTGCTTTGAGGCCTCTGGTGAAGCACCACTTCATGGTGGGAGCCTGTGGTGTCAAGATGAACTGTTTGCCTCATGCTCCCCACCAAGAAGAGAAAGGAATTCTACTATGAACTTCAAAGGCACCTCCCTACTGGCCTGGAGACTTTCCCACTGACCCCACTTCTCATAGATCCCACCACCTCCCAATAATGCCACCCTGGGAACCCAGCCCTTACCACTTGAACCTTCAGGGGCCACTTAGCCGAATCATAGCAGACCAGATATGTTCTTGTATCCATGAAAAAGCTACAATATAGATTCAACTTTAAGGGAATGATTTTATTGCCTTGAAGTAACAATAACAACAAGCTGTGTGCTATGGCAACCTGTATTCAGATCAGAGCAGACTGGGACATTATCAACACTTGGCTTGAACATAAATAGCGCATTGGAATTCCTTGATGGTAGTTCTTATTTTTATTAAAGTAAACAGGGTCCTCTGGAAACGTTCCTGTTTCTTTAACATAACTTGATTATTGCACACATAAATAGAATAGAGGTAATTACTTGGATCTGAAGGGATGGCATTCAGTATTTGTATTTGGGGTACTGAAAGCATTAATTAGGTAGAAGCTGTAAAACTAGGTTGACAGCTATGGAATCTTCTGGATCATCTTACTACTCATTTAGATGACAAATGGTACCGACTTTATTTCTCACTTTATCTTTTCCCCTGTTGGTAGATGGATCTTTCTCCAGGGTGGCAGCTTAATTGCTGTAGCAATATTTGTTTTGAGAGGAAATATTTTATAAACATAAACTTGAAAAGAATATACATTTTTTTTTCCTGGGCTGCCAGAATCACCGGAAGTGATAAACCTAGGTCACACTGATGGTGTCTATAAATGATACCTTTTCCAAACTTCTTTATGGAAAATTTTTTAGTCATTTCTTTTTTAATACACAGAAAACCAGTGGTGGTGAAAATTCCTAGGACCTTGTGCAAATGAATTCATCCTCTCGCCGCCATCTTTTCAAATGGTCTGGGGCTGTTGTTAACTGCTCAAATGCTGCCCATGGTTCTGAATCAAACAAGTGGGTAAAATGACTGTGCTCCTTAGTGGCTGCGGTGTGTGTGTGTGTGTGTGTGTGTGTGTGTCTCTGTGTGTGTATGTATGTGTGTGTGTGTCTGTGTGTGTGTGTCTGTGTGTGTGTCTGTGTGTATGTCTGTGTGTGTGTATGTCTGTGTGTGTGTGTCTCTGTGTGTGTGTGTCTGTGTGTGTGTGTGTCTGTGTGTGTGTCTGTGTATGTGTGTGTGTGTGTGTCTGTGTGTGTGTCTGTGTGTGTGTGTGTGTGTCTGTGTGTGTGTCTGTGTGTGTGTGTGTGTGTCTGTGTGTGTGTGTCTGTGTGTGTGTGTGTGTGTGTGTGTGTGTGTGTGTGAACAGGAAAGGCGATCTGCTTTCATCTCCCCCACAACTTTGTCTCCAGTGTCACTCACGCCTCTCTACATCTAGGCGACAGCTAAGCTATGCTGTATATTCGTCCGTTCCGTTTCATGTAAATAGAGTTGCACAGTAACGTGTGTTCTTCGGGAACTCTTTATGGACGTGCTCCTTGTTTCAGGGATTCAGTTTGGCAGCCCGGGAGCCGGTTTGTGGTGTTGACTTCTCATTACAAATGGACTTGGCTTTCAGTGAACCGTGTCAGGTCACATGGTAGTGAGTGGGATGGGGCACCCTGGTGTTTATTTGGAGCTATGTTCTGTTGATGAGTGGTTTTTGTTTGTTTGCTTTTTTTTTCCCCCAGAACCATTTGATTTCATGGAAATTAGACCCCTAACTCCAGCCTCTTTGTCGTCAAGAGACATTCAAAGATTTTTAAGTGTTTTTATTTTATGTGCACAGATACTTTGCCTGCTTGTCTGTCTGTCAACCATGTGTGTGCAGTGCCTTTGGAGGCCGGAAGAAGGCATTGGGTCCCCTGGGATTGGAATTGCAGATGGTTGTGAGCCATGTGGCTGCTGGGAATTGAACCCAGGTCCTCTATAAGAACAGCCAGTGCTCTTCATCACTGAGCCATCTCTCCAGCTGCAGGGGAATTTTATATAATAGGATGTTGGCCACAGGGCAAAAGGAAAGTGTCAGAGCAATAAAACAGGTATCACCACAAATTCAATAATTTTTAATACTCAAAATACCTAGGGTACTTGCAATTCGAAAATACTTGCATTTTATCTTTTTTATTATTTTTTTGTAATAAAGCATCATTGATAATTATATTTCTTCCTTGAGAAGTACAGTCAGAGAGAATGCAGAGTGTTTGAATCCAGACCTAAGTACAGTATTTATGAGAATTACTGGGTGTACAGAACTGTACTCTCTGTGTGGCAGGTGATGCTCAGTTATATTTCAGGACTTCCCTGGGGGACAGAAGTCAATTATCAACACAGTTGTGTGGGAGAGAAATAGGTCAGCTGCAAATAGTCTCTGCTAATTTCAGAAAGCTTGAGGGGTGCTTTAGTTTGGGGGGGATGTTTGGTTCATTTGGTCTTTGTGTTAAGGTTTGTGCTATCGAGCCCTTGGATTGTCATGTAGCAGTGCCCTCAGATTCTTTAATGTAATCCAAGACATTTCTTTTGTGTATGTAAGATGAAAAATAAGAAGTATTGACACGGGCTTTAAAACATGCACTGTGCTACAGCATGTATAACACAACATTTGCCCCTTTAACCGACTCAAGTGGCATTAAGTCCCCTCTCTGGTGCTTTTTTGTTTGTTTTTGGTTTTTCCAGACAAGGTTTCTCTGTGTAGCCCTGGCTGGCCTGGAACTTGGCCTGTAGACCAGGCTGGCCTCGAACTCAGAGATTTACCTGCCCCTGCCTCCTGAGTGCTGGGATTAAAGGCGTGCGCCACTGCTGCCCGGCTCTCCTGTGCTTTTTAAAGACAGTGTCAGCCGTGAAACTTACACATGCCCGATTTGTGAATCGGCTTAGATGTCCCCCATTGCTTCCTGTCACATCTCTGGCCCTTTTAAAGTAACAGCAAAAACAGTAAAACCCTCCAAACCACAGACCTTGGGACCACAGACCTTGGTGTTCTGTACCACAGGGTGGGTTCCAGGTGAGGTAGAAGCAGCTGAGAAGAAGTGGGGAGAGCTCTGGAGGGTCAGTGAGATGAGACAGTGGAAGGAATGATGGTACAGATGTGGCTTCCTGCCCCGCATCCCGTGTCCGTCCGTTGTCCCGCCCCCCCCCCCCCCCATCTACACGTGTCCACACACCTGACTGCTTCCCTTTTCCTATATCATCTGCAATGTGAAGAATTTCAGGCTGCTTTGAGTTAATGAGGAACCTGTGTAAAAAGCACCAAGGTTGTAGGGGGCTTAGGAGGCCTTCCTTCTGCATGTGTTGTTGTCACGTGACTTACTTCTCCCCATCCTTCTTTCACCATTGTTAAAAAAAAAAAGAAAGCCAGCACAACAGTGTGGGTAGTTGAAAAATACAGGTCCACCTGCCTGAGTCCATTTCCAATGTCCCCCCCGGCCCCCTGTTCCCCTGGGCCTGTGTCACTTGCAGGGTAACCAAGCATACATACATACGGTGTCTTGGACTCAACCCTGACTCCTTCTTCCTGTCACTCCTGTTATCATAATACTCCCCCACTTTTTTTTAAATATATATATATATATATATATATATATATATATATATATATTACTGATTCTTTGGGAATTTCACACCATGACCCCAATCCCACTCATTTCCCAGTCCTTCCACATCTGCCCTCCACCCCTGTAATTCCCAAAAAAGAAATTTTAAGATTAAAAAAAAAAATGCTGGACAGTTGTGGCGCATACCTTTAATCCCAGCACTTGGGAGGCAGAGGCAGGTGGATTTCTGAGTTCTGGGCTAGCCTGGTCTACAACGTGAGTTCCAGGACAGCCAGGACCACACAGAGAAACCCTGTCCAAAAAAAAAAAAAAAAAAAAAAAAAGCACATCTGGCTGACCCTCTGGGCAAGGACCTGCTCCTCTGTCAATTGCAGCCTTCTCTTTAGCAGTCCCAGCTGAGGCTGAACTTGTACCACTCCGCTCCCCCATCTTTCCTGCCTCTCCACCGCATATTTGTTTGTCATAGTGGCACTGGGTGCTGCTGTGTGTCACACAGTACACCCTTTTGCCCAAACAGCTTTCACTGAAATGAGTCATTGGTCTGGTTCAGGGCCTCTGACTTCTACTACACCATTGATACTGAACTCTCACCCAGACTCCGCTCAGATATCCCTGCTGTTGCCCAGAGTCATGGAGATGATCCTGTGGTTAGGTTCTGCAGGACACGCCCCTTCATGTGCTCCAACAGCTCATAGATGGGGTCGGTGTTGGGGTGAGCCAACTCAATGGATCTGGGTCTGGGTAGTAGCTGAGTTGGTCAGCCCGGGTCTCTGCACCCTCCTCCACCCCCCAGCAGCCGGCAGGAGCGGGGGCCAGCTCTCAGGTGCCCATGCCACTGCCTACACCAGCACTGCAGAAGTCAGTGAGGGGAGGGATCAGGTCTCCCACGTGTGGCGGCATGTATCTGTCAGAACTCCCTGGAACCTTCTCCTGGAAGCACTCTCACATACACGCTCTCCTTCCCTGGTGTGGTCCTGGCACTCTGCTCTGCTTTTTCACTTGGGACGTTCTCCTTTGTGTAATCTGCAAGCCCTTATACCCCTCCAGCCTGGGTGCACTGGCCATCACTGATGTCCCATGTGGGATGGGGAAAGAGGAGATGTTGTCATGTGTCCTCAGCAACAGTGCACCTTAGGCTTGGCCACCTTTTCCACGAGGAGACACAGGACCTCAGTGTTTTGCCCTTAGCACTCTTGGTTGATAACCTGCTGCCCAGCCATGGAGGGAGGCATCCTGCTCCCGCTCCAGCTCTGCAAATGCCACTGCTTCCTTCGAAGACACTGTTTCTCAGCTCTGTGCCCTCCAGTCTCCCTGGACAAGACTTCCTCACCTCCGGGACACACAGTCCCCTGCGTCCTTATGTGGCACTGGTCGTGCCCTGCACCTCCCAGATCCTTGCTAGGGCCAGCCTCTGCAGCTTTGGCTGCATCTCTCTGTAGGGTTTTCCCTGGGGGTGAGACATCGTTCTGCTTCTGCTCAGAACTGAACTCAGAACTGGCTTCCAATAGCAGGTCTCTCACAGGGTGCCTTGACCTGCTCCCTTTGATACAGGCAAACTATATCACCTTTTAGGCTCAGTGGCAACCTGTGTACCCTTGTGGTGAGGCAGTAGGAGAGGAAGCATAGGTGAAAGGAACAGTACTGGATAGGAAACCTTGGGATAGGGGGGGTTTGGGGTGCCTAGGGAGAAAGACAGTCAGTCATTGATGAGAGTGTTCTGGTTAGGTTTTTGTTTTTATTTTTTTTCTCTTTTTTCAACTTGATACACGCTACAGTCATTCGGGAAAAGCGAACCTCAATTGAGGAATTGCCTCCATCAGACTGGCCTGTGGGGGCATTTTCTTGATTAATGATTGATGTGGGAGGGTCCTGACCTTGAGTAGTGCCATCCTTGGACAGGTGATCTTGGGAGATATAAGAAAGTTAGTCAAACATGAGCCTGGGAGCGAGCAAGCCAGTAAGCAGTGTTTCTCCATGGGGTCCGTTTCAGTTCCAGCCTCAAATTCCTGCCCCGATTTCCTTCAGTGATGGACTGTCACCTGTGACACGGAAGCCAAATAAACCCTTTCCACCTGCGCTTCAGTTCGTGGTGTTTATTACAGAAACAAGGCAAACTAGGGGAGGGAGCTAGCTTAAGAATGTAGATGAGACCAAACGTGGTCTGTCTCAAGCTTTATTTTCTAACTGTATATGTTAGGAATCTTCCCACTGCAAAGGAAGAGACACTGAGCAAAGACTGGCTAAAGCAGAGTGTAGCATTCTTGGTTCACACTGTGGAAGCTCAGAACTGGACGCCATCCTTCAGGGTCTCTCTCTCTGCCTGCAGGGGTCTTGACACTACATTCCCTCTGTGCAGCTCTGTGTGCCACCGAGGCCTCCATTTATCCCCTCTCCTGGTGGCAGCAGTAGCTCTGAGATCTCCCACGTATCCACAGCCCCCTCTTGTAGTAGTTCCTGCAGAATAATAAAAGAGAGGAAGTTTGTATCTGTTTCTTAGGGAAACATGTCCCGAGCCCCTTGAAGCTCACAGTAGACACAGGTTTCTTGAATCGCATTAGCTGGAATCAACTCTCATGAGCTACACGGTGACTGTGACATGGCCTGGAAGCAGCAATGGGCTACTCCTGGTGATGAGGCTGAAGTTGGCCTAGACCCAGTTGAGGGTAGGGAGGACCAGCTTACCAAGAGTAGGCCAGACTCAGGCAAGAGAGGAGGATGTTCTTTTTTCTTCCTTCCCTGGGGTATTGGATGGTTAAGTGTCATTTTAATTGAACAAAACACATATAAACATCCTCACCCTTTTATAGAGAGTTCGATGATGTTAAAATATGCTCACGTGGTTGAGCTACCACCATTACTGCCTTGGTAGTAAATCCATCCTTAATAAGACTTTGGAGATAATCTGGGGCTGGGATTTCTGTTGGAACTGCCGGTTTTAATGAGGGAAATGTGTGAAGTGTCCTATAGCTGACTAAACAGTGAGCTGGGATTCCACCCAGATATTGACTCTGCAGCGGCTGCCTGAATGAGCATTTCTGGGTCTCTGTTTTCCTTTATGTGGAATGAGGGTGATTTCTAAGGTTCCATCAAACCTGGTTGCTAGACTACTTTATGTCTGTGTCTGCAGAGGGTGACCAACTCATTCATTTTGGTAAGAAACATGATATTCAATAATGTAGGGGCAGAAAAGCTTGCTTCCTTTCATCTAAATTATATGTAATACATATAATTTAGAAATAAGGCCCAGAGACCCATGAAAGGCCATGTATACGCTTCTGTTTGATGATGAATGGGCAGCTGTATGGGGCTGCAAATGGACCAAAAGGTATGATCTGTGGTAGACTTGATGGGAAACCCAGCCAACCTGGTCTGCATTCTCCCTGGCCTCTCTCTGAAGAATCATTTCTACTGGGTTAGGTGTTGGACCAATTTGGAATGAGGGAGAGAGCAACCCCTCCTAGGTTTTACAGCTTGTATCAGAGGAGAGAAGTCTTGGATTCTATGGCCTAACTTGGCAAGGAGGAGTTTTGGTGATAAAGTGAGAGATTTTGCTTCTGTGGTTTTCCAGTCTCCCTTATTTCCGAGTTCTCAGTATGCCCAAACAGTCTGTGCCAATAGTATCATATCCTAAGCCCGACATTGGCTTTTGTAGAAAGTCTGTGTCACTTAGCTGCTGAGATGGACTGAAAAACATAGGGTTTTTCAGTGTCTTGAGAACCTTAGGTGAGGACATCCTGTTATGTAGCAGAGAGATGCTATGGAGAAAATCACAGGCAGGAGATAAATTTGGGATGGGACTGGAATTTATAACTTCCAAGCATATGCATGAAAGGATGTGCAAAGAATAGAATGGGCTGTCAGGAGTGAAGTATTTGTGAGATGTGAGATGGTTCTCAGAGAGGCCTCCTGGAAGCTATTAAGAGGAAGTCTGCTGAGGAGAAGCGTCGTGGCTTCTGCTGTTATGATGAGCACAGCCCCAGGAAGAGCAAGTAACTAATGGGGCTTTAAATCTGTAATAAAGAATAGCGGAAGCTGCCATATTGGAACTTTGCTGAAGGTGAGTGGAACCACAAGGCGGATTCTTGTAATCTGAAGACGCTGCACGGCTTTCAATATTAACTTTGCTGCGTACCATTCGTCCCTCAGGGGTCTGACGTTTGCAGGTACAGCTCAGCAAGATTGCCCGTTTTCCAGGAGATGAGGCAGGGATTTCTATTTTTAAGTGACATTAACTATTTAATGAGTAGACTCTGGCAGATATTTTTGGAATGACATCATGTATTTCCAAATTGCCTGGGCATTTTGGATGGAATGTTTTTGTCTTCAAAGATTCATAGGTATTAAATCTCTGAACAGTTTGATGTCATTTGGACAAATTAGCCTTCAGAGAGTAATTTGATACGGCCTCATGATGAAGTTAGTTAGGGTCTTTGTGCGAGAGTGACTAGGATTTCCCCTTTTTGGAGTACGAGGACTAAGCAAGAGGACCACTGTCTGTAAGCCAGGGAAAGGTCCCTCGCGCAGAACTGGATTTAGCAGAATCTTGAGGTGGGCCTTTGTGGCCTCCAGGATTGTGAGGCCTTGTTCAAGCCACTTATTTGAAGGAAGGTATTTGTGATAGTGACACAAGAGCCTAGTGGACTGCTCTGCTTGGGAGGCTGGTGCACTCGACTCTTTGCCATCCTACCATTCTTCCAGTCACTAGCACATGTTCCTACAAAAATATACTTAATCCTGCCTTATTCTGGAAGAGATCTAAGTTATCTTGTGTAGTATCACAAGTCGATGACAGGAACCGAGGAGAAAACACAGATAAGACAATATATGGAATACACTGGATGCATGGCAATGGTATTGTATTCACCGGCTTGACAGTGAACTTTCTAGATCGTTTGTAAGATTTAAAATGTCCAGGGGTGAAAACATAGTTGTTTAGAAAAAGTGTTAGTATTTCCTATTTTGAAACTGGAGAGAAATCCCTTCCGTTTTCAGAGTTGAAACTGTGTAAGATTGTAAGTCATAGTCTAAGTAATTAAACCCAATGATGACCCTAGAGTTCTTTCATCCATCTCGCCAAGCAGATAATGTGTCCTATCATGCCGTCAGACAGTTCAATACAAACAAACACGGAGGAGCTATCGCTGTGTGGGCCACAACATCTGTGATTCTCAAAGTGGCTGTCTGTTAGCATTGCCAGGTAAGTATAAAAGTCCTTATGCCTGGACCATATCTCAGCCTCATTAAGTCAGGGTTTCTAGGAGTGGACATGGGACACCAATGTTTTTCAAAACTTCCAAGTTATGAAAGGAGCTTGCTGGTCCAAGGTAATCCAGGGGGAGACTTCTGAATGGCTCTTTCCAATCTGGATTTGTTAGTCAGGACAGGTTAGGTGATGCTGCGGTAGTAAATACTTCTTCCAAGCCACAACCCAGGTTTACTTTTCACTTGTTCTACTTTTACTTTCTGGAGTATCCGGGGCTTGGTGCTCCCTTTCCACTAGAGTGGACTACTCAGTTGGATGGCAGAGGAGAGATGAAGAGACATGAAGATCGTGTGCTGACTCTTGACCCACTGCCTGGGGAGATGCTAAACACTGTAGCATGGAAACCAGAGGAGACAGTATTTTTTTTTAATTTTATTTTACAGTTAACATCCCATAGGCAGGTGGGTGGACAGTTAAGGGTGATGGTCCAGGAACCTACTTGTGGGTGGTTCTGCCGTTCTCAGTGTCTGGAGTCCATTTAAGTCCAGTGTGGAAGCTATTGCTGTCCCTATTTCCTAGGTAGCTCAAAGGGAGGAAAACAAAGAATGAGGAGCCCATTTTTAAAGGCGATGACTGGGAGCCAAACACATTTCTTTTGCTTACAATCTACCTATCTGAACTTTGTCACGACGCTATCTTGCCTTCAAAGCAGGCTGAGAAATGTGGTTTCCATGTGAAGGCTGAAAATTGGGACAGATCTATTTCTGGAAAGAAGGAGAGAATAAACGTTGGGTCCAGCTAGGCAGCCTCTGCCTCATCACAGTAGTGTAGTCTTAGCACAGAAATCTTCAAAGAAATTGCAGATGTCATCCATGGTAATCAGCATATTTTGAGATGCGTGATGGGGTGGGGGCTTTATCTGGTTTCTTTTTAATGCTGTTTGCAGCAATTCTAGAGGCATCTTTAAGGAACTCAAGGGCTCTGTGGAAATCACAGATGTAGATGAATGGAGAATTTACATATGCTGCAGAGCATCTGCCCCAAATGTTGATTCTCATAGAACTTGGTGATGATAGTGGAGTGATGAAACTGAATGGTCCTTCTGTTCACTGCATTGCAAAAATTCCTGCATCTTGGTCCCTAGCTTGAGCTACTGCTCTCTCTTTTAATGTTTTCCATCTCCCTTTATTCTTCTCTACGTCTACTCTCTTCTGTCTTACTGATATACACATGAACTCACAGCCTGTGGCAGCATGCATAAGACCCACACAGGTTCAAGCCAGATGGATCCCAGCTCTGAGTGGGGGAAGTGGACACAGGATTCCCAACCCTAGCTGTGGGAGGCCTGCCCATTTCTCTGGGAGGCTCACTCCCACTTTTTCCCCAGGGACTCTTGAGGAGGGAGGAGTGAGAAATACTTAGATAGAAAGATAGAGGGGAGAGAAACAGATAGAAACACAGGATAGCCCTGAGAGGGCCTGTGTCAATATCCACTGGTCCCTTCTATCTCTTCTAAAGGGCCTTTTATAGGAATGCCAAGGGATGGAGCAAAAGACCTTCCCCTAGCACAGCCAAGTGCAGACCCTTCCAGTCGCCTGGTAACCGTGCACGTGGTCAAGCCATCCTCTAATGCAGCCCTGCTGAGTAAAGCAAGATCAGATCTCACTAGGAACCTTTGTTGGCCTCCACACCTAAGAAACTACTTGCAATTGATACACCCATTGGCAATGAGAAAAATCAGTTTTCTGCAATGAAGTTTCACTGAGTATATCAACCACAGTCCAGGGCAGGCCCCCAAGCTCAAGAGTAGTTGGCCAACACAATAAAAATTCTATTTGTGTGTGTGTGTGTGTGTGTGTGTGTGTGTGTGTGTGTGTATACTTTAGTGTTTTTGTCTTATTGGTCTTTTGCTTGTTTGTTTTGATTTTTGATTTTGTTTTGTTTTGTTGTTCTGAGAGAGGGAATATGAAGTTCGGGAGGTAGTGAGATTTTACACATGCCAAACTCTTCCTTCATCCCCAGTTTAAGGCTTGTCCTCCTTCCTTCCCTTGTCTTCTTGATGCCCTTTAAATAATCAACATTAATCTTGCCTCTGCCTTTTTTCTCTTTCCAGAATGTTCTACCTAGTGCTTTTTAAATGACGAGCTCTTCCTCACTCTTCAGATCCCAGCATGAACTTGACCTTCCTAGTGATTCCCCCTCTGGCTGTCCAGTCTGGGCTGACCCTCCTCTTTGTATCACATCCCATTACTAGAGAAACTACTGTGTGTGTATTTTACTTCACTTCCTTTGTTCCTTACTTTCTTGAAGAAGGCTTATTGGACCCTGGAATTTGGGCAGAAGGTAGGGGAAGGCTGTGGCAGAGAGGCCTGTGTGTATGGCTCAGCCTAGACCAAGGGAGGTTGTCAGTAAGGGAGGTCAGAGCTTAAACCTGGGGTAGTGACCAGAGGCAGCAGGGGAAATCCCCAATGCAGGGTTTAGGATATCTTGTTAGAAAGTAGACTAGAGTCGTGTGGTGGTGGCGGTGCACGCCATTAATCCCGGCACTCAGGAGGCAGAGGCAGGCGGATCTCTGTGAGTTTGAGGCCAGCCTGGCCTACAAAGTGAGTTCCAGGACGGGCTCCAAAGCTACCCAGAGAAACCCTGTCTCGAAAAAAAAAAAAAAAAGTATATAGGAAGAAAATTGCACAAATCTAGTGGGCTGGGTTGGCCACTGATACAGGGGACACTTGACTACATGGGTTTCACAAACCTGTACAACTTTGGGGCTGGTTAGCAACCCCCCCATTCTGTCCCTTTAACTGCTTCTTCTAAGATCTCCCACTCATTTCTTCACAATTGCATAAATGTCACACCTTCTATGCCGTCTTCTCCAACACCCCCAGGCAAAATCAGTTTCTTCCTCCCATAGTACATGCAGAGCGCCTCTCACATTAGTTTGCAATATGTTTACAGGTCTCTCTCATTGACGGTGAGCCCAGTAAGGACTTGGCTGTGTCTTAATCCTCCTCACAGGCAGCATAGCAGAGCTGTGGATAGGATCGCTGTGCCAGCAGGTGGAGTGCAGTAGGAGTCCTGGCTGCTCCACTTACTTTATTGGAGGCAGGATCCTCTGTGTTGGTCAGGGTGGTCTTGAACAAGCTGTCTTCCTGCCTGCCTCGTCTCCTGAGTACTGAAATTGCAGGCCTGTGCCCAGCCAGGCTGCATGATTTTCTATTTGTGTGAATCTGAGCAAGTTAGAATAGTCCTGCGGTGCATTTTCCTCCCCTAGAAAACGGGGGTGATGGTGCCTTCCCAGAAGGTGTGGTGAGAATTCTGAAGAATGAGATAATGTATGTATGTACTGCAGGAAGAATATTTTATTTAGAAGCACAATCCACTGTATATATTTCCCTCTAAAATGATTATTGTTAGGGAGCCACAGTAATGAAGGCCAGAGGACAATATTTGGAAGATGGTTCTCTTCTTCTATTTCAGGGATCGAACCCAGGTCAAGAGACTTGCATGGCAAAGCACTTGTATCTGCTGAGCCGTCTTGCTGATCCCTTTTAAAATAGGCTCTGAGTCATAATTTATGGACTGAAAGTTCAAGGCTTCTGCAGGTGTTCTGGGCACGAGAAGAGAACATGCTAGAAGAGTGGTTCTCAACCTGTGAGTCGAGACCTCTTTGGGTTGCATATCAGATATTTACATTACAATTCTTAACAGTAGCAAAATTACAGCTATACTGTAGCAACGAAATCATTTCATGGTTGGGGGTCACCACACATGGTGGAGGGTGTCGTAGCATTAGGAAGGCTGAGAACCACTGTCCTAGAGGGATGATGGTGGTAGTGAGGGTGCTGTCGGTGAGTCTGAGGTCAGGGTGCGGTGGTAACGCATGGTAGCCACACGGGGGATGGTGCTGGGAAGGGTGGATGGAGGGGACAGTTGTGGTGATGGTGGTGGTGATATGAAGGTGGCAGTGGGAAGAGTGGTGGTGGTGATGGAGGAAGTTTTGGTGGTGGCGGTGGTGGTGGTGATGGAGGAAGTTTTGGTGGTGGCGGTGGTGGTGGTGATGGTGGTGGCGGTGGTGGTGGTGATGGTGGTGGTGGTGGTGGTGGTGATGGTGGTGGTGGAGGTGGTGGTGGTGATGGTGGTGGTGGTGGTGGTGATGGTGGTGGTGGAGGTGGTGGTGGTGGTGGTGGAGGTGGTGGTGGTGGCGGTGGTGGTGGTGATGGTGGTGGCGGTGGTGGTGGTGATGGTGGTGGTGGTGGTGGTGGTGATGGTGGTGGTGGAGGTGGTGGTGGTGATGGTGGTGGTGGTGGTGATGGTGGTGGTGGAGGTGGTGGTGGTGGTGGTGGAGGTGGTGGTGGTGGCGGTGGTGGTGGTGATGGTGGTGGTGGAGGTGGTGGTGGTGGCGGTGGTGGTGGTGATGGTGGTGGTGGAGGTGGTGGTGGCGGTGGTGGTGGTGATGGTGGTGGTGGTGGTGGTTATAGTGGTGATGGTGGTGGTGGTGGCGGTGGTGGTGGCAGTGGTGATGGTGGTGGTGGCAGTGGTGATAGTGGTCACTGCAGCTAGTGGAGATGATGCTGATAGTGATGGTGATGGTGAGGGATTCAGATTGGTGACACTGTGATGGTGGTGAAGTGTTGGTGACACTGTGATGGTGGTGAAGTGTTGGTGACACTGTGATGGTGGTGAAGTGTTGGTGACACTGTATGGTGAAGTGTTGGTGACACTGTGATGGTGGTGAAGTGTTGGTGACACTGTGGTGGTGGTGAAGTGTTGGTGACACTGTGATGGTGAAGTGTTGGTGACACTGTGATGGTGGTGAAGTGTTGGTGACACTGTGATGGTGAAGTGTTGGTGACACTGTGATGGTGGTGAAATGTTGGTGACACTGTGATGGTGGTGAAGTGTTGGTGACACTGTGATGGTGGTGAAGTGTTGGTGACACTGTGGTGGTGGTGAAGTGTTGGTGACACTGTGGTGGTGAAGTGTTGGTGACACTGTGGTGGTGAAGTGTTGGTGACACTGTGATGGTGAAGTGTTGGTGACACTGTGATGGTGGTGAAATGTTGGTGACACTGTGATGGTGGTGAAGTGTTGGTGACACTGTGATGGTGGTTAAGTGTTGGTGACACTGTGATGGTGGTGAAGTGTTGGTGACACTGTGATGGTGGTGAAGTGTTGGTGACACTGTGATGATGGTGAAGTGTTGGTGACACTGTGATGGTGGAGAAGTGTTGGGGAAGCTCTGGGATAACAGGGTAGTGTCTGGAACTGAGGCCTTCCCTCTGTAACAGCCACCGGCTGGAACTCCTAATGTGATGTCCACAGAGCTTTGCTTTGCCTTGTCTTTCCCAGCTCAGTTCCTGATCATAGGCCAGCGCAGGGCCCTTACCTGACTCTCCATCCTGGACGTGATTTGGACATCAGCTGTACTGCGGTTTCCGGGATCTTTCATCGCGTCCTAGGCTGCCTGCCCCACCCTTTCCTTCACACAGTCTTGCCTTTTCTGGACCTAGAGTGCCTTTAACCAACTAGTTCTATGATTTACTTAGGAAATGAGACAGGTTGTTGGTAGAATATTGCCTCAAGTCTCTCCTGGAGAGCACAGTTGGCAATGGGAAGTAGATCTCCTTCCCTCCCTCCCTTCCTCCCTCCCTCCTTCCCTCCCTCCCTCCCTCCCTCCCTCCTTACTTTCTTTCTTGTTTTACATTTTAGTGCGTGTGTATGTGTAGGTGTGCAGGTGTGTTTGTGTGTGGGATCAATTATCTTTTTGCAACATTTGGGTTCTGGGAATTGAACTCAGGTCATGAGACTTGGCTGCGAGCACCCGTACATGCTGAGCCATCTCACTAGCTGTGTGATAGCAGATTGACAAATCTGCCCACACTATCTCCCTATTGTCTTAAAAACGTGTTGAATTATTTTCACAGAGCTTTTTCATTATCATGCACTGTGTTCCAGTTTTTTAACATTTCTTAACTTGTTTGTTTATTTATATACTTAGCAATTCGTTTGTTTACAGTTCTGTCTCGGCTTGTTCACAATTCGTAATCATTGCATTCATCTGCTAATTTATACCAGGCTTGGTGATGGTACTAGAATGTGGGGGTGGTGGCTAAATTCTCACAAAATAGAGGCGCGATTGGCAGCTCACTCCAAGATGAGCTGTGTGAAGCAGTCAGTTCCAGAAGGAGGGCATTCCCTTGCACAGGACTTGACTCAGGCAGGCACAGGGGTTGAGGTGGAGGGTAGCATGGGAGACTCTTGGATGGCAAGGAAGATGGCCTTTCTGTCTTGACTGGCTCCCCTTGTGCTGAGCTTTGCACTCTGAGTTTGCTAAAAGCCGACTCTACGGCTCTCCTGGGCTGACCCTGCCAAGTGTACAAGGTTGATCTGTATAGATTTCTTCTTCGGATCGTTATCTTGGGATGCATTGCTCTCTGATGGCATTCCCCCATTATTTGGGGGAAAACCTTAAAACTGACACTCAATTCTGGTCTAGTGGAAGAAGCACAGTATCTTCAGCAAATGCTCAGCTCCAAGGTCTAGTGTAACCATTTCCTGATGTACAGTAAGTCGCTTACCTTTGCATTTTCCTTGCCCCTCCCCTTTGCAAGATGGAAATGATGAACTGCACTTTTTAGAGTCTAAGCATGCCTGACACATAGTAAATCATTGGTAAATATGGAACAAATGGATGCATCAAGGCAAGTCAGTCCCATTAGTGCCCTAAAAGGTGAACACTGATGTGTCTCCTGTCTTCATTTTGGTTAGTATGGTTCCTGGAAGGTTTGAACATATGTTGAATGAATAACTTCTGGACTAGTAACTCACTCTCTCCCTCCCTCCCTCACCCTCTTTCTTTCTTTGTGTATGAGAGTGTGTATATGTATGTGTGTGAGGTGATATGCATGTGGTATATAGGAACATGTTTGCCACAGGGCAGAGGAGCATGTGGGTGTCCTCTTCCACCACTCTCTGCCTTATCTCTTTGAGGCAGAGTCTCTCCCTGAACCTGGAGATTGCTCTTTCTGCAAGACTGATGGCCAACCAGCCCCAGCAATCCGCTGTCCTTGCCCTGCTCGGTGCTAGGATTACAGGCATGCATTGGACCAGACTCGCTTCTTCATGGGGGCTGAGGTCCAGACTCTGATCCTCAGGCTTGGGTTGTGTTTGTAACTACTGAGCCATCTCTCCAACCCTACATTTATTTATCTAAAAAACTGTCCTGCAGTGCTAGAGAACTCAGAACTTTCTATATGCTAGGCAAGGAACTAACATGGTTGGAAAATGCTGAATATTATAAAGTGCTAAACGAGCTATTGTGCTTTCATACCATAATTGTTTAAAATGTGTGATTTTAGTTTTGGTCCTACGGTGATTTTAGTGAGATCACCATAGACAATTTTTGTAAAAACTTATGATAAATGTCTGCAATGATTTTTTAATGAAATATTCCCCACCATGGCATAAACAGCATTAGCATTCAATATGCCAAAATACATTTCAGCCTTTAACATTCTAGTAGAATTTTCTGTCAGTTCATAGTTACTATCAAAGTAAGGAGAGCCCCAAATAGTGCAAAGGCTATTTACCAGATCCCTGCAGCTCCCTCAGCCCCTATGCTTGAGGAAGCCTTTCTCCTAGTAAGATTTTTAAAAAAGCAACTTTAAAAATTGTATATCCTCCTCAGCAGATGGGCTGACCGGCTTACAGTCTCCATGGTAACAAGGTTTCTGCACTTACCCCTCCCCCCTTTTAAAAATAGCCTGAAGTCACAGAAGGGAACTTAGATATTAATAGCATAAGAAATTTCAATGTGAACAACAGTTATTAAATATGCAGCCTTTGATTACTTGATTCTTGATCCAATGTCATCTGTGAGCTACAGCAGCTGTGATGAAGCTCTTAGGGATAAGAGCCTTGGTGCTCATTCAGACTGCAGGGTGGTAGTCAGTTGGTTGAAATGATTGGACACCCTGTTGATAACATCTATTGATGTGGGTGGGGCAGAAATGTGCAGAAGTCAGAGGACAACTCGTGAGAGTTGGTTTTCTCCTACCAAGAACTGAATTCAGATACCGGGCAAGCACCCGTTACCACTGAGCCGTGTGGCTGGCCTGGGACATCCTGTTTAAACTAGCCTCTACTCCTTCCATGTTGCTAGCCAACCCAGGCGATGTATTATATTCTACTTAGGACCGACAGCATAATCGTAATGCCTTAATTTGTGTGTAACTCAGCTCAGAGCTCTTCTTGCTGTGCGGTTTCTGTGTCGCTCATGTTTGTGTTGAATCTCTGCATGTGTGTGCATGCCAAGTATACAAGTTGCATGTCTGAATTCATGTGACTACAGCTCATTTTGACTTGATTGGTATTTACGTTAGTCGCTATGACTAACACACATAAAACATTGAAAACTCTTCATCCCAAAAGAATTACAGCCACAAGCCCAGTGAGTGCATAAATTAGTCCTTTAGATTTTTTTTTTTTTTTTTTTGGTTTTTCGAGACAGGGTTTCTCTGTGTAGTTTTGGTGCCTGTCCTGGATCTTGCTCTGTAGACCAGGCTGGCCTCGAACTCACAGAGATCCGCCTGGCTCTGCCACCCGAATGCTTAAAGGCGTGCGCCACCGCCGCCACCTGGCTTAGAAAAATTAATTACATTTTATTGATCACCTGATTGTGTTTGTGTGTGTGTATGTGTATGCATAAGAATGTGTGTGTGTGTGCACCATAGCCCACATATGTAGGTCAGAGGACAACTTGTTGGAGTTCACTCTTTCCTTCTGCCATGTGGGTCCCAAGGGATTGGACTCAGCTTGTCGGCCTTGGTGACAGACACCTTTACCCCTTAAGCCACCTCACCCGCCCTGTGAGTTGTTCTTTAAGGCAGGTCCACTAGCAAGGCATGGAAAGACAGTTTTGAAAAGGGGGTGTATGCAGGTGTGACATATTTAACTACAGTCCCAACTCGGGGGAGAGAGGCAGATGGTCTTGAGCCCAGCTGCAACTACCCTGGACAACATAGTGAGAACACTTCTATGAGAGAGAGAGAGACAGAGAGACAGAGAGAGAGAGAGAGAGAGAGAGAGAGAGAGAGAGAGAGAGAGACAGAGAGACAGACAGAGAGAGAGACAGAGAGATAGACAGAGATAGACAGAGAGACAGAGAGAGAGACAGAGAGAGACAGAGACAGAGACAGAGAGAGAGACAGAGAGTGGCAGGGGTTGTGCATCTTTTTAAGATGTGCTGCATTCCTGACTCAGCATGTTTGGGCCTCATACAGAAATAAAAAAAATCAACCCTTATATTTAATTTTTAAACTTTTGATTGGGATTTGTGTCTGCAGAGGGTATATGCATTTGTATGTGGAGGCTGTAGGTTGAAGGTTTCTCAGTTGTTTCCCACATTATTTTTGGAGACAGGGTCTTTTCACTGACCCCGTGTTTACTGATTTGGCTAAACTGGGCGACCAGCAAGCCTCAGGGACCTGCCTGCCTCTGCCGCCTCGGCACAGGGGTTACAGGCATGCTCCCCTAAGCCTGCTGCTTCCTTCCTTCTTTCTTCTTTCTTCTTTTTTTTAAATCCTTTTGTAGGTTCTGAAGGATCAACTCATGATTTCATGCTTACGTGATAAGTACTCTACCTAATAAGCTACCACCTTAACAGTAAACTTAATTTTTAAGATGAATATAGCATAAATCATACTTATTTACATGAAGTACTATGTCGTATTTGAACAATCCTTATTTGGGGGTCTACTTTTTTGTTTTTGTATGCTAAGCACACACTCCAATGCTTAGCTTTACTACCAGCTCATTGGATCTGCTTTCTCATGGTTGGGTTTTTTTTTTGTGTGTGTGTGTGAAATCATAACAAATTTTTGCTTTTGAGCTCTAATAGTAACACAGGGTTTTGTGTATGTGTGAGTACATGCATGTGCATATACATAGGTACACTTGTGTGTGTAGAGGGTACCATTCATTGTTGTAGAATATTATTTTAAGGTGTGTTACTTTTGTTTATGCTCTGGGACATTTGTGTAATGATGCAAAGATGTGTTTGATGAACTAAAATTCACCTGCCGTCAGGAGGCTGAGTCAGCAGCTAGCCGACAGGAAGTGGTAGGGAGGAGCCAGGTGAGAAAGGGCTTATAAGGAGGGTGAGGAGACGCACAGGGGCTTTTTGGAGGATGAGAGCAAGGAGAGGATGTGAGCTCCTTGCTGTTCAGCCTCTTTGAAGAACAGAATTCCACCTTAGCCTTTGAATCTTGAGTTCTTTAGAGGGACAGAGGTTTAGTTAAGTTCCCTTTGTAGTTTTGCAAGAGTTGGAGCTGGAGGGAACAGATTTCTCTTTGGCTGTGGCCCTTGTAGCCTAACGGCTGCTGGCAATGGAGTTGCAGTTGCTGATTTGGACAGCCATGGCTTAAAAGGCAGCAACAATTAAAAAAGGACAACAATTCATATATATTTTGAGACAGGGTTTGTCTTAGTTACTTTTTTATTTCTGTGATAAAATACCATGACTAAAGCAACTTATAAAAGAAAGTGTTTAGTTGGGCTTACGGTTCCAGAGTGGTCCCAGGATGGTAGGGTGAAGGCATGGTGGAGTTGGGCTTACGGTTCCAGAGTGGTCCCAGGATGCTAGGGTGAAGGCATGGTGGCAGGAACAGCTGAGAACTCACATCTCCATCCACAAGTGAGAAAGAAGCAGAGAGCAGTAACTCAAAATGGTGTGAGTCTTTTGAAACCTCAAAGTCCACCCCCAGGGACACATTTCCTCCAGTGAGACCACACCTCCTAATCCTCTCCAAACAGCCAGCTGGAGATCAAGTTTTCAAATGTCTAAGACTTACGGACGGCATCCCATCCAAACCACCACAGGGTCTCGGACGTTGTTCTGGACCTTGCCTAGGCTGGGCTGGTTGGCTAGCAAGCCTCAGGTATTCGTATGTCTCCACCCCCTAGTGCAGAATTATAAACTTGCACCGCTTACCCCCTTTTTGTCTGTGTCCATGTGCATGCTTTCTGTTTGCTTGCTTATTTTTGTTTTTGCATGGGTTCTGGGTATTGAACTCAGGTCATTGAACTTGTAAGGAAAGCACTGGGTTGACTGACCTGCCTCCCTGGTCCTTCATGGAAGATTTTATTCTAGCAAAAGATACGGAGTAAACGGGAACTTTAAAATGTTTATTCATTATTACTATTATTAATAATGTGTGTGCATATGTGTACACATGTGCCATCGTGTGCATGTGGAGGTCAGAGGACAACTTTGTGCCACTAATACTTTTGCTTCCACCTTTATGTGGGTTCCAGTACTGAATTCAGGTCGCCAGGAATGCGTGGCAACTGTCTGATGAGTTCTCCATCTTACCAGCGCTGGAGAACTTTTTCTATTGAAAGCAGAAATGAGTTAGGCACACCTGGTGTGTTTGGCTCTGTGAGGAACTCTTGAATGTGATTTAGAGTTAAACTTTTGTTACAAGATTATATGACAATCTCACTTAAATATGTATTAAAACTTTTGGGGACTGGGCAGATGGCCCAGTGGGTGAGAGAACTTGCCGTGCAAATAGGACCTGAATTCAAATACCCAGCTCCTGTGTAAAAAGCTGAGCGTGGTCATGCATGTACCTGTAAGCCCACCTACTAGGAGGGTCACTGGGACTTCCTGGATGCTGGCCTAGTTCCAGGTCAGGGAAAGATGAAGCCTTGAGTAATTGGTGGAGAGTGATGCAGTAGGACACCTGACACCATCCTCTGGCCTCTGTGTGAGCATGAGTGAGTGTGCTCGTGCTCTCTCTCTCTCTCTCTCTCTCTCTCTCTCTCTCTCTCTCTCTCTCTCTCTCTCTCTCTCTCTGTCTCACACACGCATACATGCACCCCCCACTGGAAACATCTCAGCCCCATTTCCCATCGTCACACCGCTGTACTTGTTTACATTGTCAGCTGATGGGCTGAGCTGTGAAGACTGGGTGTGGAGGGCGTGTGTGACAGTACCATTTGGTTCTCTAAGGGGGTGGTGGTTGAGCACTGGCGGTGTGAGTTGGTGGGAGGCTGGTTGGGGCCGGGCGTCTACTGATGCTGCCTTTATCACTGCTACTTCTGTTGTAGGACCGATTTCCTAGGAGGCTCTTGACCCACATTCAGGCCCTCCCCCCACTCCCCCCAACGATTGGGCCTGGTTTATCCTAGTTTCATCTAAAAGCCCATGTGCAGTTAGCTTATTTGGGAAGTGACTCACAGGAGCATGACTATCTATAATGTATAAAAAGACAATACTAAAGTGTATTCATTACTTGGCCAGTCTGGGATCAACTAGTGATTGGTGACACTGTACCTTCCTTGGGGAGCTTTATGAAGTACATACCAGGCCTCTTACCTTTAGAAACAAAAGCAAAACAAACCTCCAAATGCCACAAGTAAACCAAAAGAATGATCCGTCTGGGTAGGCGAGAGGGAAGGGAGACAGGGATCTGTTGACTTCTGTCCCAGGGCATTGATCAAAGTGGTCCTCCAGGGGTCAGCGTCCTCAGAGCAGGCTGCACATAAGTTCATGCTAAGCACCCTTCTTGTCAGAGAACCCCATGGCCAGAAAGACAAAGGTTCACACACCTGTGAAAAGCCGGTGAGAACCTGTTTGAAATGGACTTGCAGCAGCAGTGGTCGACGTGCTAGGAACTGGAGGGTGTGGAGTGGTCCTGAGCAGGATGAGATGTTAATACGGCTTCCATCCTTGGCCCTCCTCATGGCTCTAGTAAAAGGAGAATTCTCTTCATCTTTTCAGGGAGTGATGTATGGGTGCCCCAGTCTCATAGACTAACCCTACATCAAGGACCTCACCATCCCGACCCTTCATATTCTTCCTCAGTTCAAGTACCCCCACCCCATTAACAGAATTTGCCTGTCTTCAGGCTTCTTGGGACCATTCCAGCTGGAGGCCCAGACCAGCTTCAGGAGTCCTTGCCATGGCTTTAGATTGAGAGTTAAGAGAGACTGTCTTCATGCCAACTAGTTACTCTTTACCCAGCTTAATATTTTGCACCCCCTAAGCTAAAACCTTCAGGATCCACTTCAAATAATACAATGTTGGTTCCCACGGATGTATCCTCTTTTGATAAATAAACAACTTATTCTACAGCAGGAGTTAGGTGTTCTTGTCGCCTGGGCTGTGTTGAGACCTGATTATTAGTCATCGGGTCAGAGACGGAGGCGAAGTTGTGGTGAATTTAGAAAGGGGCCAAGAACCACCTCATTAGGCACTGCTGTGGTTTGGGTGAAATGTCCCCTAAAAAAGATTTGTTCTTGGAAGATGTGGTCCCCGGCTGACGGGTATAGGTCATTGAGGTGAGATGGGATCATGAGGGTTCTGGCCAAATCAATAGATTCATCCTTCCATGGATTTATAATATGAAAACACTTTTAGGAGGTTGGACTTAGGTAGAAGAAGTAGGTTACTGGGGATGTAATAAAGTACTTTATTATTTAATAATAAAATGTCTCTGTTCTTTCTGTTTGCTATGAGGTGAGCAGGTCTGCCTTGCCATGTCCTCCATCTATGATGCTCTGCCCTGGGACAGACTCAGTAATAGTGAAGTTCACAGCTGCGGGCTGAAACCTCTGGGGACCCAGACAGATCTTTTCTCCTTTAAACGGCTCCTCTCAGGCATTTGTTACAGCAGCAAGTCTGACCAACACGGCATCCACCTTGTGTGAGAACTTGGCAGGGTCTCTAAGCAAGGACAGTGTGCTGTTCTCTAGTGAGAAGACAGCTGTGGTTATATGGTGTGGAGAATTCAGGGGAACTTCAGAAATAGAGATTCTTGGGCTGTTTGCTTCAATGACCCAATCCCAGCTCATACATAAATTGAAAGGACCAAGCAGATGCCATAACAGGCTGTCAGTCTTCTCTCAGAGATCAGGCCTCAGTTTCAGTTTCCTGAGACTTGAGTGGGCAGTTTCCGGGAGGGCCATGAACAAAAGACAATCAGTGATGCCCCTGCCAGCAGGGACAGGGAGATAGGACGCACCAAGCCTGGGCCACTGAGCCAGCCCCCACAGTCAGTAAGTGCTAGGCCGGCCAGCCTCCATGACAGCTCAAGGACAAAGCCTGGGACTTGTCCAGGCCTGCCCCAAAATGGATAACTGTAACCCCCAACTAACCCTAGCCAATTAAAAGTTACTAACATGATTGCCACTCATGTAAACCAATCCTGAGTCTGTTCCTATGTAGTCTGAAGACCCTAAGACCCCTCCTTACTTCAGGCTCTATAAGACCCTGCCCCCTTGCTACTCAGGGTCTCTCCTGCTCTGCTGCTGTGTCAGACGGATGGAGAGACCAGAGTTAACTCGCAATACAAAGACTCTTTGCTTTTGCATTGGATTTGGTCTCTTGATGGTCTTCGGGGGACTCTGGGCACAACAAAATAACTAGTAAAAGGTGTGCCTCTCTGCCCCTGGCTTCGGGTCAAGATGTGCGCTCCCAGCCACTGCTTCCAATGCCACAGCTGCCTGCTGCCACATTCCCTGCGTGGTGGTCACGACTCACCTTCTGGAACTCACTGTAAGCCCCACATAAACCCTCCTTTTATAAGTAGCCTTGGCCATTGTGTCTTATCGCAGATTTAGAAAAGAAACTTAAGACAGCGGTTATAATTACAAATAATCTTAAAATATAATTTCCTTCTAAAAAATAAATATTGCACTTATAAAGTGAGGCTCTGTCGCGCTGCCTGGGGAAGAGGAAAAGCGAGGAAGATGGAGGAGGAGGTTAGTCATGTAATTAAATTGCTGCGTGCTATCGCTTCCTAAGTGGGGGACGGGCAAGTTAGACACTGTAATGAAAAGCCTGAGTTGCTGCTGTGTGCAGTTCTTACAGTCTTGTTTAGTCCTTCTCCCTCTTCCTCGTGGGGGTGTATGTCAGCCATCTGTCTTCTAACCATACCTTCAAAATGGATGCTGTTACCAGCCAAGGAACTTGCTAGAAGTGAACTTTCTTGGGAAAATGAGGGAATTAGAGTCATTTTAAAAGTTGGAACACCTCTGGGTTTTAGCATATACAAGTTAGGCTTACTATATAAGTAAAAATATACAGTAAACACCTATTTGTGCCAGGTACCTGGCACACAAAGGTAGGAACCAACCCTTAAAGAGCTGGTTATATGGGGGCTGGAGAGATGGCTCAGCGGTTAAGAGCACGGGCTGCTTTTTCCAGAGGTCCTGAGTTCAGTTCCCAGCACCCACATGGTGGCTCACAACCATCCGTAGTGAGATCTGGTGCCCTCTTCTGGCCTGCAGGTAAACATGCAGGCAGAACACTGTATACATGATAAATAAATCTTAAAAAAAAAGAAAAAAAGCTGGTTATGTGGTTCTGCAGGTGCACTGCTGTGTAGCAGCTTATTGGGAACTGAGGTTCAAGCTGCTGCTTTTTTAAGGTTTACTTTATTCCCAAGTGTGTGTGTGTGTGTGTGTGTGTGTGTGTGTGTGTGTGTGTGTGTATGTATGAGAGAGAGAGAGAGAGAGAGAGAGAGAGAGAGAGAGAGAGAGAGAGAGAGAGAGAGAGACTGACTTAGTTTTTGTCAACCTGACATAAACCTAGACATTCCTTGGAAGAGAGAATCTCATCTAAGGAACTGTCTCCATCAGGCTGGCATGTGGCCATGTCTGTCAGGCATTTTCTTGGTTGCTGATTCAAGTGGGACGGCCCAGCCCACTGTGAGTGGTGCCATCCTGGGCAAGTGGGCCTGGGCTGTATATAATGGGGGCTGAGCATGTCAGGGGAAGCGAGCCAGTACAGTGGCATTCTTCTATGGACTTGCTTCAGTTCCTGCCCTGACTTCCCTCAGTGTCTGTCTGTGATCTGGGCATAGTGACATGAAATAAACCCTTTCCTCCCCAAGTTGCTCTTGGTCATGTTGTTTATTGCAGCAACAGAAAGCAGATAAGGACAGAGTGTGTGTGCATGTGTGTGTGCATGTGTGTGGAAGTGCCAATGGAGGTCAGAGGCATAGGAGCTCCCTGGAGATGGAGTTACAGATTGTGTGTGTGTGTGTGTGTGTGTGTGTGTGTGTGTGTGTGCGCATGATGCAGGTGCCAGTGGAGGTCGGATGCCGTAGGATCTCCCTGGAGATGGCGTTACAGATGACTGAGAGACCACTGCTGCAAGTAATGGGTCATTTGCAAGAGCAGTATGTGTTCCCAACCACTGAGCCACCTCTCCAGTCCCAAAGACCAAGCTTCTTGATTTAATAGTGAGTGTGTGGTTTGCTGATGAATTATTTGTTGGACGTGCGGACAGGCATGCTTGGGTTTCTTGGCCTTCTACATAGAACTTTTTGGATTTTCTGACCTTGTTCCTTTGTATGCGTATAAATACATTTCTTGTTATTTATGTATTTATTTGAGGCAGACTCTCTTGCACTCATGATCCTCTTACTTCTAACTCCAGGGCTTACAAGAGTGTGCTGCCACACCCGACTTGCCTCCACGTGTTTGATACCATTGCTGACAAGTGTAGAGCTGGCTGTTACGACGTTTTCTTTTCTTTCCCTTTAAAAATATTTTTATTTATTTTTTTTGAGGATTTTTTTTTTTTTCGAGACAGGGTTTCTCTGTATAGCTTTGCTCCTTTCCTGGATCTCGCTTTGTAGACCAGGGTGGCCTCGAACTCACAAAGATCCGCCTGCCTCTGCCTCCCGAGTGCTGGAATTAAAGGCGTGCGCCACCACCGTCCGGCTACAATATGTTTTGATCAGACTCATCTTCACGCCTCCCTCCAGCTCTCCCTGAGCCCTCTGCCATATTCCTTTCCCAAATTTGTGATCTCTCTCTCTCTCTCTCTTTTAAAAAACATCTCACTGAGTCCAGTTCATGCTGCTCATGAGCATGTGGGTGTGGGACCATCCACTGAGGCATGCATGTGGCCACCCCTCAAAGAAAAGTGGCTCATCCCTCCCCCAGCAGCCACCAACTGTCAATAGCTCCTCAGCTGGGCGTAGGGCCTCAGGAGTGCCTCTCTACTCCATATTGGAATTTTGCTTGGCTTGATCTTGTTCGGGTCTTGTGCGGGTGGTCAAGTTGTAAGTTCATGAGTGCCATAGTCGTATCCACCTTCCACAGCAGTGTGTCTCATCCTTTCCTTACTGTCTTTCTGTCCCTCTTCTGCACTGTTTCCTGAGCCTCAGGGAAAGAGGTTAACATGCAGAGGTTCCACTGAGACTGGGCGCTCCCAGTCGCCACTTCTCAGAACATTAAGCAGTTAGGCGTCTCTGCACTGACTGCTGCCCTCTGCATAAAGAAGCTCCTCTGACCACGGTTGAGAGCAGCATGGATCTATGAGTATAAATATTCAGAAGGTAGTTTGACAACGTGACCATTTGGCAAAATAACTATAGTGGGTTCCAACCTCAAGCCTACGACCTTTGGCCAGTTTTCAGTACCATGCGTTCATTTCGATGCATATTTATTATTTGAGGCATATGCATACGTACTAGCTTAAAGTCTCTTTAAGAATTCTGTTATGTCTACAAAAATGAAATTTAAAAATGAAAAGAGAACTGCAGATTTAAAGATTTTCTTCTGTGTTCCAGTGGGGTTCCTTGCACATGCAGAGCCGCCACCATGTTGGGGGTGTTAGAGTTCTCTCTCTAGGGTTACACTCATGACTACCACAGATGTGAAGCTGGAGATGTTTGGGTCACGTCAGTGCAATCTTAGACACAGGCCGACCTAAACTGGCCTCTGTGTGTGGCTGCACTTTGAAGGTTATCTTCCAAGCACTTCAGAACCCCGTTCCAGTACTCTGCCACCCAGAGGGTTTCTTACTGTCTTGTCTGCTGAAAACTATAGCGATTCTTGAACAGAGCTGTGTTTGCAGACACGTTTTGTTTGGCTCATGATTAAGGACAAAAAAAATATTTTGAATGACTGCCAAGATTCGAGTGTTGGGGGCTCTGCGAAACAATCTGAATTTCCCACTTTTCTAGAAAACTTGTGAAGACTTAGCAAAACTGGCTCTTCATTCTGCAAGGGAGTCAGCGGTCTGCAGATAATCAGTGCTGCTGCTTCCAGAGCAGAATCTGCCCTCTTGGTCCTGGGAACTCACCCACCAATGTCCGACACCTCGCATAGTGCCTCCTTTTATGATACCTGTGTGTCTCCTGTGGGATTTAAGTGTTTTGTTTTTTAATCTAAACTTTCCAAGTGGTCAATAACCTTTTCAAGGTTAACAGAGTGTTCTTGAGATTAAATGACAGGTAGGGGACATTTAGATGCCACTGTGTGACACATACTTCTTAGCTGGCTTATTGGCTCAGAGCTCTAGGCCCTTGATCAAGCACCGTCTCTGAAGTTGACCTATGCAGTGTGATCTACTGTTTAGCTCCTAAAGTGAGAGTGCTGACCTTGGCCATTTCCTAACCGTGGGGCTTTGGACTGTGTTTAAGTAACTGTTCCCTGCCTCAGTTTCTTCACTGGCAAAATGGAGATCATAATAAGTGACATGACCAGGCACATAATCAGCGTTTACTATGTGCTGGCTGTTATCATTAATTAACAATTTCTTTTACTGGGTATTTAATAATGATTATGCAGAGGTTTGCAACCGTGAAGAGAATATCTCAATTGTTAAGAAATCCTCCAGTGTGGAACAATCTATGCCAGTCAGTGCACTCAGAGTTAGCTAATCTCAAGTGTGTATGCATGAAATCCCAGTGGCATTCCATTGAGACCGAAGATGAGTCCAGCCTCTTCTCCCTTAGGGGTCAGGGATGGCTTAATGTGGAGCAGCCCAGGGAACTGCCTCTGCCCTGGCCTCCCTCACCCTCCTTGACACATCTGCTGATCTTCCTTTGCATAACTGGCTGGCCCACGCCCTCCTGCTGATCTGAGTCCTAAGGCACTTGGGGGCACTTGTCCCCAGACTGGTATGCTAATTTTGGAGAAGTGTTAGCTTTCTGTCTAAATTCGTTCACAGCTCACACCTCACATCTTGTCTCCTGTTTCCTTCCTAATTTGTCATCATGTAGGTCTGCGCAAAACCACACTTGGAGGAAGTTCCTTCTCCTCCTCCTGTGTCCCCAGCCAAATGTCTGCAGTCTGTCCTTGGCCAAGGCACAGCCTCTTCTGGGCCCTGTAGCATGAGGCAAAGAGTAGCTGCTGCAAGGGGCAGCTCCGTGCTTGTTCTATGCTTCTTGAGAGTCTCTTCCACCGTTAGAGATGATTGATGCTGCCTTTTGTCCACTTTGCTTGGCATACATCCTGTTCTGTGCTCCACGCCCAGACTGTTGTGCACCACCTTGTCTGGAGGGATGTATGTGCCTGTTACAAGTGCTATTCTTGGGAGCTATTTATTATTTATTTATTTATTTATTTATTTATTTATTTATTTATTTATTTATTTTGTGTGTGTGTGTGTGTGTGTGTGTGTGTGTGTGTGTGTGTGTATGCTTGCGTACATGTGCATGGATCAAATAATGAAGGAAAACTTGTAGGAATTGGCTGTCTCTTTCTACCGTGTAGAGCCTGGGTATTGAACTCTATTGCACGAATCCTAATTGGTCTTAATAAAAACCCAGAGCCAGATATCAGAGTGAAAGCTGAAAGATCAGAGAAACAGAGCAAGCTACAGCCACCACCTCTTACCTCACCAACTCCTCAGCCTGAAAGAGCCTCCTGCTCTATATTCTTTTCTCTGCCCCGCCATAGCACTTCCTGTTTCAACCTTCCTTGTGCTGGGATTAAAGGTGTGTGATCCTAAGTGCTGGAATCAAAGGTGTGTGCCACCACTGCCTGGCTGTTTCTCTTTTAGACTGGATTAATCTCAAGTAGCCCAGTGTGGCCTTCAACTCACAGAAATCCAGACGGATCTCTGCCTCTTGGAGTGCTAGGATTAAAGGTGTGTGCCACCCCTGCCTGGCCTCTATGGCTAACTCTGTGGCTAGCTCTGTCCTCTGATCTTCAGGCAAGCTTTATTTCTTAGATTACAAATATATCACCAAAGAGCTCAGGTCATCAGCCTTTGGTGGCCTATGTGGTGGTGGTTTAACACGACCTTCCTCCACACATATGGCACAGATCATAGAGGAATGATTTTTTAAAAGGTGAAATAGCTTTTAAGAGTTGTTAGTGAAGCAGTGGTCAGTCTTGGTGTGGAGACTTCTGGGGTACGGGGGTTCATAGCATCTTGGCTTCCCAGTACTGCACTTTGTGCCTTATTTTTACTATCTGTCATGATGTATTAGGAGTTCCAAATGTGGGCCTGTGCTTATTTGTTGGGCACAATGAAAAGAATAGCTGACCAAAAATGTAGGACAATTTCCTCAAATACTATAGATCAAAAAATGAATGTATTTAGTTGGTCTGAAGTATTTGCTGAAAATGAATTGCTTAGGGTATTAGAAATCGTCCTAATTGGTATTTTTATGGCCATTCTTTTTTTTTTCCCCTCATAGCTGGGGACTGAACCTAGGGCAATGCTCTTGTTAGACAAGCACTCTACCATTGAACTAAATCCCCAACCCTTTATGGTCATTCTTTGTTCTGCTGGTTGAGACAGTGCAGCTTTCTCTGCAACCATTTGTATTTTCCTTCATTCAGCCTGTAAGGAGACTTGAGCAAGGGACTCATGCAGCCTCGATGTCATGTACTGCCTAAGCTCCTCCTGATTCACACAGCTTTTCAGAGACTCAAATAAACCTTCTTAGTTAAAGTTGCTTTTAAAAGTAAAATGTGGTAGATATAGGAGCCATTTTGCACTTTATAATATCTATCTAGTAAATATTCAATTAGTAATCTTTTTGCTAAATTGAGATATGAATTAACTCTTTGCTCTTTTTAAATACAGTTTCAAATGCTTTTGACTAAAAAGTGAAACATATTCTGAGATGCTATGAATTATTAATGTTTTGGTGTATAATCCATTTTTTCTGTGCATACGTACATATAGAGGCAAGCGTGTTGGATAGCAATTTACATATTTCATTACCTGCTCTTTTCATATGACCATATGCACCTTCCCCATCAACCACTGTTGATACAGATGTGTAGAAGAACCATGGTTTGCTTGACCAGCTCCTGTTGCTGAATATTTGGTTTTCAATTTTCTACTTGTACAAGTTATGTTGATGTTTTATTTTCATATGATAAATTCCTAGAATTCAAATTCCTGGGCAATTGAATCCAAATCTGATTGTAATGTACCCTCACCCAGCCTCCTGTTGTGGGTCCTGGAATATCTAGTAATTCAGATCATATGTGCCTTTCAAAAGATGACTCTGCTTTGAGGTGCACAGCGTCCTATAGCATTGGATTTATCAGAGCAGTAGTTTTTCTCTAGATCCCATTCCAAGGAGTTAGTTATTTAAAATATCTGAGAACCTTATTATCATACAATTTCCTTGTAGTCCAGCACAGTGATTCTCCTGCGAATTAATAATGCATTAATGATTCATTTCAAACGTGAATCTTTTAGTGTAATCATAGTATGTAATGAACATTCAGCAAACATTTATCTAACCGGTACTGCTTAATCAGCTACGTACTGTTTTGTAAGGCTGTAAAGATGAATAAAACTCAGTAGTTTTTTCTGACAGACTTAGTTTAGTGGGAGAAACAGATGTGGAAGCAAATAAATTTAAAACATACCAGGTTTTGTTATATTTTCCTGTGTCCTTTGGAAAAAACAGTACTCTCTTCCTACTGCCTACCCCAGTGGAAAACAGGGAGAAGAGTGGGGTCTCTTGGGTCTTCCATGGGTCAGGCCAGTTCCGAATCTCTGTTGAAGTGTGTGTGTGTGTGTGTGTGTGTGTGTGTGTTAGGGAGGGAGGGAGGGAGGGAGGGCGGGAGGGCGGGTGGGAGGGAAAGAGAGACAGAGAGAGAGAGGATTTTCACTAGCTAAATCCTGTTTAATATTGAGTTTTGTGTTTTTAGGACTGTAATTTTAATGTCTCATTTGTTCTTTACGTCAGTTATCTGTTGTTGCATGAATAACACACTGTCTCACAATTCCCATGGCCTTGGAGGCTGAGTATGGCTGAGCAAAGTCCTTTGAGTCACCTGCAGTCACAAGGCTGCATCAGGCAGGGTGTCACCTAGGACTAGAATGTCATCTGAAGACCTATGGAGGGAAAACTTGCTTCCAAAGCTCACTTAGGGGGGGTTGTAGCAGGATGCATTTACTTCAGTCTGCTAGACTGAGGGGTTTAATTCTTCCTGACTGTGGGCTGGAGACCAGCCTCCAGCTCCTTGAGCAGAATGCAAGCAGCAGTCTTGCAATCTGATCACAAAAGTAAGGTCTCTCCATGCTGCCTTGTCTTATTGATTAGAATCATATTACTCAAGGGCAGGAGGTTATCCAAGACCAGTGATTGACAGGAAGCAGGGCACAGGGGCTGCCACAGGCTGCCCAGCATAGATTTTAGTGGAAGTCAGCAAAGGGCATTCAGGTTCTTGTTTGTGGCAGTAGGAAATGGCCACAAGATATAGAGCTAAGGATTCGAACTCAGTGAAGGATCTACAAGAATGAGCACCCCCTCTCTATTCATCCTCTAGGTCAGTGGTTATCAACCCTCCTAATGCTGTGACCCTTTAATGCAGTTCCTCACGTCATGGTGACCTGAAACCATAAAATTGTTTTTGTTGCTAATTCATAACTGTAATTTTGCTGCTGTTATGAATCCTAATGTAAACATCTGTGTTCTCAGATGGTCTTAGGCAACTCCTGTAAAATGGCCATTTGGCGCTAAAGGGGTCGAGACCCCACAGATTGAGAACCACTGCTCTAGGTGCTTCAGAAACCTTGGGGTGAACATTGGACTTTCTTCCAGGCTGGAATAGGGGTGCAAGCCAAGGATAACTGAACCATCAAGGGCAGTGTGGTTCCGTTCGGGTTAGAATCACGATAGAACTGGGAGTGAAAGGCAAGGCTCTCACTCTGGTGTCTGTTAATTACCTGGGGAAGTTGAGGAGGCTGGCTGGGGAGGTGGTGTCTGGGTCTTCTGCTCTGTGGAGAAAGAAATATACTCTGGAGCACAAGTCTTTTCAGTAGCCCTCGGTTTTGTGAGCAGAAAACTCTGAGACTTGGCTGTATGAAATAGTGGACATGATGCAGCAAGCGAGCTGAAGAAATACTTGGGGCATGAAATCTCTGGATCAGTAATTTCTGAACGGTCGTGTATACTGATGGGTGAGCCAGTTGATGAAGGGGAGGGTGGCGTGCTAGGATGTTGAGCTATGGGATGTCAGGTCCACAATGCCTTACGTTCTGTCTGCTCTCACTTGCTGGGTGCCTCTGTGGCTCTTTGTCACCTTCCCTCTCCCTCCTCCTCTGTAGTCAAGGTTAGAGATTTCCAAGGTTGCAGTTTCTCTGACACCCATTATTTGTCTTGGCAATGACTTCTTAGTTATCTTCCTCTCTCAGAACCAGAGGGGGAGATCACCTTTCCGAGGCTTCAGAGTTATTTTAAAGATTGATTAACAATTCTGACAGCCTCGGCTTCCGAGCCTAAGTAATAGCCCAGGCGCTCATCAGAGAGCAGCGGGATGCAGTGGAGGTGTGAAAGCCTCTTGTCCTTTAGGCCTGTGGGCTGTGTCTCCATAGTGAAGGAGTCTGGCAGGAGAGACCCTGCTGTGACAGGAGGAAAGAAATGGCTGACAAACACGCCTGGAAAAAGCTTACTTAAAAGGATCTGGCCCTAAGGTATGACACCAACGCACAAGTAACCAAAGAAAATAGAGGTAATATAGAAGTCATCAAAATTAAAAATTTGGGCTGGAGGTGTAGCTCGGCATAAACATGCATGCCTAATAGTCACAGGCCTTGGATACTAACCCCAGCCTAAAATGAATGAATAACTAAGTAAATAAATAAATGTTAAAAACCCTTGTGTCTCAAAGGGACAGTAACAAGAGAGTGAGAAAACAACGCACAGAATAGGCATAAAGTTTGCAGATGCCCTATCTGATAAAGGGTTTATTCCTGAAGAATTCTACGGTGCAATAACAAAAAGGTGAGTAGCATCTCTAAACAAGCAAGGATCTGAATCACCTACAGATCAAACCCAGGATGGGATATAGCTTTAAACCAGTAGGCTGTTGTCTATAACAAAAAAGATAAGTTAGGGAAGAATGTGGAGAAGTTGGAATCCTCACCCTTGGCCATGAGGAGTGTGAAATGGTGCAGCTGCCTCGCAAGAGTCTGGCTCTTGTCCAGGAGTTTAAATGCACCGTTACCTTATGACCTAGCAGCTCTACTCTTCGGTACAAGAGAAATGAAAGGCTGTGTCCACATGTGAGTCTATAGGAGATGTTTATCCTAGCAATAAACAAGCCAACCCCTTCAGCTGAGGAGTGGGTAAATAAAGTAGGGTCTAAAGTAAAAAGCAGCTTTTCTCTTCTGTTCTCACAGTCATTCCAGACAACTTCTGACCCCAACTCAGTGGGTAGGCAAGTGCCCCTCCCCACTGAGCGGTCATATCGGCCCATGTCTATTCTTATAAAGGTGCTACAACGGTCACCTGTCTCTGTGGATTAAAGTTTCAGCATGGGAATTGTGGGGCATCTATAATTGTTTGGTCTATAGAAAGGGTCCTTTATTCTAAATAGTCTAAAATTGACTTTGATAATGGCTCCACAGGTTTGCAAATGTGCTAAAAACCATTGAACTATTCATTTGAATGGTATGTGAATAAAGCTGCCACTTCTCCCCAGAGAAATTGATAGTAAAATGTCCCAGAGGAGTCAGGGCTGCAGGGATGGGCATGGGCAGGGACATTGGTGGTAAATTCCCTCCAAGTCACCTGCTTTTCACTAGGTTATTCTGGGGGGGGGGGGGGTGTTTTTAAGAAGTGAGTGTGTCTGCAGTCGGCTTTGCTTCTCCTACTAGACCTGGCCCCATTAAGAAAGCAGTGAACATTAGTGGACTGTTAATGATCTGAACGACATTAACTCCCCATCTGGCTGTCACCCTCCAGGAGGCTCTTTCTATTTGATTGTGACTGATTAGTTTTGTTCCCATTCGTTTGTGCTGATGTGGCTGTTTGTGGTTTGCTTTCAGCATCCGGGCTCCCAGAGAGCCCTCCATTACAGGAGATGTTGTCTCTAACAGTACCAATGCTTCGGACGGGCCAGTGGAGGGTGAGGTTGGAGGGCATCATCTGGGGTGGCACTGATTGCCTCTCAGTGACAGACAGGAGACTCAGGGCAGCATGTTACTTTGGGAAGTCACTTGCTTGGCACACGCGGGAGACTGAACCTGTAGCCTTCATTCAATTTGCTACACCCTGAAGTCCTGCCAGCCTGGCTAGGATGCATGGACGCAGCTCAGGCAGAGGTTGTGCGGGTCGAGTCTCTGTACAGGAGCCTTGTTGTTCCAGATACAGTTGCTCGCGAGCAGATCACGGACTCTGGTGCTCAGTTGAGCTTTCTCTTCCTAGGTACATGGTGGTCCCTTGTCAAGCCAGCATGGTCATAACTAGGGTCCCCTAGGTGGAATAGAATTTTTTTTCCCCTGATTTCTTACCTCCTAAAGCGGGGTCTTAGGTTACTACTGGATAAGTCCTCCATCTACACACAGAAGCTTCAGAACACACTTTGTCTAGCTTTCCATAGATTTGAATAAAAATTTGAATAGATTTGAATAAGAAGAATCTAGGGCTGTGCTGCTGACCTGTGGGCGGGAGAGGGGGAAGGATGAAAGAGGAGAGGTCGGAAAGGAAGGAACAAGGAAAAGACAAGCTGGAGACAGTGAGGGGGAGGGTCACCATTAGACTGCTGATGAGGGAAAGAAATGCAGGGCTCTGGCAGATGCAGGGAGCAAAGGTGGAATAGCAAGCCAGAAGACGGTGCAGGGGGCAAAGGGCAGTCACGGGGTTGGTACCCGGTGCTGGGCCACAGACCTGCCACCCCGTTTTCTCTGCACCCCAAAGGAATTAGAGAACAGAAATTGGTAAAAGAACATTGGTTAATTTACAGATTTATAGCTTGGCCAAGTAGCTGAGATCGGGCTGTCCACTGCTCATGTCCTGGAGGATTGCCCAGGCCAAGAAGAGAGTGGGAGAGGAGGCAGCCGCTGGGGCGCCAGCCCTGCTGCTTCTCTTCAGTTGGGAGTCTGTATTTCAGGCTCTAATGGAAGCCGGGTGGTTTCTCTTTGGATTGGGGTCTTGGTCGCCACTTGCTGGTGGCTCCTCTTGGATTGCCTGCAGGTCCTCTGGAAGAGAGTTCAGACGGGTTCTTAATGGTGGTGGATGAGGGGTGGAGGGCCTCTCTACCCTACTTGTTCTCAGCTGGAGGGATACTGCTCTCCAGGGGACTTCGAGAAGTATTTGGAGACATCTCTGATTGTCACGGGTAGGGGGTGTTCCTGGCATACTGTGCATAAAGATGAGGATGTCCTACACTCTCAGTACACAGGTAGCTCTCCCATGACAGAGAGCTGGCCAGCCCAGGGATGTCAGCCCAAGATGAAGCAACCCAATACCACCTGAATCTCGTTTAAGCTCAACACCTGCAGCCCAGACAGCCAGAAACCCTTTTTCCTGATTGGGTGGCAGCACCTGGAGACAGTTCAGTTGAGGTGCCTGATCCAGCTCAGGCAAAAAGGCTTGAGCCGATAACCCAGCTTTTCTGAGTTAATTATATTAATTTTTTTTTTTTTAAAAAAAAACAAGGTTGGATGAAAAGTAGACAGAATTCTCTTGCTTTCTCTGTTTGCAGATCAGCAGGCATATCTTACCTGCTCCCTTAAGAGACTTCTCTGCCTAGGGGAGCAGGCTCACAAGGCAGAAATGAGAGCCTCCAGTGGTCTATGCCTGGCACTGAATGGGTCTAACCCCATGGGTCACGGGAGAAATAAATGAGGGAGGAAATGAGTGTGAGATTGGAAGGTAAAAGGCAGATTTTTTTTAAGAGGGCAAAATAGATTGTCCTGTTTGCAGCAGCCGAGCTGCAGTAAGCCACAGCTGTAGGGAAGAAATTATGGAGAAACGATTATCATCTTAGCAATTGTTCTGTGAAATTGCTCCAGGCCAGAGGCACTTGCTGTAACAGTTTTATAATGTAACCTCTCTTTACCCTGCTGAGCCATGGAGCATGCCTGTGTTTCTAACATTTTAACAGCCTTGGCTGTTGTTTCTGCCTCTGCTCACGCCTGAGAAAATAGGTGCCCTGTGTTCTGGGACATTCTAGTCTCTCCTGAATGGACCTTCCCTGCAGTATAAAAATACAGTTACATAACCAGTTACCAGGTAACACAGCCTCTCTTTTCTTCCTACCACTTGTTACTCTTTCTGGTCCATTAAAAAAGTGAGCTCAAATTCATCATATTTATGACTTGATTTCTTTTTCCATGCTACAATCACAGTTGCTATTAAAGAAAATGTTTTGATACTTTCATATGCTCTCAGCTACTCTGAAGTTCAAGACCTGTTGATTTCAAATCTGCCTTCATTATAGTTATTATAATTTTAGAATTTTTATTATATATACAGTGTTCTGCCTGCATGTATACGTGGATGCCAGAAGAGGGCACCCGATTTCATTATAGATGGTTGTGAGCCACCAGGTGGTTGCTAGGAATTGAACTCAGGACCTCTGGAACAGCAGCCAGCAGCCAGTGCTCTTAACCTCTGAGCCATCCCTCCAGCCCCCTATTGTTGTTATTATTTTTAAAGACAAGGTCTCACTATGTAGCCCTGGTTGGTCTGGAACTTACTATGTAGACCAGGCTAGCTCCAGACTTGTAAGAGCTCTGCCAGTCTCTGCCTCCCCACTGCTGAGATTAAAGGTGTGCACCACCTCACCTGGCTACAGTCCATTTACCAGAACTTTTTATCCTCTATATTTGAAATTTTGTCCCAAAGCTGGGGGAAAACCTGGTCTAGCTCTTCCTTACCTGTGTGTTTTTACTCTTCAGTGAGTCTTGGAGTGTTTGTTGAATCCTCGAGTGTGCCAGCTTTCTGAGTTGGGAGCTGTGCAAAGGAGAGGAATGGAAAGTTACCTGGAAATTGGCAGACTCCACTCTGGGTCTTACCTTGAAAGGAATTGTAGTAAAATATATATAATATTAGTTATAATTCACCAAGTACATTTACATTGTGCGCCATCTCCTCTTTATCTCTAGAACTCTGGAAACTGTCCCTGTCCAGACACGACCCTTCATGCCTTCCTCCTCCCAAGCCTTAACAACCTCTGTTTTACTTTCTCTCTGTGAATTAGTTGCTCTAGAGACTGCTGATGAGTGCAGTTGTAACAGTATTTGTGTTTTTATGCCTGGCTTATTTCACTTAGTGCAATGTCCTCACAGTTTGTCAGTGCTGTAGAACGTGACAGGGGTTCTTTTCTTTGAGAGGCCGAATAATATTCCTTCCCTATGTGTACAAATTGCATGTTCTGTGCCCATTCACCTGCCAATGGACACCTGGATTATCTCTTCTTTGGCGAATGTGAACTGCGATGCTATGAACACTATATAGTTCGTAGCATTTAGTTACGTGTGTCAGGACTGGTTGCTTCTGCTTCCTGTTTTCCTTCCTCTCCACCCACTCCAGGTCATCCTACCTCTCCAAGACCATCTCTTTCCCTTACTGTCTTTGATGTGACGTAATCTTAGCTGTCACACATGGTTCAAAGGCAGAAGTTTTGTTTAGTTTTGCAGTGCCGGAGATCAAGCTCAGGGCATCGTGCGCGCTAGGCAGTACTGTTCCCCTTGGCTAAATCACCAGCCCACCCACTATATTTTTGTGTCAGTATTTATTATGATTTTTCCATATAATTATATTTTTAATTGACTACATTGAATCCACTGTCCTAGAAAAGAGGAAGCCATTTTAATTTAGCAATTTAAAAGCTGGGTATAGTTGCTCACACCTTTAATCCCAGCTCTCAGGAGGCCGATCTCTGAGTTGGAGGCCAGCCTGATTTACATACAGAGCCAGTTCCAGGACAGCTAGGGATAATCAGAGCAACCCTGTCTTGAAAAACAAACAAAACAGAAACAGCCCCCCCCAACACACATATAATTTAATTCTTGAAAAGTAGATACAGGTTAGTGTTTGAAAAAATGGATTAGAAGCAAGTGAATTATAGATATTTTATACAAATATGTAAAAAAAAAGACCCCAAGTATATGTGTGTGCATGTGTATATACACGTATGTCTCTATAGACATGCTCATGGACATACTTCTTTTCTGTTCTTGCATTGTGGTACTGGGAACTCAGGGCCCCATTATGCCAGACAAGTGCTCTGCCATCCAGCTATACTCCAAGCCCATGCTCTTTTAATTGTAATTATAAATGTTAAAAAAAAAATCACAACATTTTCATCCGGAAGGGGACTCTTGATCATTTCCTAATGATTGCTATCGGCAGATGGCCACACAGATGAACAGTAAATAATGTAGTAAATGCAGCTGATGATTCAGGTCAGTGGAACGGCCACACTGGCTCTTGGACCTCTCATCCAGTCTGGCTCCAAACACTGCATGGCGGGGTCTGCAGGAACCTGGAGAAGTGGAGAATTAGGGTTCAGAGAAACCCATTCCCTACAAAACCATAAATGGAGAGAAGAGCCTTGGTGGTGGTGGTGGTGGTGGGGGTGCTGGGTGAAATTCAGTGAAATGGAAAGTGTTCTTAGGCTACAAGGGAGAGGAAAGGGATTCTGTATGAGACCTTGCTGGTGACACCAGAGGAGTTAGGGTGACCTAAATTGGCATTATGGTCATCTTTCCATCCTCATGGCCAGTGGTTTGGAATTTTATGGAGGCTTGAATCTTCTAGTCATCACCAGGCTTCTAAAACAAGAGTCTGCTTTGCTTAGCCCTGCCGCTGGACTGAGGTCTGCCCAGCAAAGAGGTGGATTGACCAGACTGTATAGTTTACTCTCTCGTTCAGGCCTCCAAGTAGTATTTCTTAGATACTTCCCACAGGCTGGGCATCATTCCCAGCTCTGAAAAAGTGAGTGAAAGGGTATAACAGGGCTCCAGACCTTATTAAGTCCCCAGACCTTAGTACAAGTGACTCCATGATGGAAGTAACCATTCAGACTCTAAAACTCTGCCAGGACAAAGACCTAATCCATCAAAGTCCATAGTTCTGGGAAAGTCTCTCACTGTACTAACCTTGCCTTTTGGATTCCCTAGTTCCACTTCTGGCCAACTGATCTTGTTAACTAAAGTGTGTCAACCCAAGATAGAGTTTTTGTGCTCAAAAGCTCACCCTGAGAAAGGCTCTAGGCTACACTGGGATCCCAAACACCCAGTGTAGTTGCCGGCTGCCTAATAAAGACTTTCTGTTGGCTTAAACCCATGTCTGAACAGTCTTCTCTGATGAATACCCCACAAGAGGGAGGACTGGTCCCTCCTAATTGGGTGAGTTGGGACTGATGCTGGTGCTTGGCCTCCTATCAACTGGATACGCCTTCCAATGCTGTTGGAGAAAATACTATCTTTCAATCACATGTAAAGTCTCTCCTGAGAGAAGTTGTACCCAAAGCTGTTTTTAGATGGAATCCTTTTTGGTAAAATCATGCTTACTGAGGTGGGAGGGTTATTTCCAGAGGTGAAATGTCTAGGTCTTCTGGCCAGGGCTGATTCTGTTGTGTTTCTCCTTGCCCTAGCCTCTCATCAAACCCAGACCTTTCATGGTCATGATTGTAGTAGACTGTCCCCTAGCCAGCAGCCTGGCTCTTTCAGTCCAGGCCTGGCTAGTTGCCACCTGCCTTCTATGTTTCTCACCATTCTTGTATTATAATTAATTTTTAACTGGATGTAATCACTTGTGGGAAATATATCGTCCACATTAAGGATTTCCCTTTATTTTATTTTATAAGTGTTTCCTTTGAGTACTCCATTTATGCATCAAAAAATACTATGACCTATAAATTTATGCTTTATTAAACAGACTCTCAAGCATAAAAATCAAGCCCTGTCTCTAAGCACAGGAACCTTCTGCAAATAATTCCCAAGGGGGAAAATTAATCCTTTGGGACTAGCTAAAGGGAACAGGAAAACTTATCCATCTTTCTTAGTGCCTGGCTTTATTATGCTGAGTGCTGAGTTTGTTCCAGGAAACTCAATAGGCTCTTTGGAGGTTGAAATCCTTGCTGTGCTTATTCTGGACTCTGTTCTGGTTTATCACAGAAGCCCCGGAGAAGGTTAAGTTCAAGGGTTGCAACTGTTGCCCCATAGTTACAGATGCTGAGTGCTTTCCTGAGGTGGACAGTAGAGGGGTTGGGTCAGAACACAGTTCCGTTTATGTGGACATCTCGCTAGGAGATTATTATGAGAAAGCCAATTTGTTTCATAGGAAGCACAAGCCAGGGCTAATTACCACCATTTGGTACTGAGCATGAATGTTTGCGTGTGAACAGAGGGTTATATTTTTAGGGAAGGCCTTAATGTTTCATTAATCTTGAAAAAAAAAAAAACATTTTGAATGTAATTACCGTAAGGGAATGTCTGGGCTTGGTGGACATGGCAGCATGTCTTTGGCTCTTATCCGGGGAGCGTGCATGATGGCGGTTTCTAAATGTAATGATTCTAGCTGTTGTTGAGTTGCTTACACAGGAGTCAAACAGCAGGAGAATCAGCAAGTTTCTGAGACAGCAAATGTATAGAATTATACTTGTAAACTACTGTGTGGGTTAGCCGTCTTGGTGTTTTTGATGCTTGAAAAAAAAATCTCATTTATTCAGAATAACCTGTAAAGGAGGTTTCCCACTTAGCTATAGTGAAATTAGGGCTGGGAAAATTTTTGTGGCGATAGTGTGGAGTCTGAATTTGTGCTCTTTAATACAAAGCATATTAATTGTGCTAAATACAACTAAGGGGCTTTAGTCTGTGAACAGCTTCTGACCCACGTGTACAAAAGGTACATATTGTCATAAAGGGTGTTCACTCTGTCATCCTTACTTCAAATTCTTTGGGAAAACAAATTGTTGCTTGTTTATGTTCCGGCTCATTGCTCATCGCCCGTCTTTGACTTCGTTTCTGAGGACTTGTTGGGCTTCCTGAGAGCTTTACTGTTTGTTGCAGGCTCCTGAGGGATTCCTGCCTTTTTACGTGCTGTGCTGATCCCACCCCATCCCTTGCCCTGCACGCTTGCTATGCTGTTAGTCAGCTTCCTGTTACCATAACAACAACAACAACAACAACAACAACAACAACAACCCACAGCCAGGCAGTGGTGGTGCATGCCTTTAATCCCAGCACTTGGGAGGCAGAGGCAGTTCAAGGGCAGCGTGGTGTACAGAGTGAGTTCCAGGACAGCCAGGGCTACACAGAGAAACCCTGTCTCAACAAACAAACAAACAACCCCCCTCCCCCCTCCCCCCCCAAAAAAAAAAAAACCAAACCACAAGAAAATTAACTTCCAAAGAGAAAGGATGATTTTGGTTCACAGTTTCGGAAGTTCCAGCCTGTGATAATTGGCCCCACTGCCCGGAGGCTTTTGGCAACACAGTTAATCATGGTGGAAGCTCATGGTGCTTATGTTGTGCATGAACCAGGAACAAAAGAGAAAGAGGAAAGAGTCTGTATTCCTAGTTCTCTTTGAGGGCATGGCCCCAGTTATCTAAGGACCTCTCTACTAGATACCCCGACCTCCAGGTTTTACCGCCTTCCCATAATGCTAACCTGGAGACAAAGCCTTCACCTCAGAGGCCTTGGGCATGTCCCAGGCCCAGGCTGGAGCACATGCTCAGAGTGATCAACCAGGAATTTTTATTAAGAGATTTTAAAAAAAGACAGGGTATAGTAGCACTCACCTTTTATCCCATACTTAGGAGGCTGAGGCAGGAGGATTGCCAGTTTAAGCACAGCCTGGGATACATAATGAAGCCCTCCAAAGAAGAAGGTAAAAGGATCATGAAACAGTTCTTACCACCACAGAGAGAACAATGTAGCTAGAAGGTAAGAAAGAAAAGGCCTATGTGAGAACAAGAACATTCCAGGACTCTGTGTGTATTTTGGCAAGTGAATAGAGCAGAATTGTTTTGGGTATAACCTATAACGCTGGCAGACAACAGGCTGAAGAAGAAAAACTATGAGTTTTATGCTAGCCTGGGCTACATAGCAACACACTGTCTAAAACAAACAAAAAATAAAACTTAGAGGCTCTTGACAAAGACTGGGTCCAGCCTGGGTCATAATAAAATTTGTAAATAGAATCAGAAAGCTATGCTTTTTTTTTTTTTTTTTAAATACAAGGAAATATCAGTTTATAGATTACCTCATATAAATAAGGAATGACCTGGGTTCTGGGTTAGGTGTTCACTTTCTTCCACGCCCGTCCGGAGCCCTGGTCATTGAGACAGCAGAATCAGAGAACAATGGGGAACTCGTGCTCTCGGGTGGAGACCTCCAGGCCTGGGAAGGGAGTTTCTGCCCCCGAGAGTGCCCTGGGTTGGAGGCATCTGTCTGAGCTCACTGTCGCTTTGTGCCACATATGGGATGACTTTAGCCAAGACCAGCACTAGCCCATTCTTCCCATCTGAGGACACCAGTCACTTGCCCTCTCCTGGATGGTTTTGTGTGTGTCTTTGGAAGGGACCAAGCCCACAGCACAGCCTGCTCCCGTTGCCCGTGTCTTCTGAGATCCTGGCATTCAAAAAGAAACCCATGCTGGCCCCCGCTGCTAATGAGCTGTTCCAAAAGATGCCAGGCCATGGGGGAATGGCCAGCTGGACAAGGACAAGCCTTTCTTTGGTCCCTCCAGCTGGTCCTTCACACCTCCCCCTTCCCTACCAACTTACATGCCTGAGTCACCTAAACGCTCATCAGCTCTGCTGAGCACACTCATTATCTGCAATCAGACCATACTGCCACTTCTGGTCAGCTGTCACTCAAGCCCCAGTTTGCCATTAACAGAAGCTAAAAGTGGAACTCTGCAGTCTGAAGGAGGCTGCTTGGGCCAAAGGCAAGCTGCAAAACTTGGGAAGGGTCTGGGAGGTCTGTTTGACCTGGCGTGAGAGTTAGCAACCCCAGCATCACCAGCTCAGAGCCCCTTGCCTTACAAGGCTTTTTGTCCTGTGTTCCGACCACAGTCCAGTATCCTGGATGCTTTGAAGAATTTGGGAACTTTGCCACCAGCAGGCTTTATGAAAACTACCAGCCCTCCCACCTCCCACTCGCAAACACAACATGGTAGATCACTGCTTTAGGGGGCCCTCTCCTCCTCCCTCGTTTTCCTGGCCAATGTAAATGCTGAACAGATTCCCTGGGCCCTGCACTTTGTCCCAGGCTCTCGGGGAGGTCATTGCCTTTTGCATCCAGCTGCTGAAGCCTGGTTCTGTGTTTCCTGCAGGCTGGGGCTCTGCCAGCTCCCTGCTGGAACAGTTAGCAGACAGCGCCAGGGATGCAGACCTGCTGATGTGCGGACTGCAGGGTGACTAGGACCTTCAGCTAAGTGGGAGAGGAAAATCCCGGTGGGAAGCACCTCTTGCCTTCAGGTTTCAGGGGAGCTGTGGCTGCAGTGGCCTTTCTCTCCCTCAAGTCACCAGGAAGAGTGACAGCAGATGCTTCTCATCAACGTGAAAACGAAAGAACAAAAGATCACTGGAGAAGGTCACCATCTTTGGTTGTTCGTGGGATGCTTTAAAATGTGTTGGGATGTACTTCTTGGCTTTTTTTTTTTTTTTTGCCTCAAAATTCTCTAGGTCAGGGCCGTCAGGGCCGTCAGGGCTGGAGATGTGTGTGCATTGAAGGAAGTAAGATTTAAGTGGAGGTGGTTTCTCTCCAATGTCCACAGATATGTTTCTTTAGCGGGGATCCCAAGCAGGATCTTTTTTTTTTTTTTTTTTTTTTTTTTTTTTTTTTTTTGCAATTCTGTCCGTAAGTCAATGGGAAGCAGAATGCCTCCCAAGCACATTCTTGAATTGTGTGCAAAAGAAAGAGCCTTGTTGTATTGTCAGGTATAACATGTGCATTGCTGTGACATTCACCTTAAGCACTCTCAAGGAAGTGAACAGAATATAACACCAGCATTACCGTACCATCCACCTTAAGCACTCTCAAGTGAACAGAATGTCATTATTCCTTCCCAAACCAAGACTGTCAGATGTGATTGAGAGAGTAGCTGAGTAAGTAGGATTCTACCAGTAAGCACTTGAGAGCCTGATTACACCCCAGTGCACAGATACAGACACACACACACATACACATAGATACACACACACACACACACACACACACACACACACACATAGATACAGACCTACACACACACACACACACACACACACACACACACAGATACAAACATACACACACACAAACATAGATACAAACATATACACACAGATACAAACATACACGCACACACAAACATAGATACACACACACACACACATAGATACAGACCTACACACACACACACACACACACACACACACACAGATACAAACATACACACACACAAACATAGATACAAACATATACACACAAACAGATACAAACGTACACGCGCACACACACACACACACACACACGATACAGACACACACATACACACACACTCAGCAGCGAGCCTGGTAAGTATGCAATATGGTGTCAGTGTGCCACCTTGTGGCTCTGGTTGTCAAAATGTTTTTGAGCCAGAAACACTCAAATAAGGGTTCTGTTCTGGTGATTCGTCCTTCCAACTTCAACTGAGAACTGAACCCAGGGCTTTTCAAGTGCTAGGAAATCACTTAACCACTGAACTACAACCCAGCCCTCTTTTGGCTTTTTGTTTGGAGACAAGGGCTCACTGTGTTGTTGCTCCTGCTGGCTTTGAACTTGCAATATTCTTGCCGCCTCCTCCAGGGTATCCTTGCCTTTTTGAAGCTGTAGTTCAAGGTAGCTGCTTTACACGACCAGGGCAGTCTGACCCAGCATGAGCCACAGTGTATGGCGGACTGGGTACTGCCCTGGCATTAGCTTTGTTCAGGTTGGAAACTCGGATGCTAGAGGTTCATCTCTGCATTGAAATCTGCCCTTCATCACGGTTACTATTTCATTTTCCTGTCAGCACTCGTACTGGGAGCCAGGGTCTTTGCATATGGTAGGCTACATCCCCAGTCCTTACAAATATTTTATTGTGATCAAAAGCATGTGGCCCAAATGTCACCAGCTTAAACCTTTTAGGTGTGTGGCATGGCTGTGTCAACCATAGGAGCTTGGCTGTGCAGCACATCTTTCTGCCTTTCCATCTTACCAAACTGACCCTTTGTACCCCTTGAGTGCGTTCTCTCTCCCTCCCCCCAGATCTTGGTGGCCATTGCTCAGTGTTCCGCATCTAAGAATTTGACGGCAGCCATTGGGGATTTAGCTCTGTGGCAGAACGCTTGCCCAGCAAAGACCTGGGTTTGGTCTCCAGTGTGGGGGTGGGGAGTGGGGGCTGTGGCGAGAAGAGGCTGGCTGCTTCAGGACCCGTATATAAGGGACTCGCATAGTAGATGTCAGCTTTTGGTCACTGGCTTACTTCGTACATTAGCGTAATGTACTCCGTTCCATCCACGTAGTTACACATTGCAGACTTTCCTCCTTTTAAAAGGTTGGACAATATTCTACTCTATGCCTAGGTGTAGCTTTCTGTTTTGTAGACGGACAGTTAGGAGTGTTCACCTCTCAGCTATTGTGAGTAGAGCTGCAACAGACCCAGCATGTGTACCTTCAACACTTTTACTCCCGCTGCTCTAATTTAGCTTAAACATCTAAAGGATTCACTTTATTCTTCTAAAAACAGCTGCTTTGAAGTTTTAGCGCTTTCTTTGTTTAACTAGTTAAGTCGTCTGTGTGTGTGGGAATGTGTGTGCACACTTGCCGTGGCACACATGTAGAGGTCAGAAGGCTTTCAGTTCTCTTCTCCCACCGCGTGGGACCTGGGGATTGAACTCAGGCTGTCGGGCTTGCTCGCCGTGATTTTACCCACTGAGCCATCTTGCCAGCCCTTCACTTATCCCTGTGTTCAGTTCATCCGTGGCTGAGGGCATTGTCTGGTGACTTGCTCTAGGCATTCTTGTGGTTTGTCTGAAAGGATAGTGCTAATCCATTTTAGGTGCATGTTCATGTAACTAAGACATTTTGAGCATTCCTGTTTGGGACTGAAGAAGGAATGTATGCAGAGAGAAGGATAGGTTATTTAATAAAAATGAAAAACGCTACATCTACTAATGGATATGGGAAACAGTAAGTAAAAACTAACATGTGGGGTGGGGAGATGCCTCAGCAGTTAAGAGCACTGGCTGATCTTGTAGAAGTCCAGGAGTTCAGTTCCCAGCACGCACGTGACGGCTCACAATCACCATGACTCCAGCTCCAGGGGATCTAAGGCATTCTTCTGGCCACTGTGGGCACCTGCACACATGTCTACATACACACACCCAACGGGGTTTATTTCTCTTTTGTGTTTTTGAGACAAGATCTCTCTCTGCCACCCAGGCTGGCCTGGAACTTACTATGTAGCCCAGGCTGGCCCCTGACTTTTGGTACTCCCCCTGCTTCAGCCTACCTTGGGCTGAGGTTGCCGGTGTCAGCCACCTTGCTTGACTATGACAACAGGGTTTAAAATAAAGAGGGGAGGCCAGAGTGAGGTTTGCTCTTACTGAGGGTTGGCCTTGCTCTTAACTCCTCTGCACCATGGCCTCACCCCTTCACTGCCATCACCCACCACCGGAGACCCGGTCATGTCCTCTGGAGACTGGGAGCACTCTGCTAATTGCTGCGGTCTGAATCCCAGTCAGTGCCCCGCCTTCCCCTGTGGGTCTCAGCTGCCCAAGTATTTGTAAGACCTACTTTGCAAGGTATGACTTCTGTTGAGATTTTAATTTGAAATGGAATTTAAATGGACCATCCCTGTGCATTCTGATAGTTTAACAGCCCTATTGGGAGACTAATAATAATGAGAAAGCCACTCTGAGTCCATCCTGCTCTGAGGTCTGGCAGGTTTTAGAAGAGAGCTCACGTGTCTCTCTCTCTCTCTCTCTCTCTCTCTCTCTCTCTCTCTCTCTCTCTCTCTCTCTCTTTCTCCCTCTCCCCTCCCTCTCCTCTCTCCTTCTGTCTTTCTGTCCCCCTGTCCCTCTCTCCCCAACAGAAGAAGCTGTTGAACTTTATTCGCCAGGTGTTAGGAATCAAGAAATAAAAACAGCATGTGACCCAGACACACTGAGAAGAAAAAAAGCTGGTACCACTGTCTCACTGCCGTCCACATCTATTTAATAAGCAACGGCATGCCTGTTGTCTGAAGAGGAAGTGTCTGAGTAATCCTGTTCAGAGAAACTTGAGACCTCACGGGAGCGGGAGGGAGGGAGGGAGGGAGGGAGGGAGGGGTTCTCGTAATGGGGCAAAAGTTCACAGTTCTTTGTTTCACTCAATTTCTCACAGTCCCCTGCCCCCCACAACAAGAGCTAGCTAAACGTTGTATCAAGTTATTTAGAACTTCCTAAATAGAGGAGGATATGGCTCCTCCCACCCAAGTCTGCCTCCTTTACCCTTTGCAGCAACACTGTCTGTGCAGGAGAATTGATAAAAAGATGATCAGCCTGGGTGCCTGCTTCCTTTTTGGAAATGGTACTTATCCAGCTCACAGTGAATCTGCCTCTCGCCTTCCATGGCAGCCGTTGGTGGGGTAGAACCTTCAAAGGCGCTGGGGACCTCAGGAGACCTGTGTGCACCCTAGGTTGGCGATGGACAGAGGGGCCGTAGGTGTCCTAGGTTCTGGTAAAGCCTCAGTGCCTGTCCTCAAATGTGAGGTCATGTGTAAGGGTGGCAGCTAGTCCACAATGCCAAAGGGATGATTGAACAAGAACCCTTAATTTTCATCGGCAAAACTATTCTGCTCGGTAAAAGCAGTTGTCAGCATCCTCTTCCATCATTTTTCTCCTTCCTCTCTTAACTTGGGTCCTGAACTTCCCAACTTGATGTAGACCAAGCAGGGTACCACTTCAAGGCCTTTACCCTGCCTGTTCCTCCAGCATGGCATGGCCTTTGTCTGGCTGCCTCCTTACTCGGGCTACAACAGAAGTGTCACCTCTGCAGGGACCTTCTCTCACCAACTAGGGGATTCAGTTTGCTGCCTTCAGTCCCAGGAAGCACCTCAGATGTTCCTGACAAGCAGCAGCTGTGGAGTCTCTGGGTGGACCTTGGCCACACTGCCCAGGCATCCGCTTTCCTATCCATTCCACCCTCTACACCCTGTCATTTGAGGTGCTGGGCATGGACCCTAGGCACTCTACCCTGAGCCCTTTCTGTCTCTCCCTCGTCAGTGTTGGGAGGTTGAACGGAGGCCCTGTCAACAGACTTCCTTCCTCTCTGCTTTGCTTATGGTGGGCAATGCCCAGAGAGCAGGAGGGGAGCGGTGGTCGGTGTTGGCCTCTGAGCTTCGCTCCCGCTTCAGATGCCTCATCTCTGGACGGAAGGCCATACCTCCATTCTGGTGGGGCTCTCCATACAGCCCTCCCCATCAAGTGCGTGTAGTCATGCCCTCTCCTTGTCCCCTTTCTCTGGAGTGGGTGTAGCTCCCTCTGAGCCTCTGAATTCTTTACTGCTTCCCACCAGGTGCTGGAAAGCTCTTCCCTTATCTTTGTAACATTTGTGGCCAGGTATGGTGGTACATGCCTTTAATCTCAGCACTTGGTAGGCAGAGGTAGGTGAATCTTTGTGAGGTCGAGGCTAACCTGGTCTACAAAGTGAGTTCTAGGACTGGACAGCCAGGAACCCCCCTCCCCCCCAAAAAAGTATTTGTTAAACTACCCTGGACTCACTCATTTTGCTAAGGGAATTTATTTTTTGAAAGGGAACATAAGTTCCTGCTAAACAAGCTTTGGGTGAAGTAACTTCAGTTACATCCTGTATGCCAAGGATGTAATAGTAGAAACTGTTGCTGGATAAATGAGTCAGCACAGCACAGTACTCAGCATGGTGTCTCCTGCTTGGTAAGCACATACAAGCATTTGCTGTTCTTTTGAGACATGACCTTGACTACGGTGATGGTGATGGCGAGGATGATGGTGAGGGTGGTAGTGATTTTGTTTACCTGTGTATTGCCTTCCTTGTTCCCACAAGAGTTCATGTTTCTTGAGGAGAAGGCCAGAACCATCCTTTTGCTTCTGTAGAGACCGCTCTAGTGAGGCCCTCAATGTTGGAATGTTTTTGGGGTGGTTGGTACTATTGTTTTAAGCCTTGTCCTTGCTCTGGGGCAGGAGGAGGCAGAGATGACTCTTCCCCAGATGCCCCCCCAGGCTGGATGAAGCTCACTCCAGGCCTCCTTCAGGCCTTCTGCGTCCCCAGTTCCCCATCACGACAACTCATTCCTTTTCTATGTAGGCTTGGTTGTCCTATGTGGAGCCAATGCCCTCTCCGAGCTGGTCGCAGGAGACGCCCGAGCCAGAAGGATTGGACAAGCCTGATGGTCTTGTCAGCCTCCTAATCCCATCTGGTGTCCTGGGAATGATTCATGAGAGTTTAGCTGCTCTTGCTGGGCAGCCCATTAGAAACGTGAGCACAGCCCTGCTTGCCAGGGAAAGGCAGCCATTGGGGAAATCTTGTAATTTCACCAGACAGGATGGAAGCCAGAGATCACACCATAAACCTGAGACTGTTTCCTAGCAAATAGATATTTTTGAAAAAATTAGCTAAAGGCTTCATGCTTTAAGAAGTGAGTTGCATGCCATCAGCTACATTTGGAGAAATGGTCTACATGTCAAAACTCTTGTCTCAAAAACAGACAAACAAACATAAATAAAAATAATCAGCACTGGTTCTTATAAACTATTTGGTTTTTAATTTTGCAAATTTTCAATACGGTAAGAATGTTTCTTAGATTGTGTGTGCTTTTCAAGGCCTCAGTCTACCTTTCCTTATCCTTAAAACATAAAAAGAGCTGGGCGGTGGTGGCCTTTAATCCTAGCACTCGGGAGGCAGAGCCAGACGGATCTCTGTGAGTTTGAGGCCAGCCTGGGCTACCAAGTGAGTTCCAGGAAAGGCGCAAAGCTATACAGAGAAACCCTGTCTCGAAAAACCAAAAAAACAAAAAACAAAAAACAAAAAAACCATAAAAAGAAAAGCATGTTTCTAGTTGGATAATTTTCCCCTTGGGGCTCATTACAAACCCATCAGCCATACAATACCACAAGTCCATGGTGCTTATAAGTCTTCAGAGCATATTCTGAGGTATAATTAAGAATTATAATATTGTACTTAGTGAATATTTTTCACCTGAAAATACTTTAGAAGTATAATCTTCCTCATAATAAACACCCCTCCGGTCTTTTAAACAGGGTTGTTGTGCAATGTCTTAGGGCGGTCTCCCAATGTCACCTACACAACAGCAGTAACAGTTGGACGTTTGGTAAATGGACTCAATCCTTCAAATGTTTTTTTTTTTTGGATCAAAACTCCCTTTAGTAGTTAACAGGAGTGGTGTGGATTTATGTAGTTGCAATCTTGGACTGTGGAATTTACTGAACCACAGATTGTGTGGAGGCCGGAGAGAGTACCGGGAGGCCAACATACAAGCAGGAGGCTAGCTCTTCACAGCCTTGCTGTGCGTGTGGGAACGGTTTGAGGCTGTGTAAAGACTGAATGAATAAACATACAACAATCCAGTGTACTTAATTTATTTGCTGCCAATGAAGCTCACACAGCCTGTTTAGGCAATCCTGACTCCTCACACAGCAGCCAGTGCCCTGATTATCCAGACAGATGACACTACTGGGCTGGGTCCAGTGAAGAAAGGTTGGCAAATGCCTACACGATGTCTAAGCTGATTTAGTTCACACCAAGGTTTATTGAGCAAGATTCCAGGATGACAGGAAAAGCTGGGCCAGCCCTATAAAGCTGCGTACCTAGGACTTAAAGAAATTGGATAGTGCCTCGAACCTAAACATGATGTTTAAATACTTTCTGTTAACTGTGTACCTTGGTTAAGCTTTGCTGCCTGAACAGGGGTAGAATAATGGATCCCCTCTAGTGCTGTGAGATCAAATGAACTAGTACATGATTAGCAAGATCACTGTTAGCTAATATTGTTTGACCATTTGTTAGCCTTCCAGTAGAAATTAAAAACCTTTTTAAAATTACTAAGTTCATTTATTGAGTCTTGTTTAGCCTGTGCTGGCCTTGAACTCTTTATGCAGCTGGGGATGCCCTTGAACTTCAGATCCTCCTGCCTCCATTAAGAACTCATTAAGATGTTAAAATTGTGGTCCAATGAGATAGGGAAGCAAACTGTGAAAAGGTGAGAAAGAAAACTCAGTTCAGATTGATTTTGTCAACCTGGGTCAGACTTGGGGAGTCTGATGCCAGGAGGGGAGGTTCATTGTCAGCATATTCAAAACAGTACAAATTGGGAAAAACATTTCCAGGCAACAGTCATTCCGATTCCAGCTGCACAATAAAGCTTGAGGTGTGACAACATAGAAACTCCTTTACAAAGTACATGTGACCACAGGGTGGGTTCGATAGCTAAAGGCCCTAGAATCTAGTGTGGACTCTGACTGAGATAGCATAGAGGTCAGCCAGCTATAAAGTACATTGACATTCTCCTAAGGGTCTGAGCTGTTAACTGGGAGCTATGGAGGGAGAGTCTGGAGTAAACATTCTGGGAGATTTGTGTGAGGTCTGCCACCACAGATAGCAGAAAGGTCACTGGGTCATTAACAATATTCACTCCCAGATTTCTGGGCAGAAAAACGTATTTTATCTTCTCCTTTGAGGAGAGGCCACTGTGTATTTAACATTACTCCCTAGTGATCTGTGGGTATCTTAGTTTGGGCTTCTATTGCTGTGAAGAGACACCATGATCATGGCAACTCTTATAAAGAAAATAATTAATTGAAGGGGCTTGCTTACGGTTTCAGAGGTTCAGTCCATTATCATCATGGCGGGGCATGGCAGCGTGCAGGCAGATGTGCTGGAGTAGCTGAGAGTCCTACATCTTGCAGGCAACAGGAAGTTGACTGACACACCAGCTGGTATCCTGAGCATCGGAAACCTCAAAGCCTCCCCCACACAGTGACACCCTTCTTCCAACTAGGCTACACCCACTCCAACAAAGTCACACCTCCTAATAGTGCCACTCCCTATGAGATTATGGGGGCCAATTACATTCAAACTACCACATTCTACTCCCTGACCCCCATAAGCTTGTAGTAATATAATGCAAAATTCATTTAATCCAACTTCAAAAGTCCCCATAGTCTGTCACAGTCTCAACAATGTTTTAAAGTCCAAAGTTCAAAGTCTCTTCTGAGATTCATGCAATTTCTTAACTGTAATCACCTGTAAAAATCAAAATAAAAAATCAGATCACCTACTTCCAATATATAATGGCACAGGATATACATTACCATTCTAAAACATAGGGAAGGGAGCATAACAAGGAAATACTGGACCAAAGCAAGACTGAAAACCAGCTGGCCAAACTCCAAACTCTGCATCTTCATGTCTAATGTCAAAACACTCTCCACATCTTCAGCTCCGTTTAGCTTTGTTGACTGCAACACACTTCTTTCTCTTGGGTTGGTTCCATTCCCTATTAGCAGTTCTCCTTGCACATATCCCATGACTCTGGCCTCTCATCTTGGGGTCTCCAAGGCAATACAGGCTTCAGCTTCACAGCTATTCATGAAATAGTCTCTCTACTAGGTCTCCATTCAGGGACACCCTGACACAGCCTGGCCTCAGCAGCTTTATTCAATAACTCCTTTCTTCTATCCTTAACTCTAAACCAAGAGCCACATGACCAAAGCTGCCAAGTTCTGCTGCTTTCTGGGGCTAGAACATGGCCCCCTTGTTCAATTATATCTTCACCAGATTTCTGTCCTTCATTATCTAAGCTTGGCTTCCCTGAAACTTGCTCTGTAGATCAGGCTGGCCTCAAACTCAGAGATCTGCCAGCCTCTGCCTTCTCAGTGCTGGGATTGCCTACCACACCCGGATCTAAGCTTTTCTTTAGTTCCTTTTCACAAGTTGAAAACTTAGCTGGTGGGATCTTGCCCTGAGGTCACCACTCCCTTTATTTCATTTCTTCATCAGTTTATCTCCTTGAACATAGGATTTAGCTCCATTCTACTTCGTGGTGCTCCTTTTCTCTTCAAAATTTTCATTTTGTAATTTACTCTGCTCGGTTTGCTCCTTTTCATTATAAATCTTTATCAGCATGAACACTAGTAACCACATGGCAGCATCTATACTAGACAAAATACTATAACCAGGGCAACCTGAACCACAGGACTTTATAAACCCATGGAGGCTAAGAAATCCAAGGCATCAAGCTTTCTTTCGGGTCACCAACCAGCTCCCAAATCATGACACAGAGACTTAAGTTTTGAATGTTCAGCTTTATCTTAGCTCTTATTTCTTGCTAGCTCTTAGAACCAGTTTCTCTCCATCTATGTCTTGGCTCAGTGCTTTTTACCTTTCTTTCTCTCTGTATGTCTTGCTTTCACTGCTTCTCATGTCTGTCTGTCTGGTGGATGCCTAGCTTTTGGCCCTGGGTGTGTCCTTCTCTTTCTCCCTCGTTATCTGCTCCTCCTCCTCTCCAGCACAGATTCCTTCTCCTACTTATTCTCTCTGCCCTGCAGCCCTGTCTATCCCTCTCCTGCCTAGCTATTGGCCATTCAGCTTTTTATTACACCAATCAGGTGCCTTAGGCAGGCAAGAGGAAACAGCAACACATCTTTACATAATTAAAGGAATGCAGCAGAGACAAATGTAACACACCTTTATACAGTTAGAGTAATATTCTGCAGCATAAACATATGTAACACGTCTTCACCTAGTTAAAATAATATTCCACAACAATCCAAGATCAAAGTGCTGGTGGATTCAGTGTCTGGTGGAGGTCAACTTTCTGGTTTACAGATGTGCCCCTCATGCTGCCCTCATTTGTTAGAAGAGGTGGGGATCTTACTCAGGCCTCTTTTAAATAAATGCATTAATCCTATCACAAGGTCTACCCCCACCCATGACCTGATCACCTTACAAAGGCTTCATTTCTGAACACAATTATCTTGGGGGTTAGAATTTTAGTGTAATTAAAACAAACAAACAACAACAAACCCCTGTAGATGAATTTCTAAACTGTCTTATTAAATAAAAAACATGGAGCCAGATGTAGGGGTGAAAACCTTAGAAATCAGGGAAATAGGGAAAACCACAGTTAACCTCACCTCACCAACTCCACAGCTTCCAAAAGTGAGCTACTTCCTGCCTACCCATGCCAATATGCCTTGCTGTTCTGCCATATGATTTGCTCTCTCTGTCCAACTGCATCACCTCCTCTTCCTGCCTAGCTCTGTCACTTCCTGTCTGTTTGTACAGACCTCCAGATCTCCGTGGTTACCTAGTGTTGGAATTTAAGGTGTGTTCCACCACACCTGGCTCTGTTTCCAGTGTGGCCTTGAACACACAGAGATCCAGACAGATCCCTGCCTGCCAAGTGATAGGACTAAAGGTGTGTGCTACTATTGTCTGACTTCTATATAGTGGCTGGCTTTTTCCTCTGATCTCCAGGCAAATTTTATTGGGAGACACAGTATATTGGAGGACACAATACATCACCACATTTCCACTCCCCCCCCCAAACCCCAAACTTAAACAGTCAAAAAATAAAGAAGCCAAAAACCCTATTTATGAATTCACTGTCCATGGAACCATGTTTGATATGCGTTTCTAAGAGGAAACATTCAGATTGTAGCAGATCCTCTCTGTGGTTTGCAGGCCCATGCTCATCTGCTTGTCCTCACATGGTAGAGATGGCAGGTTCTAGTCTGTTTCTCGCCTTAGGAGGTCTAATTCCAAGTACCCACCTTTTCTTAGTCATTTTAATCCAGTTATCTTCCAGAGGCCTCACTTCTAAGTCCATTGCGTCAGAGGACTTTGTATTTATTATTTTTGTTTTCTCATGACAGACAATACCTGGCAGGAACCACTTCTGGAGGACGGTTTATTCTGGCTTCTGGTTTCTAAGGATTTCAGTCCACCATGGCAGGAAAGGCATGTAGAGTTCATGGTGGTGGAAGCATCAAGGAGTGGCTGGTTCACATGGCAACAGAGAGGAAGTAGGAAGAGCTAGATGAGGTTGTAACATTCTAAAGGCTGTCCCTAGAGATGTAGTTCTACCACTTAGGTCCTTCCAAAAGGCTCCACAGCTTTTAAAATTGTGCCCCAAGCTGGGACCACTCTAGCATCCAAATCATGAGTCTCTACTGACATTTCAGGTTCAGCCGTAAGAGTCTCCAGCATGTGACTGTGGAGTGAGGTGGCATGTCACAGTCTGTAACGTCTTTGCTTTTGTGTGACTACCACAGTCCATCTTTTTGGTCTTGGTCTTGTCTGGACAGAAAGTTCCAAGCTACTTGGATTTTCCCACCTTCAAAGTTCCGTAGCTGCAACATCCTCCACGAAGCATCTTGACCAGATCCTTCCTTCCTTTTCCTTCACTAGCATTTGTATACAACAGGAATGGCTGGGACATTTTTATGGATTTGTCATTTTGCTCCTGGCATCCACTCGGGTGAACTCCTGCATTTAAACACTAGATGCAAAGCTCCATTCTTCCTTTCCTTGAGATTTCTGCAAAGTTCAGTGAAAGCTGGTCACCACGTTGGTGACACAAAGTGCTTTTGACCAAATGGTTGTTCCCTAGTTTCAGTCTTGGTCCAGTGCCAAAGAGAACAAATGAAATAGTTCTCAGTTTCTTTCACAGGAAAGCAAATACAAGTGACATGGTCACATATATTGGGTATATTAATATATTGAGTGTATAAATTGCTGTTGTGTAAGCCATCCTGTTTATAGTATTTTGCCATGGTTAGGTATTCAAAGGTGCAGCCACGGAGCGATTGGTCTATAGGCTACAGTAGAACCAGTTAGGCACAGGACCTGGCTTGTGCCTGTCCGTAGTCTCAAAGGGAGACACTGTTGGGTGTCAACAGAATGCACACAAACTCCTGCAGGACACATAAAAATCTGGGCCACAGTAAAATGCTGCCCTATGTTCCATCTGCATGTCTTGAATGGTTTTAATTTCTCAATGCAGCTATTCCAGCCTGACTCCTGGAATTCCCAGTTCTAACCTGTGGCTTTCAGCACTGTGGAAATAGGCTGCTCCTCACCCGCTCTTCTCTCCCACTGCCCTTCCTTCATGTCTTTGCTCAGATGTCTTTGCTTTGGCTTGTGTTGTCCTGTGGGAAAAGGAGGTCAACCTCTCACCTAAAATTGAATTCGGATGTCAGTACTGATGAGGCCCACATGCCCTGAAATGTTATAAAGATCTTTATCTGGGGAGGTTGGGGAAGGCAGACCCCCCCAGCACTGAGAAAATGGCTAGATGAGACAGGAGCAACTGGTTTTGATTTTTCATGGCAGTTATTGGTTTGGCTGGGTCTTCTGTGGAGTTTCCTGAGGGAGTACATGGACTTGCTGGCAACTTTCCCTGAGGTGGGCTGACAGAGGAAGAGGCAGGAAGCGCATCAAAATGGAAAAACAATAAAAGGGGACCAACCCCCTATATTGTAGCCCTTCTCAGGGGTTTTCTGGTCATTGCCTGTCAAGATTTGATTTTCCGTTAGAGAATTATCTGACTGTTTTTGTTTCCATTAGATGGAGCGTTGTCTGAGGTATTCCTCACCCAGGTCTCAGGGCTGGTAACTGCTGGGTGGTGGGAACACTGGGTGGGTAGTTATTAGTTGTGCCGTGAGTGCACCTGCTAGCCAAATGATTGCCACATCTCTGATGCTTTCTCTTTGTGACATTCATCTGTAGTCCTTTTGTGGCCCCCAAATCACGAGGCACTGCGGGGCATTTACCTACCAACTCCACAGTTCCCCAGAGTTTTCTTGAGTGCGAGCAGCAGGAAATATTAGATAGAAGGATTTAGAGTGTGGAGATAAACAGATAGAAAATAAAGGATAGCCTCAAAAGGGCCCGAAACCTATTCCAACAAGCCCTGACTGTCTCTGCCCCAGGGTTTTTATAGAGACGCCAAGGGGTGGAGCAAAAGACCTCCTCCCCCAGCACAGCCAAGTGCAGACCATCTCAGACACCTGCACTCAGGCCCGTGGTCCTAATCATCCTCTCTATGCAGACCTGCTGGGTAAAGCCATGAGGAACCTGAAAATGGGCTCCCACAAGACACCATGAGTTCATCTCTGTTGGAGTAGCATTTGTTCCCTAACAGATTGGGGGTGTGGTTTCTCTTGAGGGTTATTTATTAAAGAATGATACTTAGAGTTTTCCAGTAGTTGAGAGTCTATGCTGCAGGATGTTACGTATAGACTTAAAATGACTACTGAAGAATTGTATTCCTATGACAATTTGCTCAATTACCTTCTCTCTATGTCTTTTCATATGAAACAAGGAAGTGAACTCAGCTTCTAAGCGGGTTTAGAGGCTTAAATCAATTAACATATGTAAGTGCTTAATAATACCTGGTATGTGGAAACCATCCAATGACTGTTTACTGTGGAAAATGTTAGTATTCACATTCATTTTTTTTTTTCATTCATTCACTCACAACTTCTATTTAGTGAGTTCCTACTATATGCCAGGAACTAGTCAAAGTGCTTGGGATTAGCAGTGGGAAATCCATGCCTTCATTGGGATTTAAAAAATAAGCTAAGTCAGAGCTGACCCCAGCACTTGGGGGAGATGCCCCCATCCCCTTACCATGGGTGTAGGAGAGCTGGCTCTGCCCCTTGTCTGAGGGGGTGGTCCCAATGGCCTGGACCAACCAGCTCAGCTACCACCCAGACCCACATCATGGGCCTTGGGTTGCCCCACCCTAACATCTGCCGATCTATGACCTGCTTGGGTGCGTGAAGGGACTGGTCCTGCAGAAGGATAGTCACAGGATCCCCATGACTGGGGTAACAACAGGATATCCAAGAGGAGTTTCAGTGAGGGCCCAGTGATAATGATGTACCAGAAACCAGAGGCCTTGAACCAGAGCAGTGACTCGTTGCAATGAACGTTTTGCTGGTGGGGCTGATTGGACAAGAGGGTGTACTATGTGACAGACACACCACAGTTGCCAGTGGAACTCAGACTAGGATGAATGAAGAGGTACTGGAAAGATGGAGGCTTAAGGTGGGTTTTTTGTTTGTTTATTTGTTTTTAATTTTTTTTTGGGGGGTATACTGCAGGGGTAAGAGGTGGATATGGAGGAACTGGGAGTTGAATGAGATTGGCGTGCATGATGTGAAATTTCCAAAGAATCAATAAAGAATTATGCTTAAAACAACAACAAAAACCCAACAACAACAACAAAAATAAGCTGTCAGAAATGCACATTTCATGTTAGAATGTGTTTTGATGTGTCATTTTAAATCTCGCTGGGGGAAAGACCCCAGTAGGAAGGTGACGCTGAGGTGTAGACATTGAGGGAGTGAGGCAGGGCAGGCGAGTGACTCTGGAGCATTGCAAACGGAAGTGGGTCCTGAAGTAGCATGGTGCCTGGTACATTTGAGGGGTGAAAGCGGGCAGAGCACCGACTGGGGGTGAAGAGGGGAGCCGTTGTGGGATTTGAGCAGAGGAACTATATGTTCTCTGTTGTTTTAACGCGCCACCCCGGCTGCTGAATTGAGACTATCCTTGAGGGTCAAAGAGTGGGCAGGAGGGGAGTGAGTGATGAGGAGGCTGCCGCTGTGATTCAGGTGAGAAATGCTGACCGCCCAGCCTGCAGAGCAGAGGTGGTGGAAACCGGTCAGGCCCTGCACAGTTTAAATACATATATATTTCATACAGTGTGTTCTGATCACTGTTTTTCCTCCCCCAACTCCCCCAGATCCTCCCCTCTGCACATATTTGGAAGAGAAAGCCAACAGGTTTTGCTGATGGATGGAATGTGGGAGATGGGGAAATTGAGTAAAAGTGACCTGAACTAAAACCCATTCAAGTTTTGGCCTGAACAACTAGTATAACGAGGAGGTTGTCATTTTTACTTTTCCCCTAACGACAGTGGGAAGAACAAGTTTAGTACAGGAAGCAATCTTTGGGGGAACATGTTTGTTTGGGATTCCTCTTAAATATCCAAGTTGGATATGAGAACCTAGAGTTCATGGGGGGATGTACAAGCTGAACATACAAGGTCTCTTTTTCCTTGGGAGATACAAGAAGTTGCCTCAACCATCGCTATAGTAAACCCTATATATGCTTTTCTTATCTATAGATAGTTATAACATTTAATTTATAAATTCATTCTAATGAACTAACAATAATAACTAATAATACAACTAGACACTTAAAATGTACTATAGTAAAATCACCAAAATCACTACTCTTGTGTGTTAGGGCCATTTTTATTAAAATAAAAATATGGATTCCTTGAACACAGCAACTGTTATACTGTGACAGTCCATCTGAGAACAGGGATTGGTAATGGGTGGGTAGCATAGACAGAGCCGATACACTGTCTAGAGGGAGGATTTGTTTCCAGGGTAGGGTGGAGCAGGCCTGGGAGAGATTTTATCACTACTCAGAAAGGTATTTAAACTTAATATTTGTATGTTTCTGAATTTTTCCTTTTATTATTTTTAGGCAAGATTGACCAGGGAAATTGAAACTTTGGAAAGGGAAACTGTAGGGGGTGGATGCTACTTGGTATTTTGTAGACCTCAGATATGGCCCATGTCTCTGATGTCAGTTGACCTACCTTTGGTATCTGCCATAGCTGCCCTAGGCAGGCTGCCACAAACTCAGACTCACATCAAGGGCATATATTTTTTTTTTCTTTCTGCTATCAGACCTCCTCTGAGCCTCACTGCTGCCAAGCTACATAAGAGAATTAATCACCCAGGGAACCTTCATCCCGTTGGAGATGAAGCAAATGGGAAATGCCTGAGAATCCTTGGATGGTTGCTCAATGTGCTTTTGAGGAGAGCCAGCAGCATTGAGCCCCAGTTGCCCACAGCAGTAATGCCAATGGTGCCCATCCCGTTCTTTTCCCTCTCCTCTTTCTCGCTCTTCCCATCCCATCCCTCTTGACTCAGCCTTTCCATTTCGTAAAAGAAATTTTAAGCTGTAAGACTGGATTCTGTCTTCCAGAGGGTGAGTGTAGATGGGTGGAGAGCTGAGCATGGGGCAGCCTAGCATAGAGAATGGCCACCTCAGCCAGGGTCAGAATCACAGTGTGAGGCAGTGTAGTAGCCTGCCTCTCCGTGCCTGGGCCTCTTTCTGGGTGAGTAAACTGGAGCCCCTGGGAGTGGGCCATGGTACCACTCTCCTGGGCAAGTGTAGTACACAGTTTGGATGGAGAACCGTAAGTTTAGAGACGGGAGGCAAAGACGCAGCAACGGGGACTCAGGAGAAAGAGGAGTCTGGAAGCCCAAGGGAAACATGTTTTCAGGAAAAGAAAAACCATATCAGATGCTGCCAGTGGGCCAAGTTAGACAAACCAGAGATTCAGCAATGATTTAAAAAAATTTTACTTATTTTACATTATTTTTTTTGAGAATTTCATTTATGACTACTGCATTTACATCACTTCTACCCTCCTCTATCTCCTTCCATGTCCCCCCACTCCTTAAATTCATGCCCTGGTCCTCTTTACTTATTGTTGCGTGTGTGTGTGTGTGTGTGTGTGTGTGTGTGTGCGCGCGCGCGCGCGTGCGTGCTGAGTCCATTTAGTGTTGCTTATATGTGTATGCGTTTCTAGCTGACCACGTGGGGTTGGGTAACCTGTAAGGGGCTCATCCCGGAAAAGACTGATTCTCTCTCTCTTAGCCCCCATTAATTGTCTATGCCCTTCATTGAGGGGTAAGGCCTTGTGAGATTTACCCCATCCACGTTGGTTGTGATGTCAACTTGTGTTGTCATTGTGCAGCTCTTGCTTAGGCAACTATGTTGTTATATCATGGATGCAGCTTCCTTGTCACATACAGAAGACACAGTGTCTCTCAGCAGACCTCCCGGTCCTCTGTCTCTTATAGTCTGTCCCTGCTTCGGCGATGTTTCCTGAGCCTTAGGCGCAGGGGTTGTGTTTATGAAATGGGGCTGGGCACCCCACTGTCAGCTGTCCTCTGCATTTTGACTGGTTCTGGTTTCCTGTCATGGCCTCTGGATGCTGCAAAAAGAAGTTTCTTTGACGCACCATGAGAGCGACTGTGATCTGCGTGGGCAGTGGATTTAAGCACACTGACTGACGTCACTGGTGACCGCAATAAAACCGGTTCTGAAGGGGTAGTGAGCAGAGAGTTGAAAATGGAAAGACTGAAGTTGGCATCAGTCAACATCAGCAATAGGGAATGGAGAAAAGGAACACTAGCCGGAAGTGGAAGTCAGACCAGGAGATGGCTTTTCCCAGTGAAGAAGAAAACCGAGGAGGACTTGGAGAGAAGAGCTGACCAGTGTTGATCAGAGCCAGTGAATTAGAAAGACCTCATCTGTAGGGGGCTGGAGAGTGGGCTTACAACACTAGGAAAGACGATGTTAATACTCTTGCAGACCGCAGCACAGCTATAGAAGTTCCCACCTGCTAGCCGAAGGAAGCTGTTATAACATGAACAGGGACCTGTGATGGCCCTGCCTCATTCAGAGGTGTCCCCTGTATGCATAGCTACAATGGGTCTCCTTGTGCCCTCTCCCATCCACTTTGTTGAACACAGGCTTAAGAAGAGCCAAGTCTTCCTCCCAGCTTTTCATATAAGCTCACATCTCACACCCTGCTCGAGATGCATGTACAGCCAACTTTTAATATGCATAGAAACAAAAACAAATGCACACACAAAAAATCCGTTCTTTCAGAGTAGGACCTCTGAGGCAAGGCTGAGTGTGTTCTGAAATTTTGTCCAAAGCCACACGGGGGCACCATTCCTTTAAAACTGAGGTGCCGTGCAGCCAGTTTAGATGACTACAGAATTGGCCTTCACATTTGATACCTGGAAGTTTCTTGCTGTTTTTAAACACAGAGTTCTTGTGTCCTGATCATAAAATAATTTGTGCCCCTCAGACTATCTTAAACATCCTGGGGTCTTCATTGTAGTGTAATCTGACCCAGGAGTGATCACTGATTTTTATAGCTGTTTTCTATGCATTTATAACAAAGTAATCTCTTTCTTCCTGTTCTGTCCAATGCTGGCAGTACATGCTGTAGACCAGTGATGAATTCCAGCTTGTACTTATACCTCACACATGTGAAAATGGATATTTGAAAGAATTTGGAAGAAACTGCTTTGTTTTTCTCATTACTCTTCAGTCTTTACTTCTCACCTCTCAACTCTGACTCTCGCACCGTTCAACATTTTGTGACATGAAAGAGAAATACACATTTTTTTTGGTGTATGATGTATTTGTATGTACGAGTATGTATGCATGTGTGTCCATGTGTGTCCGTGTGTGTAGGTGCAAATACCCATATAGAGGCCAGAGACTGATGTTGGGTGTGTTCCTCAATTGCTTCCTCTCCTTGGCTTCCTCATCCTCATCCTCATTGTCCTCCTCCTCCTCTTGTTGAGACAGGTTCTCTAATTGAACCTGAATCTCACCATTTTGGCTTGGTTAGCTGGATTTAAGCTGAGAAGATCTGTCTGTCTGTCTGTCTTTATATCCTGATCCCCAGCCCCTGTACTAGGATTACAAACGCTTAGCATGGTGCCTGGCTTTTAAAGGGGCACTGGGGATATGAATTTACCCATCGAGCTATCTCCCCAGCCCAGAATTAAGTCTTTTGAGTGAACTTCTCTGTCTCCAGTAAAGGCATCGGATTTAATTTATGCAAATAAATGGAGGTTTGTGAGATGGGGTGAGGTTAGGAGAGAAACAGAATGTACTGGTCTAACAATGTAGAAGCTACTGGTGGTGAGTAGCTTAACTGAAACAACAAGTTGTAAGGAGCTTAACCAACAACTGGGTTTCAGATGTCTAGTTTTGCAAGCTTTGAATGAACGATGCATGCCGTGTTGACACAGTTGTCCAATGACTGAAAGATGCAGTGTTTTATGTCAGTTAGCGTGCTAAGTTAATAAGCAGCACTAAAGCACTATACAGTCTTTTAATACCGTTTTTTAGGGCTATTTAATAAGAAAGCCACAGCGCTATCTATGTAAAAGCTCTATGGAAGCTGCTTAGCAACAGAAGAAACAGAAAAGCTAAAATGACCAAGAGCAGCTGCTGGGAGCCAGGTCATCACCCATACTCACTTCAAAGCCACTTTGTGTCCCCAACGCACCTTGAACCTGAGAGCAATTGCTCCCAAACTAGACATATTGAACGTCTCCATCATGAGTCATTCATGGAACTTCATTGTAAATATCAGCCACCACCGTGATAGATAGGTGTGTGTACCTCTAGGACATAGGGCTTACCTGCATGTTCAGACCTTAGATCTTTAGCTTCCTGGTAATGTAAATGCTTTCAGTTCTTTGAGTTGTATACTTAATTTATTCTCCAAAAAGTATTTAAAGTTAATAGCTTGGCACTGATATGAAACCACACACCGCGTGCCCCCACAGCGACCCATGGTCCTTTTGTGTACTTTGTCCAAAGTCACTTCAGTTTTGCTTTGTTTGGCCCCCTCCACCCTTTCGAAGCACACTGTCAGGAAGGAGAAGCTTGAGCAACCTCAAACAGCACTGAATTCCTTCACTGTAATCATCTGGGGCTCAGTGATTTACAGTTGCAAATCCTGTACAACTTAGAGGTGAGGGCTGGGGAGATGGCTCGGTGGTTAAGAGCACTGGCTGCTCTTCCAAAGAACCCAGGTTTGATTCCCAGCACTCACGTGGTGGCTCACAGCTGACTGTCACTTCAGTTCCAGGGGATCTGATGCTTCCGTCTGACCTCTGTGGGCACTGGGCATGCAAGGGGTACATGCACACAGGCAAAATACCCATACCCATACACTTTTAAAAACTCCTGTATGTGGCAGCACCATTGGTGGTGATGGGCACCGTGGAGCTCCACAGAACAGTGTGTTTCCTATGAGTCTTTGGCTTCATGTTTCTTCATGAAGGAAAACGCACACCATGAGTCTTGTGACTCGGCATGGGGGATTGAAACAAATATAGAGATTGCAGTGTTAAAGTCTGGGTTGGGAAGATGGCTCATTGAATGAAGGGGTCTGCCGCTAAGCTGATAACCTGAGTTCAATACTGAGAGCTACAAGATGCAAGGAGGGAACCAAGGTCCAAAAGTTGTTCACTGACCTTTACTCACCTACCGTGGCAACTCCCTCTAGATAAATAAATTCCAAAATGTAAACAAGAAATAAAGTCGATGCTCCTCTGTGTCTAAATCAAGCATCTGAGAGTGGAACTTTGCGCTAGGGAGATGTTAAAGAGTTTGCCATGGAAGTGTGAAAACTAGAATTAATATTCCCAGAGTCCACATAAATGCTAGATGAGTGAAACGTCCAGCCTGTGATTCCCGACCTGGCAGGTGGAGACCAGGGATCCCCAGATCCAGCTGGCTATCAATAGTGGCCATGTTTGCAAGTTGTGAGTTGGATGGACAGATCTTGCCTCAGTGAAGAACTTGGAAAAAAATTGAGGATGATTCCAACATCAACTTTGAGCTCCACAAGCATGGGCACCTATATGCACATATGTAGGCACACCCCTCCCATGTGCATCCCACACATAAAATGTACACACACACACACACACACACACACACACACACACACACACACACACACACAAATGGAAAAAGAGAAAAAATGTGGCTTTTTTTTTTTTTTACAGGTTGTCATTGCTTTGGAAAGTAAATTGTGGGGCTGGTGAGAAGTCAGTAAATGGACTGCTATGCAAACAAGAGGACCTGAGTTTGAATCTCCAGCACCCACAATAAAGGCTTAGACATGATAGCGTGCTCCTATAACCCCAGAACTGGGGAGGTAGAGACAGGCAGATTCCTGGACTTCACAGGCCCAGCCACACTAACTGATGGATGAATTCCAGGTTCATTGAGATCCTGCCTCTAAAATCAGGCAGGGAACAATAGAGAGAGACAACTGAGTGTGACCTCTGGCTTCTCCATGTGCACACACAGATGTTTCACAGGTTTTCACACACACAGGCACACACACACATAAACACACACAGGCACACACACACATACACATACACACATACACATGCACACACACACACACACAAGAACATATGAGAAAGAAAAATAAACTACAGCCAGGTATGATGGCCCGTACTTGTAATCTAATCCCAGCACGCTGAAGGCCGAGGCAGGGGGATCGCCACAAGTTTGAGGTCATTGTGTTCTACTGAAGAAATAGTTGAGCCCAGCAGGGTTACACAGTGAGACTCTGTCTCAGAAAACCAAAAGGTCAACAAATTCAAACATAAAAGAAAGTAATATTGCATTTTAAATTAATATTTTAATGCATGTATATAATGTATAATGACCAGGTTAGGGTAATTGATGTCTAGCACCTCAGATATTTATCATTTGTGTTAAGAACATTCAAACTCCTTCCCATAGCTGTTTTGAAATGTACAAATAATTGTTGCTCATCAATATCACATTTCTTACCCGACTTATTAAAGGCAGAAGGTTTTAGAACAGTTACCACACTAGGCAGACATGCATGACACTGTTTGTGTTGCACTTTCCATTTGGCCGGGCACTTTGTCCCCTCCTCTTTGCACGTGGAGACATTGGCTGCATCCTTCCTGGTCCAGTAGCTGTGGGTTTCATGTGCTCAGCCTCTCTTCGCTGGTGGTTGGGACTGTTGGGGGCTGCATCTCTGCCCTTCACTCAGTAGTGAACGAGGGACACAGATGGTACACGTTTGGGCTTCTTGGTGAGGGAGTTAGTCAGTTAGCAGGAGCAGCTTGTGTGGTCTATGTTTCTTTGCAGATGATGTGGAGGTGGATGAAGGGGATAAGATGCAAGTCTTAAACACAGGACCTGAGTTCAAGGCCAGCCTGGATTGCACAGTAAGACTTTGGAGGAGAAAGAGGAGGAGGAGGAGGAAATTGTTTCAAGCATTATTTTTGAGGCGAGCCACAGATGGCGGAGGAAGATCAAATGTGTACATTTATATGCAATTTGTCCCTCCCCACTCTGCTGTTTTAGATGAGGTAATCCTTGGCTTTCTCTCCCAGGGCGTCCTCTTCCAGGGGTACTCTAGATTTTAACCCTGTCACCAGCCTTGTTCTGTGTTAACTGTCAACACCAGTTATGTTCTTGAACTTGTGTCTCCCCCTTTTACCAACAACCTATTCTGTAGCCAGAAATCAAAATAAACCTCCACTAACTCCCTACGGTTCCCTTTGCAAACTGCCTCAGGGTGCTCCCCCGTCCATGGGGAGAACTTAGGGAGGAGACAGCCTTTGTCCACCCTCTTCGTGTCTTCGTGTCTAACTCACTTCTCAGACAAGAGCAGTTGGCTGCTTGCCTGTCACCCTACACCAAGATGCTCTCTGAAAAGTCCTCATGACTCACAGCCAAATTCTGACTTCACGGAATGCTCCCCTGGGAAGCCTCTCGTCTTTCTGAGAATGCTCCTACCTTGGCTTTTGGGATACTCCTCTGCCTTGATTGGGTTCCAGTCCTTCCTGCATCTTCTGCTTTCAATGACCCAGCGTTTGTTAGAGTTCTCTGAGGTTCTGACTTGATCACATTGTCACTCTGTTTTCTTTGGATGACTCCCGAATCATCATTTGCTGACTCTTTTCACTTTTGAGATGTTTTTTTAGAAGGTGAAAGATAAATTAGTCAGTTAACTGTCACCAGCCATGGAGTCGAAGCTTCTCAGTCATTCCAAAGCATCCTTCAAAATGGGAGCATCCTCTCTTGAGGAGGCTTTTGTTCCACAGGTGGTGATGTAGGAGAAGTCGTCTTGTAACTCCACCGTAGAGACCGCAGTGACTAAGACACGTCTGTGGGCGTTGCTCTTTCACTGGCCGGATTTCAGCTCATTACCTTGCTTTCCTCTTCACATATTGTCTGAAGAGTTTTTAAAGCCAAGCAGATGTATTATTCCTCAACCGTATTTCTGGATGCAGCTTAGAGTCTCATTAGTGAAATGGCTTCTTAGCTGTTTCATTATTGCTGCTTGCCTAGACTCACTGGGTAGGCTTCTGTTTCCTGTACTTTGGTGCATACATTACAGCTTCACTTTTTTGTTTAGTATTGTTTTTCCCCATCATTGGAAGAAGAGAAAGAATGTCTACATCAGGGGCTGGAGAGATGGCTCAGTGGTCAAGAGTGCTTACTTCTCTTGCAGAAGATCTCCATTCAGTTCCCAGCATCCACATGGTGGCTCACAATGACTTGTAACTCCAGTTCCAAGGAACACAATGACTTCTTCTGACCCATGCAGGTTTCTGTGTATATATGGTACACATACATACTCTTAGACCCACACACACATACACACAAATTAAATGAAAAAATTTTACAAAACTCAGCACACTGGAAGGTTATGGTCACAAGGCCTCTTCATAGCCTCTATTCCCACTGTCTTGGCATAGCGCACCCTCTGCTCTTGGGTCCCCGTCAGTTCTTACTTGGGCATCAATACTGGGAGAACTCCTGAGAGGGAATAGGATTACTATATGAATCTCACCAAACCCCAAAGGGATATGGAAATGGCTGGGGTGTGTTTCTTAGTTAAACCATCATGGCCCTGACTCTCAGTATGGGGAGGCTCTTTCCCTGAAGGGCAGAGCCTATAGTGAACGTGGCAGTCCAGGATCTCTCAGCTGTAGAGACATTGACTTGGGACAGGTGTGAGTAGCATGGACTCTAAGTCCTCAAATTGGAGACACAGCACAGTGATGTCCCCCTGAATCTGTTAGAGCTTTGTTTACCTCCTGGACCCTCTCTGTTCTCTCAACCCTGCGACTGCTTCTCAATCTAATTATCCTTCTTGATCCTTGGCTCTACCACTGGCATTGTTGACTTGGCCAAGATTTCCATTTCTGGGTCCTATTTGCCTATATTACAGCAGCCATGTGCATGCATTGTTTAACATTTCTAGGGTAATAAGTAAGAGAACAGAGGGGAGCCTCAAGTTTATTGAGGAACACATCCATTCTTGTGTAGTTTTTGTAGATGTATGTATGTATATGTATTTAGTAGCCATATAACTAAAGCCACTTATCATTTAAATGCCTTTTAAAATTGAAATTCTATTTCTTTTTATTTAGAGAGACAGTCTTCTTATCAGAAAGCTTTTTCATTCATTTGTCTATGTTTCCACTACTCATCTTCCCAGATGTCCACTGACACATTTATCCACCCACCCACTTACTCACAGGTGGATGCATTCATATACATACCCATCTACTCATCATTTATACGTTAAACATGTCTGGAAAACTGTGCTGCACCATTCCTGTTAGATACAGGGATCTTGTGATTCTTGTGACACAAAGTCTTGTGTTGATGTCTTTCTTTTTCTTACATACATACTTCCAATCTTTTGACCAGTTCTGACCATCAGGAGAAGTGGGACTGAGAGGTCCTTACATACGAAGTGCTCCCCACTCCAAGGTAGAAGTATCAGGAAGGGCTTTAAAACAACTTCTGTCGTCCGCTTTTATCATGGAAATGGAGTTTTGATTAAAAATCACCATCTGGGTAAGTGTCCTGAAAAGCCCGCACTCCCATAAAAAGTATTGCCAACTGTAAGCAGTTACCCCATGCTTGCTTCACTGAAAAGTGTGCTCTCTATACCATCATCCATACAACATACGTGTTCTGGCTGGCAGAAGACCCAGCACGCTGCTCAGTAGCCAGTCCCTCCTGCACCCCTCAGTGCCATCACTGGCCATTCCTTCGCCTTGACTGTACCCACAGGTCAATGGTTTTCTCAGAATCCTTCTAGCCAAGAGGTAATATGGCCACATTCCTGCTTGGTTTGTTTGTTGTTTGTTTTTTCGAGACAGGGTTTCTTTGCGTAGCCCTGGATGTCCTAGAACTCTCTTTGTAGACCCGACTGGCTTTAAACTCAGAGAGATCCACCTGTCTCTGCCTCCTGCTTCAGAGGAACACATCCTGTGTTCCTTCACCACTTTTGCTTCTTGTCTCAAGCCGCCCGGAAACCTGGATGACTTTTTTTTTTTTTTTTTTTTTTTTTTTTTTGGTTTTTTTTCGAGACAGGGTTTCTCTGTGTAGCTTTGCGCCTTTCCTGGAACTCACTTGGTAGCTCAGGCTGGCCTCGAACTCACAGAGATCCGCCTGGCTCTGCCTCCCGAGTGCTGGGATTAAAGACTTTTTTTTAGAAGTGCATGTAAAATGAGAAGTCATGGACTTTGGTCCAAGGTCTGGGGAAGAGTTCTGAGGGGTCAAACACAACAGAATTATTGTTTTTAAAGTTTTGTTTTTTATCTTCTCTGCCCAGAGGGCATTCTTTTTTTTTTTTTTTTTTTTTTTTTTTTGGTTTTCTGTTTCTTAGCTCCCACTGCATGTGGAGCTTGAGGCACGTCTCTGCAGCTTCTCTCCAGCTGAGTTTGAATAGGTTATTATTTTTTGGGTGTGCTGTGTAGAACAACCCGGCCCGTGTCAAAATCTGCTGCAGGTGATGTAAAAAAAAAAACGCAGATGCACATGAGCAGCACCTCGAATATGTGGAATCAGAACTTCTGGGTGCAGGGCTCAAGAACATACATTTCCATCAAGTGGTTTCAGTTATCAGTGAGCCCTGCACTTTGAGAATTAATGAAGTGGTGGTGAGCTGTTTTTTTTTTTTTTGTTGTTGGTTTTTTTTTTTTTTTTTTTTCGAGACAGGGTTTCTCTGTGTAGTTTTGGTGCCTGTCCTGGATCTCACTCTGTAAACCAGGCTAGCCTCAAACTCATAGAGATCTGTCTGGCTCTGCCTCTCAAGTGCTGGGATTAAAGGCATGTGCCACCACCGCCTGGCTAGTGAGCTGTGTCTTTAATCTGAGTTAAGCTTAACTTAAATTTCTGCCAGTCACAAATGCTTGGTATGGAAATGCCTTGTATTTCTGATTTTGGAATATTTGCCTGTCCATAATGAGATGTCTTGGGGATGGGACCCAAATCTAAACACAGAATTCACTCATGATTTGTATGTGGCCTTATAAATCCAATAGCCTGTGGGTAATTTCATTCTGTGTTTGTAGTGTGCCTGGGTTTTCAGAGCAATGTGTCATTTGAAGTGAGTCTTTTCACTCTGGAATTAGGAAATGGAATTTCCACTTGTGATGTTATGTTGGTGTCTTAGTCAGGATTTCTGCTGCCATGATAAAATACCATGGCCAAGAGCAACTCAGCAAAGGACAGGGCTTGTTTAGCTTACGTCTCCACACCACAGTCCATCATCCAAGAAAGTCAGGGCAGGATTGGACGCAAAGACCATGGAGGAGTGCTGCTGACTGACTGATTCTTTAAAACTTGCTCAGTCTGCTTTCTTCCGCCATCCAGGACCACCTGCCCGTGAGATAGGCCCACCTCCATCAGTCATCACAGGAAAACGCACTGACAGGCTTGCCCACAGGCCAGTGTGGCGAGGGCATTCTCACAATTGAGGTTCCCTCTGTCCAAACAACTCTAGCCCATGTCAAGCTGACATAAAAACTAGCCAGCACAGTTGACATTCAGGAGATTTTGGGTTTGGGGGGTATTTTGCATTTGCATTTTTAGATTAAGGCCACTTGACCCGCAGTTACAAATCCGTGAAATGCTCAAGGAAGCAGGAAAAGCCAGTGGCTGAAAGTGCAGACTCTGGAAATATCCTGCCCGCTTGAAAATCCCAGTTCCGATTCTAGCTACTAAATGGTGTTGGATAACGTATGTAAGCTCCTCCTCCCCAGTTTCCCTGTATGTACAATGGAGATGATCATAACACCTACCTCATGAGGTTGCCGTGCTACTAAAGGACATACCATTTAGAGCAATAAGCACCCAGTGAATGTTAGCTATGACAGCTACTGTGCTTTCATGTGCTAGAGAGGGCGTGCTATACCTACAGCATCATTTTTGTGGCTTAGCCCAAAGCAAAGTTATTACCTAATGTATAAGGACACCTTTCCGGTCACCTTGGTGCCTGACCATGCATGAATTAACACACACGTGTGGCATCATGAACGATGTGTCATGACCTGGCTTGACAAGGCACAGCTGTGGATCCCCATCATGTTGACAGTTGCGCCTACCTCTTGGAAAGCAAAATGTCTACATTTGAAGGCATATCACCGTTATAAGTCTTAATATTTTAGAGCAATCTTCATGTCAAATTGTGAGACACGCAGAAGACTTCAATCCAGAGAAGTGGCTTTACGTTGAGAGAGGGAGAAGGGTTCTTCTATGTGCATCAAATTATGCAGGAATATTGATGGAATTCTTTGCTGAGTTTCACTGGTTTCTATGGCAACTTGAATTCAAAGTAGGGTCTTCGAAGCCTCCTCAGGGTAGGGAAAGAATGTAGGTTTCATTCCTTCTGTACTAATAGGATATATAGTTTTTGCAACGTATTTTCTGGATGGGATTCTTGTGAGTTGTCATAGCATTACTGGCTGTATCAGGTTTGTAGGTTGGTCCCTCCCCCTCCTTCCTGTATCTCTCAGTGAGAGCAGCAAGCTGCCCTGCCGTGCTCACTTTGCTATGAATAGCCAATGTTTTGTCTTGTTGCTCATAACAGATGCCCTATGTATTTTTGACGCTTCTGACTAATACTATAGTAATTAGTATGAGAAGAGAGCAACTGAACACAGTTCCCGGGTTAGCAAGTCAACTTATTTTTAGGAGCGGCTGAAGAAAATGCTTTTGAGTAAATTAATAGCTTTTGGGGAAAAAAAACCCCACATAAAACCACTCTCAAATTGAATCTCATGAGCAAAAGGAAAAGCCTTCTATGGATACTGACAATGGCAAGTCATACTGGTGAAGACAGGCAAGGCTTGACCACCATTGACAGACACCCCCGAGAGGATCAGCGATGGAAGGTTTATTCCTCACCCATCTTCCTGCCTGTTGTGGGACTGAGGCAGGTCCTCCCTATCGCCTTCACTCTTGGGTCTGGATGGCCGAACAGCCCCAGTATACAACTTGGCCCGTCATTATGGTCCTGGAGAAGAGTACAGTGATGCACTTGCTACCAGGACTACATACCCGTTTGCCCACAGCTCATACCTCATGTCTGGACCATGGGGTCCCCCCTGTGGTGAGAAATCTTCTGTAGCAGAGACATGAGAGCTTATACATGATGGAGGATATATGTTTTGGAGATGGTAGTGGTGGGAGTAATGAATGATAAAAGCAGAGAATTTAGAGGCAAAAGAAATGGTCTGTTCAGGACAAGGACCTTTCTAGATTCCTTGTATCAAGTCAGTATGGACACTGTCACTAGTAATAGTGTGGCACCGTGGTAAAGCATGTGCCCTAATTCATACAAGGCCCTGGGTTTGACCCCCAGCAACAGAAAAAACCCACTCACACAGTCTAAATCTAGCATTCTTTTCATCTTAAAGTTAGAGAAACTAGGTCTCATGGTTTTGACTGATGGGTTCTTTGTGAAAGATAACAGCATTTTCTTTACTTTACAACCCACATCTTCCTCTTGTTTCTGTCCTCTTGATTAACATTAGTTTGGATAATTAAATTAAGCATGCAAATTTCTCATAGTAGAACATAACGACTATATGACTAATTTCATAATTAGTTCTCTGAGCCATTAACCCCCCAGAAGATGAAAATGGCCGAGAAGCCTGTTTTCCAGGGTAGTTTTCTTATATTGATTTGAAAATGTGGCTGTCTGTGTTGCACCAGAACTATTAGTACGAAGGAAGCTCCCGAAGAGGTCTGCACCGGACCAAGGGCATTTCTGAGGCATGGCGTGCTGTTCACTGGTGTGGTTGAGCAGGACCTGAGCACATTTTTGAAGCTCGTTCACTGTGCACTGCTCGCCTATTTGTCTAAGCCCTTGAGATGCAACAAGGACATAGGAGTGCTCACACACATCAGGTTATTACAGGAAGACAGCCAGACCCGAGGGAAACCTTTGTTGTGACTCAGTTCCCAGAGCCCCAGGAAACTGTCCCGGGGTAGATGGAGTCTTATCTGCATGAACCCCGGTTACCCTGCAGTGACAGATACAGAGCACACATGTGGGGTTCATGCCTCAGGGGTAACACAACCTGTGGGGCTAGTGTGCTGTGGGACGTTCTGGAAGCGCTCTGGCTATTTCCCTGTCCCTCTTGTATCACACACAGTGTCTTGCGTGCCCAGCACACCTCTACAGTTGTTCCTGAAAGTCATCGCTCCCAGTCCAGGCCACCTGAGAACTGTCTTGCATTGCTAAGGGACAGAGCAGCACTGGGAATTGTGGGATCCCGGGCAGGTGCATGACTTAATTCCCCATGAACTTATGCCTGGACCCTTTGCTCTGTGCGACACCATCCTACGAGAAAACGGAAGCCGCCTGCCTGCCCCTGGCCTGCCCGAGGTGACTCTACTGTTGTCTGTCTACATGGCAGAGTCTGATCAACGCTTACCACACCCCAAGGCCTCTGAGTGAGGTGCTGCTGGGGTTGCCCCAACCACTTAGGAAAGGCCTGACTCTTTTAAGCAGAAAGCTGAGCTCCCAAAGAGATGTGGAGACTAAGTGAAAGAGAGAGACAGTGATTGTGGAGACAGAGAAGCCTTCCATAGTCAGGAGGAGTTGGGAAGTCTGTAGATGGTGACGTTGTTCAGAAGCATAGCACCAGCCCGTCCCACAGTTTATCAAGGAGAGTGGGTCCCCTTGGAGTGGCCAGGGTCCTGTGAGTGAAGCATAATGGGTCGGTTGGTCTGTCAGTCTTACACTCCTGCCTTGGGAAGGGTGTCTTCAAGAGGTGCCAGGAAGGCCTTTTTTGGCTGGGGAAAAGGTCTCACGTTGAGGTCCCACTGCTTGATTGCTGCCTCCTCCTGGTCTCTCCTTGGTAGTTCATCTGCTGTGTATCCCCTCACAGTTCCGTTCTGGCACCTTACAGGAGACATGGGCTTAGTTTGTCTCCCAGCCACGCATTCTTTGCCGTGTGGTGTTCTCTTTCATTATCAATTCTGTATACCTACTCTTTTTTTTTTTTTTTTTTTTTTTTAAGATTTGTTCCATCTATAATAAGCTCTAGTGCCCTCTTCTGGCGTGCAGGCATAAATGGAGGCAGAATGTTGTATACATAATAAATAAATAAATCTTTAAAAAAAAAAGATTTGTTTATTTATTATACAGTGTTCTTCCTGCATGTATGCTTGCGTACCAGAAGAGGGCACCAGATCTCATTATAGATGGTTGTGAGCCACCATGTGGCTAGGAATTGAACTCAGGACCTCTGGAAGAGCAGTCAGTCAGTGCTCTTAACCTCTGAGCCATCTCTCCAGCCCAAAAGGATATATTTTAAAAAATTATGTATATATGTGCATGTCTGTGTGTGGATATGTGCACAAAAGTGTAGGTACCTCAAGAGGCCAGAAGAAGGTGTTGGGTCCCTGGAGCTGGAGTTACAGGTAGTTGTGAACAGCCCAGTGTAGTGCTGAGAACAGAACTCAGATCCTCTGGAAGCACAGGAAGGGTTCTTAACCACTGAGCCATCTCTCCAGTCCTATCCTTTAATATTTTTTTAAAAAATCACATTTATTTAGTGTGTGTGTGTGTGTGTGTGTGTGTGTCCATGCCACTACAATGTGCATGCTTCTGCCCATGAGATACAACTGTATGAATCCTTATCCCCACTTTTCACAGTCCTGGGCCATTTTTATTCTTCCTTGGGTAGTGATCCTCATGGAAGGAAATACTATTGGGTTCAGAATCCAGCCCTGCCACTTGCTAGCTAGGTGACCATAGGCTGTTTATTCTGAGTCTCAGGTTTATCCACCTTTAGAATGAGAGTCATACTCCCCCCCCCATTCATTGGTGTTGTGAACACTAAAGGTATAACAAAATTCCCACCAAAATCAGTGTGTTTCATAGCATCTGCTCTTAGCGTATGTTACGCTTTTATTAATTCAGGATAATATTACATCACCATTCTGGTAGCTGTACCACTTCTGTGCCACTGAATTTGAAATGAACTTAAGTCTTAACAATCTTTCCCATACTCTGGATTGTTAAGCCTACGAACTGTATCCTTTTAAAAGTGAGGAACAAGTATCTCAGAGGGATAAAATTAATAGCACCCGCCTCACAGGCTTGGTCTGTAGGGTGGAATGCAAGAACACATGTAATATAAGTAGTACAGTATCTAAAATATAGTCAAAAGAAGAAATGCTAGCCATAATCTTTATTATTGCTATAATAATAAGGTTAACTTAGTGGTTTAGATAAAATGTGATGTAGTCAATGAAGATTATTTGCAGAGCTGAGAGAGAGAGAGAGAGAGAGAGAGAGAGAGAGAGAGAGAGAGAGAGAGAGAGAGGAGGGGAACTCTACTTAAAGCTAATGAACTCATAGGAAAGGTTAGTGGCTGAATGCAGTAGCTGCTCAGGAAAACTTAATTCCTTCTGACTCTGCACATTGGCTGGGGCTGCTTTCTCATGGTCTAGATTGATTTTTATTACTTTAAATTATACCTGTGTGTGTGGAGGGGGTAGGTGCATCCGTGTGAGTGCAGGTGCCTCGGAGGCCAGAGGCATCCAGTCATCCTGGAGCTGAAGTAACAGGTGGTCATGAGCCGCCCAATGTGGGTACAGGAAACTGAACTGTATGAGGGCAGCACCCACGCTTAACTGCTTAGTGTTTCTCTAGACCCTCAATGCTTTAAGACTTGATATGACAAAATTTGAATGGCAAAAATATACAATTCAACCCAGGAAAGGTAGATGAGACGTCACTTGAATATTTCTTTCCTTTTCTTTTTTTTTTTTTTTTTTTTTTTGAGACAGGGTTTCTCTGTGTGGCTTTGCGCCTTTCCTGGAACTCACTCTGTAGTCCAGGCTGGCCTCAAACTCACAGAGATCCACCTGGCTCTGCCTCCCGAGTGCTGGGATTAAAGGCATGCGCCACCACCACCCGGCGAATATTTCTTAAAGTATGTGGTGCTCTCCAGCATTAAATTAATTATTTTACTTACTTATTTTTTGACATAAGAGTCTTGTTATGTAGCACAGGCTGGCCTTGAACTCAAGATCTTCCTGCCTTTGCCTACCAGTACTCATATTATAGTATGTGCCACTGTACCCCGTGTCCTTTTTCTTGATGGTTCTGAGCAGGTAGTGCTCACAGCAGGAAAAGGGAAAAGATGAGTACTCATTAGATACCAGATGCTTGCAGAGGGAGACTGAACGGACTTTGGGCTGAAGGCATCCTGCAGCTGACTGTGTTTTTCTGTCTGTCTTGAAAACCCAGGGCCGTAGCGGCTCCAGCATGTTTCTATAGCGGAGCATTGACAGCACAAACTGTTGCTGTGTGCACATCTGCAGCTGAGGTCTTCTTGACGCCTCCTATTCTCTGCCCCTACCCTGATAAACTACCGTTTTAGAATAGTTTTAGATCTATGGAACAATCATGAATTGTTGTGAATCACCAAGGGTTCCTGTGATGTTTCCCCATTATCATCTGACTGTAGTCTGGCGGCACACTTGTTACAATTAATGAATGGGTGGTATTGACACATTACCACCCTTCATTCAGATTTCCTTCGCTTTAGCCCAGTGGCCCCACCCCCTTTTTTGTCCCAAGGTCACATCCAGGATGCCACATGGTATGTAGCTGTCACATTTGCTAGGCTACTTTTGGCTGTGACAAGTTTTCTCTGTCCTATTTTTTCCGCCCGCTTTGAGCTGGTTTTTAAAGCGATGTCCTTTGATGGCTCAGGGAAATGCGGGATGGTGATATTCATAGGGATGTTAAACTCCCTCATCAGTCCTTCCACCAACAAATACAGAGTGCTACTGGGTGAAGTAGCCGAACCTAACAAAGGAGGCACAGGGCATTGCCTTCCCTGTCTCAGGCAGGCCACTCTACCATTTCAGTGTTGGAAGATTCTCTGGGGAGCTTGTTAAAACGCACTCTTGTTGGGGACTTTCACAGCGGGGCAGAGACTCTGCTTTTAACAAGCTCCCAGGTGCAGCTGCTCTGCCAGGACCTCACTCTGAGGAGCCAGACCCTACCTGCACTTAGGCAAAGATCTGCAGTGAGAGCCTGGGGAAGCATGGAGGGTGAAGTGGTAAGTAAGCTGCATGCCTGCCACCAAGATGTTTGTGACTTCGAGAAACAAGAACGAACAAAACACGGAGGAGAAATAAAGTTGCAAGTGTGGGATAGAAACAGTATGTGTAAGTACTTCCTATCTGTCAGCAGGACGATTATTAAGAAAATGGGAAGAGTTGGCAAGGGTATGGAGAAATTGGGGCTTTTGTACATGACTGGTAGAAAGGTAAATGGGCCCAGTGATGGTGGTGCACGCCTTTAATCCCAGCACTTGGGAGGCAGAGCCAGGTGGATCTCTGTGAGTTCGAGGCCAGCCTGGTCTACAGAGCAAGATCCATGACAGGCACTAAAACTACACAGAGAAACCCTGTCTCGAAAAACCAAAAAAAAAAGAAAGAAAAAAGAAAGAAAGAAAGAAAGAAAGAAAGAAAGAAAGAAAGAAAGAAAGAAAGAAAGGTAAATGGTAGGGTCTGAAGAGATGGCTTGGCAGTTAAGAGCACTTGCTGCTCTTGCAGAGGACCTGGGTTAGGTTCCCAGCATCCACATGGTGTCTATGTGTTGCATTTACATACATGCAGGCAAAACACTCATACACAAAATTAAGTCTTTTTTAAGAAGGAAAGGCAAAAAGTCATGGCCACTTCAGAAAATAGCATGGGAACTCCTCAAAAACTTGAACACATTTTCCCCCTTAAAATACTGAATACAAATTCCAGGTATGTACTTGTAGACTTGGCCCCCGCGGGAGGTTGAAGCTGGCTGGTGTTTGAACCTAGGACTTGGAGACTAGTTTGTGTGACCTAGAGAGACTGCTGCAAAGCAGTAACAGCACAATGAACATAGAATTACTCCATGAGCCCACGAATGACTTCTAGGTGGAAATCGAAAGACTTAAAAGTCGGCAGCACAACAGACACATGTGTGGTGATGGTCATAGCAGCATTGGTCACGTGGGCCAGAAGGGAGGGAGTGCTTAGAGCACTCACTCACAGACAAACGGGCAAAGAAAACATAATGCATGCACATGATAAGTTACTGTGCATCTTTAAGGCTTCTGACATACACTACAATATAAATGATCCCTGAAGATACTCCAAGAGAAGTAATCTAGTCACAAAAGAACCAGTATATAGGATTTGGCATAGGTGAGTGTCTTAGGGTTTCTATTGCTGTGCTAAAACACCGTGACCAAAAGGCAAGTTGGAGAGGAGAGGGTTTGTTAGGCTTACACTTCCATGTTGCTGTTCATCATTGAAGGAAGTCAGGACAGGAGCTCAAAACAGGGTAGGATCCCAGAGGCAGGAGCTGATGCAGAGGCCGTGGAGGGGATCTGCTTATTGGCTTGCTTCCTCTGACTTGCTCAGCCCACCATCTTATAGAACCCAGGACCAACCACCTAGGGATGGTACCACCCACCATAGGCTGGGCCATCCCCTGTTGATCACTAAATGAGAAAATGCCTTACAGCTGGATCTCAAGGAGGTATTTCCTCGGCTGAGGCTCCTTCCTCTGATGACTCTAGCTTGTGTCAAGTTGACATACAAACCAACCAATACAATGAGGTATTGAGTTCAGAGACAGAAAGTAAAATGGGGGTTGCCATTGTCTTGGGAGGAGAGAATGGGGAGTTAGTGTTAAATATGTCCAGAGTTTCAGCTTGGAAGATGAGAAAATTCTGGAGGTGGACAGCAGTGAAAGTTGCACAAAAATGTGCATGTCGTTAATACCCCTGAAATGTACATTTAAAAATTGTTCAAGTAGCACTATTTCCGGTGTGTGTATTCTACCACAATTTAAAACATGCTTTAAAAGGACACATGTACAAAATGTATAATAGGGGTAGACTTGCCAGGACAAAAGATACAGTGGCAATGGCAGAGCATCATTCATGGCTCATGGGCAGTGTGACAGGCCCAAAGTGTGGACTCATTTCCAACCACCATCAACTAGGCACCTGTCAGCCTTCCTGTGTAGATGGCGGGATGAAGAAGGGTCACAGACTGGGTTTGGAGAGATGTTTCAGGCAGTAAAGCACTAATGCATCGGGACCTGAGTTAGAGCTCCATACCCCACATGGAAAAGCCAGGCATAGTGGCGTGTCAATGTAACCCCCGTGCTGGGGAGGCGGAGGCAGACAGGACCCCGGGGCTCCTTGGCCAGACAGCCTAGTCTAACTGGAGAGCTCCAGGCTAAATAAGAGATTCTGTTTGTAAAAACCAAGATGGCCAGCTCCTGAGAAATAGCGCCCGAGATTGCTCTCTGACCTCTACATGCACATTTTAGTGTTCCAGCAGCAACATCTGCCTCGTGTCCTCAGTGGTCAGCTGTCGGCATCCATGGGGGAAGTACTTTAAGAAAGAGTGTCAGGGCTGGTTGTGACTGTGGTAAACCGAGGAGAGCGTGTTCCAGTCAACCAAGATCCCAGTGGCTTAGGCTACTGATAGGCTTGGGCAATAGTGAACTTTGGAAGGTCTTTGAAGTTGCCATATCCCAGATGGCAGACTGTGTCATGGGCGTGCAAGACCGTAAGTCACACGATGCGTGTCTTCCTGGCTGTGTTGGTAGGGTAGGAGTGAATGCAGTTTCACTATTTAAATATCATGTTTGCCATACAGCAAAGACGGGTGGGGTAAAGGCCGATGATAGGCACTATTTGGAGCACTTTGCCTATGTCCTCTAATATCCCGTTCACAGTTGTTACCTCTGTCTGCCATTATGGACATGGAGGTGCAGAGAGGGTCAGGATGACCTCAGCAGAAACCCCGGGTGACGTGGCTGGTGTCCTTAGACTGCTGATTAACTCCAACTTCCTGGGAGCTGTGTTTCTTTCTCTGATTCTCCACAGCACTGCGCTACAGGAGTAATTTACACAGGAACCGCTAGATGTCACCACCCAGTGCTTCTTAAAAGTGACAGAAACAAGGGCCTCGGTAACTGTCTCTGCCTATGGCTTCCTGTTGGAAAGTGTCACCCTAACCGGTCTTTTCCCCCACCCCTTGCCTTAGCTGACTGTTGGCTAGTGGAACCCCACTCTCCTTGTGGGGTTAGCTTCCTCCTACTCCAACTACATGTGCTGCTGAAGGCATGAGGGGAGAGACAGGGTTGACCATTGGGCCTCGGGTGGAGGTGGTGGTGGTTGCGGGATAGTGTAGGAAGGGTGAGAAAGGGAGGGAGGGCGGGAGAGGGTGTAGGAAAGGGGAGGCTTCCTGTTTTGAATGACCTTATGAGTTGTACTACTGCTATAATTAGGGCTTTACTGCCAGTACCTGTGGCAATGCAACAAATATATGCAATGGACCTTGAAAACGGTATCAGAGAGCAAGGGGGACCTGGGCAGGGACGAGAGAGGGTCTGGAGCCTCTTGGTAGCAGAGGGCCATGGGGGAATATGTGTCATTGGTTTTTTTCAAAGGAAAGGAGAGGGGTAGGGGAAGCTTCATGGTGCCCTCAGGGGAGGAGACTCGCCGCTTCAGAGCAGGGCTACAGAATATGCAGACTCTGCTTCAAGTGCCCGCAGAGGAGAGTCAAGTTGAGCAAGTCATGTGAGGCTTTCCTCTTTCCCAGCTCCATAACCTTCTTTCTCTCCTGTGAACTTGTTGAGGGTTCTCGAGATCTAAATGCGATCAGGTCAGTGACAAATCACTTTTTTAATCCCAGTGCACCCGAGGCAGAAAACGAAGAGACAGTTCTTTAAAACACGGTGACACGTAACTCGGACAAAAGTAGAACAGGGAGGTGGGGGGACCACGGGAAAAAAGGTAGAGCTTTTACTGGAATTCACCTCCTTGCTTTTGGGCAGGGGGGCAAAGTATAATAGGTGTACTGGGAGCTGACTGGAAAACGGGGCTGTGTGAGGAGGTGCCGAGAGCTTCCTGAGAATCTGGAAAATGAAGGGAAGGCTGCAGATGGATGTCTTTGAGCTATAGCGGGAAGATGTCAGCCACAGACCAAAGGTGGTGCTTCCTATGGGCCTTGGAGACAGAAATCGATTCGGAAACCATCTAGAAAGCATGCCTCATGTTCATTGACAGAATGAATTTTAAAAAAAATGTTCGTTTTATTGTTAAATTATGCATGTGTCTCTGTGTACCTAAGTGCAAATACATATGGAGGCCGTCAGATTCCCTGGAGCTGGGGTTGCAGATGGCTGCAAGGTGCCCAACAAAGATGCTGGGCACCCAACCTGGGTCCCTGCACAAGCAGCCAGTGCTCTTAACTGCTGAGCCGTGGCTCTGGCTCCCAGAAGGAACTTTTTTAAAGTTACATTCTATTTGTTTATTTAGTGTGTGTGTGGCGGCGGCGGCGGCGGCGGCGGCGGCGGGGGGGGGGGGGGGGGGGGGGCACATGCGTGCCACCACGTGCATGTGGAGGTCAGAACAATTTGCAGGGGTCTCTTTTCTCCTCCCTCCACGTGGGCCTTACCAGCAAGGGTCTCTACTCCCTGAGCCGTCTCACTGCCCCCACAGAACAGACTTTGAAAATTTGGAACGACGTAGTTGTCACCCTGAAAGGCTTTCCTTTGTATTATTAATTCAGATGAAGACTTTAATCCCACAAAATGCAAATACTAGACCATCTCAATAGGAATACTGCTAACATTAATCTTAAGCCCTCTTCACTGAATGTAATCAAAATGGCTGCCATCTGAATCCCGAGTCATTGCCAACACCACCCAGAAGGGAATCAGAATCTACCTTCACCCTGTGGGTGGTGGCACATTTCTGTAAATTCCAACAGTCAGGAGGTTGAGGCAGGAAGATTGCTGTGAGTTTGAAGCCAGCCTGAGCTAAAGAGTGAGTTCCAGGGTAGGCTGGGCTACAGAGTGTGTGTATGTCTCCATCTCTCTCTCATACCATAATGATAATAATATGAAAACAATAGCAATCATAATAATGTCCATCCTATACATTTGAACCATGTATTACCTTATGGGATTCCATTTTATTTCTGTGTGTTTGATAGGTTGTAGAAAGTTGAACACACCAAAGTCCAGCACACAGAGATTATGTAACTTGGCCAAGGTAATAATTATCTAGTAGGATATAGTGCCTATTTGAACTCAGATGAATTCTAATTAAAATGAATAGATTCCATTAATAAACACTTTGTTTTGGGGGAAGTACTTTAAGAATCCTTCAATGCAGACGTTAGGGCACAGTCACTGTATCACCTCAGCGCTGATGTAGGTGCCGACAAAAAGCGCAGCAGGTGTATCTCCAATTTGTGTCATATGACGTGGCACAAAGAGTCATCTTCCTTAAAAATGTATATTCCTAATTCACCGAGGAAGTGCCGACATAAATGTTTAAAGCAATCACAAAGGGAGGAAGGAGTAAGTAACATCTTGCCACTTAAAAAGTATTGTTACCGTGCCAGCCAGCTGTGGGTGGGACTGGACAGCTGTGTTTAGAAAGGTGTGTGGCACCCGGAGATGGTGAGATGCAGCTTTGCCCTGCCTGCTTCCAGGCATTTCTGAAGCTACCTAAGGGTGGAGCACAGCTTCTTTTGCAGCCTTGCGCTGTGTGTGAAAGCTTGGGGCATCATGAGCCACTTTTTAGGTCATTGCCCTGCAGGATAACAGAAGCCTTTTCTGTGTTTTGGAACGGTACCTGCTATGCAGGAAGCACAAGAAGCCTTAGCGATCGCTGTTCTCTGATCTCAGTATGGTGCCTAACATAGACTTAAACTCCCGGGCTCAACCCATCCTCCTGCCTCGGCTTCCTGAGTAGCTGAGACTGGACGCCCCCACCAGTGCACTTGGATAGAAGCAAAATTATCTAAAACGATGATGCCTCATGTTTCTCTGGTATTTTGGCATCGTTCCCCAGAAGTGAGCCCACTCACTGCTGCTCACCTTACTCAACGGTGCCTCGGCTCCTCCTTCCCGAATTCCTTACCTGCATCCCAGTCTGATGCACTCATGTTTTTACTTTATTTTATTTTTTTGGTTTTTCGAGACAGGGTTTCTCTGTGTAGCTTTGGTGCCTTTCCTGGAACTCACTCTGTAGCCCAGGCTGGCCTCGAACTCACAGAGATCTGCCTGGCTCTGCCTCCCGAGTGTTGGGATCAAAGGTGTGTGCCACCACCACCCAGCAGAACTCATGTTTTTAAAAGGCTACTCCAGGATTCATGTTTTTAAAAGGCTAGATGGATTCCGCCTTAACTAATGGGGCTTTTGCTCATGCCCCGGCTCCCCAACTTGAGTGTTAACTCTGGAGGGCAGGATTTGGGGATCTGGGCCTTTTGCTCCTTCCTGATGTTGTAACTGGTCTGGCAGAAATATACTTGTGTCCCAGTCTGACTATCACACTGTTGAAACAAGGACCCCAAAGAAATGGGAATCTCATCCTGGGAGAAGAAAAGGGTGCTAGCCCAGAGTGAGGGGGAGGGGATGTGTCTTCCTGGGAAGAGATTTTACACAGTTGTAACAACTTTTCAGACCATCTTACAGGATGAGGCTGAGGCCCAGACAACGAGGAGCCAGTGGCTGGCAGGACCACACCTTGACCAGGACTGTTTAGATGTTTGTATTTAAACTTTGATGTCACTTAAGGCCCCAAGACAAAGATGGACTTGGGGGGTTCATTAGATCTCTTTGTCCCTCTTCCCAATGTGGTTACATTGAATACACTTCCCTTTTCTGTTTTTTACTTTTAATTTGTCTCTTTTTATTGGTGCATTGAGGACAGTGGTCAGAACTGACTTGGGGCACAGGCTGTAACCCCCAGGTTCATTAACATTCTCTCCTTTCACCTCCCCTCAACAAGGCTCCTGGGCCAGGCCCAGTTTGTTCAGAGGCTGGCCATTATGGCGATTTAGGCCATGTTCTGAGTGCAGCCTGCTGGGCCTGAGTCCAGATTGCTGTTAATTACTCTAACCTTTGGCATTCCAGCCAAAAATGTGTGAAATGCAAGTCCTGATGGCACTTAGAGGTAGGTTGTGGAGCTGATTCAGGAAGGTGGGATGAAAAGTGCTTAGAATAATACTTGGGACTCAGTAGGTATGAAGACCCCTTAGCTGTCCTCCAGCAACATCTGCAGAGGAGAGACTGCAAGCCCACACACGGAGAGGCCGCCGGATCAGTCACTGTGGGATGGCTGTGTCTGCTGGCCCAGGGCCTGGCTGGTGTGTGTGGTGATGTATGGTGTAGCCTGATAAAATTTGCCTGAGGATCAGAGAACAGAACAAGCCACTAGATTAAACATGGAGGCCAGGCAGTGGTGGCACACACCTTTAATCCCAGTACTGGGAAGCATGTATACCTTTAGTCCTGGGCTGGGTGGAAAGGGTGTAAGGAGACAGGAACTAAAGGCTTTTTGGCAGAAGTGTCCCTTCCAGCTAGAAGCTCTCTCAGGCTGAGGAGCTGGTGAGATCAGAGGTGGTAGCTGTGGCTTGCTCTGCTCCTCTGAACTTTCAGCTTTCACCCTGGTATCTGGCTCTGGGTTTCTTATTATAAGACCTTTAGGAATTCGAGCAACAGTTGTGCTTCTGTTTACCTTGTGACCGGACCTCAGGGGAGGTACTCCTCCCTCCCTCCAGTGTCCCTGTGCCACTGCTGAGGGGCCAGACTTGCTGGACAGGGAGTGATGCAGAGTACCACTGCTCCACTGCTGAGAGTGGCTGGCTGAGTGGAATTGGGGAGGGGGATGGGCAGATCAGAAGGTTCCAGGTCTCCAGGCGAGGCAGCTAGGTCAGCGGTGACACTAAGTGTGATGCACACCATAGTGTTGTGTGCCATTTAAGCTTGTTGAGAGCAGACTCTGGGACAGCAGAGGGCTTCCTCTTTCAGACTCCAGTGTGCTTCTTTCAGGTTCTTCACGCTCCCTTGTCCTGGGGATGGGCTGGCCCCCTAACTGTAAGAACAAAAACAACAACTAAGGGTATTAGAAACACCACGTCCTTGAGAACAGCTAAAAGCAAACCATTTCCAACCAAGATTACTATTGTTCGTCCCATAATGTAAAAATATTTGCCTGTGGTGGGAATGGGAAATGGAAACTTCAGCCGTGGGAAGCTCCTCTGTGAAGAGAAAGCTTAATCAGGAATTCCAGCTGACTGCCTCAACTTCCCTAGCTGATTTTGCTGGCTGTTTGCAAGCCCTTGATTTGCTGATGTTCCCTCTTGATTGCATTCTTAACGGGGCTACTAAGGTGTCTTTGCTCGATGCTTGAGTGCCCAGTTTGATAATGTTCTGCCATCTGTCTGCTGCCTCTCCCTACTGCTCACTGTCACCCATTTACTTTTATTTGCTATATCCTTCATAAACTCACTCATTCATAACTGGAAACGGGGCTATCACTAATCATCCTCCAGATGAATAACTGGGAAGGAGATCCTTTGGCGGAAGAGGAGTAAAGAGGCCAGTGCTGAACTTAAGTCTAGACATGCTGAGTCTGTGTTTGGATGCATCAGTACCAACAATGAGTGGCAGCTAGCTCAACAGTAGATCACATTTGTGGAGTCACATGTTCTGGTCTCTGTTCCCAGCCTCCCAGAGACTCTGATCCAGCTATCTCCACAGCTTAATGAAGAGGATCCTAGATACAGACTGGTTAAATCACTTGTGTAAGGCCACACTGCTAATTGGGATCTAGAGCCATAGCTTACACACTTCCCACTACTCTCCGTGGACTCTGTGTCTGTAGTTTCAGGGGATGGGCAGGTCTGAACATGCAGGTAGAGCGAGGATGGATGTTGCCAGAAAAGACCCAAAGCATCATGGTATTTGCCTACAATCCTAGCACCCGGGAGGTAGAGGCAGAAGAATTAGGAATTCAAGGCTAGCTTCAGCTACATGGGGCATTTGAGGTCAGCCTAGGCTACATGAGATCCAGTCTCAAAATCCAACCAAACAAATGCACAGGTGGTAGGATGTTACCTAGAATACACATCTCTGGGTTCAGTTCCCACAGGGGACCCTGAAGAGTGTTGAAATAACCTCCTTTGCCAGCATAAGTGAGCATCATAACTGAGGATGCAAGACTGACATAAGATGAGACTTGGGAGGAATGGCATTGTTAAAAATCTCCAGGTGAAGTCCACGTTACTGATGGTACATTGATATTGCCTGGTCCTTATGTCCCCTTTCAGTCAATAAGGATTCTCTATAATGCTTGCAAACTCCTTAAATTTGCACTCTTGACGGTAAGTAGGTGGGAAGTGTAACTGTGGAAGGTACCTAGGAAGAAATGGATGTGGGACTAGAATTCTAGACATTCCCTGCTGAGCTTTTTTTTTTTTTTTTTTTAAATAAACAAAGCATGCTAAGTAGTATACATAACAAAATACTAGTTATATCCTGGAGTTGGGTTAGTAATTTTCAATTAACTTTTAGGGTGGCATACCCTATACTGAAACAAAGCGAAGCGGCTGCTAGTGATTTATTTTGTACTCTACAAGCCACGTTAGTGACACCAAGTACAGGTTGAACACCGTGGCTCACAGTTCTCCCAGTGCATCAGATCCACTGAGGAGCTTGGAGAAACTGCACACTTAGCCCAACCCCTGTCCGGATCAGTTCAGTGAAATTAAGAGTGTGGAGCCAAGAGTGGACTGGGGGGATTTGTGATTCTAAAGAATGCATTGTTAATATAGACGTGCTGTCAAATTGAGAGACTGACGCAAACGTTTCTCTCTCATGCCCCCAACTCATTGAAATGGTTTTCCCTCATGATATAAAACGTGGGATCCATAACAGAACTGGCAATAACAAAGGTGCATTTAAATGACAGGAAATTTTGGAGCATTTCTGGAAGAGGTCAGAAGATGGACTGAGGAGACTAGAAACCCCAGAAGGAGCTGGTGTGAACTGCCCGAGGTGAATGCCACGCTGGGAGACCATCTAGAGGCCGCCAGTTGGCCTCGGAGTGATTGTCAGGGTAATTAATTAAAAGACACAGTTCCCACCTAGTTCCATTGGCTAAGCTGCTCATGGCAGCCTTTGTCCCCAGGCTAAAGCTACAGGAATAAAAGCAGGAATCTGCTTTTGAGTTAGAGTCTTTGGCGTTGGCACCAGGTGGTGGAGAGAAGCAGGTGATACGTTTACATTTCCACAAGAGTGAGGCTTGAGAACTCCACAGCAGAGTTCCTCCTACTTTGGAGAAGGGGTACGTTACCTACTTGCTCTTCACCCCAGGGGAAGCCTGGCTGTCCACTTCCCTGTTAACATATTTGCGGATTCCCACAGACTGGACCTGACATCAGGAGAGAGGCCAGCTATAGACCTGGTGTGTGTGCTGACCATTGCACCATCCTGATAATCCATATTTGGCCATGCCCACTCATTCTGCTGGATGGACATAGTCTCGGCCTCTGTGTGTGTGTGTGTGCGTGCACACATGGCTGATTTCTGGTTGGCCTTCCTCACTCTCAGGTGTATGAAATGACACTGTGGTCCCCATTTTAAAAATAAGGTAGTTGGGCTGGAGAGATGGCTCAGAGGTTAAGAGCACTGGCTGTTCTTCCAGAGGTCCTGAGTTCAATTCCCAGCATCCACATGGTGGCTCCCAACCACCTGTAATGAGTTCTGGTGCCCTCTTCTGGCCTGCAGGGATACATGCTGTATACATAATAAATAAATACATCTTTAAAAAATAAAAAAATAAAAAAAATAAAAATAAGGTAGTTAAGGGACTCTGTCAAGTTCATATGTGGCCGAGTTAAGATACAGAGATGTGGATATTTGGGTAAACATTTTTTTGTATGCATCAAATTGATAGATTAGTGAAGCTGAAAGACATTGAACAGTTTTCTCAAATGATGGCTCCCGAGTCGGTTAAAAAGGGGGAGCGGTTATGTCGTGATGCTACTGGGCATGGAGCACGCTAAGCTTACTCTGCCTCTACCCTGTGCCCCAGCCCTGAAGGATAGTCTTCTTGGAGGAGGAATTGACTTGGGAACTTGACTGTGAGTGGGTGGGCTGTGTATTTGAGCTTCTTGACAAATCCGAGCAAAGGCAGTGGTGTAAAACCAGTTTTCTCACAGTTCCGAAGGCCGCGAGTTTGGAACCCAGTTGTGAGTAGGGTTGCCTCCCTTTCAAGGCTGTTGAGGAGATTCTGCCCATTTTCTGGGGGCTGTTGACACCCTTTCCTTCTTATGGCACAGTGACCCTAGCCTCCAGCTTCCCATCATCTCTGCGTTTCTTCATCCTCCGTCTTCTCTCCTGAGGATGCTTGACACTGCATCTGTGACCTGTTCCTAATCCTAGACGCCTTCATTTCCACATCCTTAACTTCAGTCAAGTTTGCAAATCCCCCCTTCCTCAAATTAGGTCACATTTAGGGATTCCAGGGATTTGAACACAGTCATGTTTCTTTGGGGACAGAAGGCACCATTCAACTCACTACGGGGTGCAGGTATTTTCGTTACTTATTTCTCATGGTGAAATTAGCTTCAGGAGATAAGAACTAAAAAAGCAACTACCCCTTAGGGGCACATGCCTCCATCCCCAGCAGTTTTAAAGTGGAGGCAAGAGGACCAGTCTGGACTATGTGAGAACCAGTCATAAGGAGACAGAAGACTGTGTTGGCTAGTTTTATGTCAACTTGACACAAGCTAGAGTCATCTAAGAGGAGGGAGCTTCAGTTGAGAAAATGCCTCCATAAGATCTGGCTGTAGGCAAGCCTGTAGGACATTTTCTTAAGTAGTGATTGATGAGGGTGGGGCTATCCCTGGGCTGGTGGTCCTGGGTTCTATAAGAAATCAGACTGAGCAAGCCATAGGGAGCAAGCCAATAAGCAGCACCCCTCCGTGGCCTCTGCATCAGCTCCTGTCTCCAGGTTCCCACTCTGCTTGAGTTCCTGTCCTGACTTCCTTCAGTGATGAACAGTGATTTGGAAGTGTAAACCAGATAAACCCTTTCCTCCCCGATTTGTTTTTGGTCATGGTGTTTCATCACAGCAATAGAAACCCTAACTAAGACACAGACAAACGGAAATTAAGAAGCTCTTGGCCTTTAAACCCCATGGCGTCTGCTTCTTCAGTTATTGGTATGAATCGCCTCTAGAGACTAGCTCGGTGGTATTTTTCTAGACCACTAACAAGTACCAGATGCCAGTGGGAAAACTGGGCTTCTTCCTTCTTCTCCCCTGCCTGGTTGTGCTGAGATTTTCTATGACTCTGTCTCTCCAACACCTTTGAGCATTTCAGTCTTGGAAATGCCTGCTATTCAAGAGCAAGGAAATCAAAGAAATGAGAAAAACATTCATTATTGTTGGAAAGGAATGTCAGGTTTGCTCAGCTCCAAGGTCAGAAAGAAAGGGGAAACGTCTGTGGAGAGAGTGGACACCAGGCTATTTATTTTGAGTTACCAACATTCTTCAGTTTGCAGATGGAAAAAGAGAGAGAGAGAGAGAGAGAGAGAGAGAGAGAGAGAGAGAGAGAGAGAGAGAGAAAGAAAGAAAGCCAGGAGGAGTAAGTAGGGTCACTCGGCAAGTCGTAGGCTGACCCAGCATTAATACCCAGGGCTTCTGGGTCCTCAGTTCTGAACCTCCAAGATACAGTGCTTGTCGGGTTTGTCCTCCATCAATCTGTGGCTGTCTGGGCAGTTCGTGAAGGTCTTGACAGTGACAGCCAAATGAACACATGGGAGATGTTAAGTCTTGATTTGCTGTATTTGATCTGACTTCAGTAGACGCGTAGAAGACGTGAATGCTGTGTTGTGCTATTCAGGCTGTGGTGGGGTTGTAAGTAGGTGCAGCTTTACGTTCCATGCTAGCGTTTCATTGCAGTGCCTTCCTTGAACCCAGGGACATTTCTGGGGCTGGAATCAGTGGAGAGAAAGAAAACTGGCTGGGGAGATGGCTCAGGGCATAAGGTTCTTGTCATGCCAGCATGATGACCTGAGTTTGAATCCCCAGAATCTGTAGAAGCTGGGTCTGGCAGCACCGTGGGGAGGGGGCACATCAACAGGCAGGTCCTTGGGGCTCCCTGGAAAATCTGGTCCTCCTGAAATTGTGAGCTCCAGATTCAGTGAGAGAACCTGTCTCAAAAAAATAAGATGGAAGGAGTAATATCAATGGGCATATTAATGTGGAAAGGGGAAATTTTTGCAGAGTCCCACTCCTAGACAAAAGAACTACAGGCAATTATTGACTACAGGGAGGAGTCCAATGGTTGTCCAATGAGAGCCATCAGCTCTGAAACTACAAACAAAAAAATGGATTCAGCAGATTTTGTGTGTGTGTGTGTGTGTGTGTGTGTGTGTGTGTGTGTGTGTATGTATGTCTGTGAAACAAATATGATCACAGAGAAAAGCTGTTGACTTAAGAGTGGGGGGTCTCGGAGGGACTCAGGGGAGGATACTTGGTAGGGGGTAGAGAGAACAAAAAGGATGAAGTGATTGATATATTCTATCTCAATCAAAAACATTTGAAAAGTCATTCAAATAACAACAAAAACAAGATGGAGAGTGATAGATGGAGATCCAGTGTTGACCTGTAGCCTTCACATGAGACCTCATGAGCAAGTGTGCCTCTCGCCATGTGGACACACACACACACACACACACACACACACACACACACACACACACACACACACTAACAAAATGAAGGTAGTCTTCTGAATAAGGACCTGCTCGGACTGTAGAAGGAAAAGCAGCTGCCCCTTTGGCAGACTTTGAACTTCTTTGAGAGGTCAGTGCTCCAATAATTTGGTAGCTATAAGCCTTCTTGGGGACACTAATATTTAAATAAGCCGGTTCAAGGACAATTTTTCTGCATCCCAGGAGCCAACCACCAATAGCTGTATTGGAGACTATTGGGTGGGTGGCATACACAGCTCCAAGGCCAGGCTCTTTCAGGATGTGAACTTGGGAATGCTATTGGCATGTGTGTATAAACTCAAAGGCTTTTTTTTTTGGCTAATGCTTATTAAGACTAGTTATTAACCTTCCCTTTGTGTTAAGCGTGTCTTTGAACAGCTCTCAGTCGCAATCGTACACTCACAGTCCATGAGGGATGTTTTCTCATCTGACCTCACAGTGACCTTGGCCTTGCGGTGTGGTTTCACTGCCTGACAGCCTGAGGGTTTTCAAAGCACATTTTAAAGTTCCTGTTACACAGGGGACTGAAGAGCACTCCTGGTATGTGTCTAAAGGGAGAGTCACTTTGGCAGTTTCCTTGGCACCGAGGCTTGCCAACCTCTCGGCACTCATGGCTGCCAACTCAGAGGGCCAGCAGTTCTTTAGAATGTGTTTTGTTGAGTATAAACTTTGGCAGACATTCCAGCCAGTTTCTGCAAATTTATCTAATTCTTTGTTTGATCAGCATGTGGGCTTCGGGTCTAAGTCGGCTTCCTGTTTTTCCTTGGGCACAAAACTCCTAAGGGTTTGCAAGCTGGGAGGAACCGGGTTTGAATGTCCTTTTTGCTAGTCTGTGCTAAGATCCTGTGAGGTGTCCCGTGGAGCAGAGACCCTTTTCCTGATCACAGGTAGAAATGGAATCTGTATCGTCAGGACATTTGGCTTTCTAGCCTGTTTGTGCTCAGATACATTCCTTTGGATTTATCAACTCATTTCGTCTATGAAAATGGTCCCTAGCTTCTCTCTCTCTCTCTCTCTCTCTCTCTCTCTCTCTCTCTCTCTCTCTCTCTCTGTAAAGTAGCCTTTAGACCTAGCCTTTTTCTCTGATTCCTCCCTTGGTCCCTCTTGTCCTTTGTCTTCTACTTGGCCTGCATAATTGTCACCTAACGTTGGTCCCTTTGTACTGTGTCCCCTTTCTCCTACAAACTATCGAGTTTGACTCAATTTCCCTCTGCTGCTGTGAGCACCATCTCTCCTGGGCCCCAAGCTCCTATTCTTGTCTCCAAGTGTACATCTGGGTTTTCTGAGTCAAACCTAAATAGGATCTACAAATTATGTTGTCCCTAAGAGTGTCTCTGGATATAGGTATATATCAAAGCTGTGCTTCTGAACAAGAGGACACTTGTGAGTAAAGACTTCCCGACTCTGTCTGACCTTATTCAAGAGGTGTTCTTGTCCTGATTTCTCACACTTACTGAAGAATGTACCAGAGTTGAGAATCTTGTGAGATCCACAGCCCTGCCAGTGGGCACGAGGCAGTGATTACTGAATTTGGAAGCTGATGAAGGTGTCATTTTGACAGTTGAAGGAACTGAGGTTTTCTGTTTGCATGGCTTACAAAAGCATTTAGGAAGTGGAATCTTTTCATAACCTCTTTGGTGACACAGCTTGACGATGACTGTGGAGAAGAGAAAGCCAGTCAAAGGATGCTCGATGTTCAGTTAACACCGGTTAAATGCCGAGCACATCAGTGTCTTCTCGGGTGAGTGACAGAGTGAGTCACAGGTGGAACAAAGTAAGACGTGAGAGTAAGCTGGCATCTGTGACGTGACCTATGGCCAGGACATGGCTTCCTTGGGGTGCTGTCTTGCATTTGAACAGCCCAAGAACCATTGTTATTGTGGTCTGGGAAGTGGTCATGATGTTTCTGGAGAGACGAGGAACTTTGTATTGAGAAGTCAGAGCCTTCCAGAGAACTCACCTAGGCAATAGTTCCTGCCAGCGGTTACTGTATTTGTTTTCTCTTCATTGTTTTACTAACAATCCTTCAAAGCTATAGTTGCTTTAATATTCCATTCTTTTTTTTAAACTTTCTTTTTATTTATTCTTTGTGTGTTTCACATCATGCATTTCAATCCCATTCATCTCCCATCTCTTCATATCTGTCCTCTGCCCTTGCAACCCCCCCAATAAAATAAAATAAAATTTAAGAGGAAAAACAAATCTCATCATGGAAGCTATAGTGTGACACAGTGATCACACAGTATAAATACCCTTTTATCCATATATCTTTACTTGAAAGTGTCCATTGCAAAGAGTCATTTGTAGCTGAAGTTTTCCTGTGTCCCACCTGGTCCACAGCCACTCAGACCTAAATAAACACACTTAATATAATTAAGTTATATTAATTAAAACTGCTTGGCCATTTGCTCAGGCGAACTACTGACTAGCTTTTACATTTAAACTCAGCCCATTTTCATTAATCTATATGTTGCCATGTGTTCCATGGCTTTACCTGTGTGCCATTACATGCTGCTCCCTAGATGGCGACCTTGCGTCTCCTGACTCAGCCTTCCTGTTCCCAGAATTATCCTTGTCTGTTTACCCTGCCTATACTTCCTGCCTGGCTGCTGGCAATCAGCTTTTTATTTATCAACCAATCAGAGCAACACATTCACAGCATATAAAACATCCCACAGCAGTCTTTGGTCTGGTTTGAGGCCTCTGGTTTCTGCTACTGGACCCTCACTGAGACTCCTCTTGTATATCCTGTTTTTACCTTGTGTCATGGAGATCCTGCAGCTTTGGAATCTGCAGGACTGGCCCCTTCACATGCTCCAGCAGATCATAGGTGGAGTGGATGTTGAGGTGGGCCAATTCATAGCCCTGGTTCTAGGCCTGTGTAGTTGCAGGGTTGGTCAGCCCCAGCTCTCCACCATCCCCAAGACCAGGGTGAGCTCTCTGGCATTGCTCTGGCTAGTTCACCCCTGGACTGGTTCTCCTGCTTTCATGCCCGAAGGGTCAGTTCTCCCGCACCTACACCAGCAGTGGCAGCTCTACTGTGCTGCCCAGGTGAGGTGCAGGGCCCATTCTCCCGAGTGCTGCATCTGGTGAGGGGGTGGGTCATCTCCCCCATCTGCGGCAGATGGTGAGGGGCAAGGGAAGGAGGGCAAGTTTTCCTCACCAATGCCACCACATGGCAGATGAGAGGGGTGTGACTCGATCTCCCATTCTCATGCTCTCAAGGCCAGCTCGTTCATGCCCGCTGCAAACAGGGTCAGCTCTATTGTGTTGCCCAGGTGAGACACAGGACCCTTTCCGCTGAGTGCTGCAGCCAGTGAGGGGCAGGAGCAGTTCTCCCTAGTGTTGCAGCCAGTGAAGGGTGGGGCCCACTCTGTGAAGCCCCATCCTCTGGGCCTTTGGCAATGTCAGGAGCCGTGGACGTTAACATAGACTGTGGCTCTAACAGGGCCATGAGCACAGACATGGGCTCTGGCAGCATCCCAGGCCCAGACATTACCATGGCCCTGGGTGGGAATCAAGCCACCCACCTCAGCCCACTCCTCACCACTTTTACCTCTTCAGATATTCCTCTGTCCACAGGAAATGACCCCCCTCTCCCATACCACTCCATACATTATTTGCTCACCATCATAGTGCCTGTTTTTCCTCCGTAGAGTCTCCTTGTCCCATTCAGTCCATCATGGCGCTGGGCAGGATCATGCTTTCTCTTCCTAATGTTTCATTCTGAATTCTTGAAAGTAAACTAATAAAGCAAGCGACAAATGGGCATTTCTATCTTAAACCTGCAGGAAATGGAATAAATGCAAGAGCGAAGTGCTTTTTAAAAAGAAGGAATGTAGCAAGGTGATGGCTCATATGTGCAATCCTACCAACCGGGGAGTCGGTATCTGGAGGACCGGGAGTTCCAGGTCATTCTTAGATATCTATGGAATTCATGGCCAGCCTGGGCTACATGAGACCTTGGCTCAAGAAACCTCCCTGCCAGAAGCATGAAGAGTCCTATTTCAGGCTGAGGAGATGACTCAATGAATGAATGGCTTGCTGGTTAAGCATGAAGACTTGAATTGGGATCCTCAGCTCCCATGTAAATAGCCAGGCATGGTGGTACCTGAAAGGACCAAGCAGATGCCATAACAGGCTGCTCAGTCTTCTCTCAGAGATCAGGCCTCAATTTCAGTTTCCTGAGACTTGAGCAAGCAGTTTCTGGGAGGGCCATGAACAAAAGACAGTCCTTGCAGTAGCTCCCTTTCTGCGTACTCTGACTGCTCAAAGTTCAGCCAGATGTTTACTTTCTGAGGCTCCTCACCAACTTAGAGTTATGTGCAGTACGTGCTTGGCCAGCCAGCCCCCATGGTGGCTCAAGGACAAAGCCTGGGACTTGTGCTGGACTGCCCCCAAAGTAATAAATTGTAACCACCAACCAGTAAATTCAAAGGTTACATACCCTCACCCAATTAAAAGAGAACAGAGATAAAAATAAACCAATCCGAGTTGCACCCATGCAAAACTCCCCCAATCCCCCTGAAGGGCTTGTGGATTTTGCCTTTAAAAAGCTAGCCACACAAAGAAAAAGCAAGTTCCTCCTGGCCTCACGACTACGAGTGAGTGCTTTGGATCGAGCTTCCCTGCCCGCGGCTTGTAAACAAACAGAAATAAACCATGCGGTTGCATTCTGAACCTAAGGTCTGTGGTGAAGTCTTTGGGGTCCCAATCTGGGCATAACAGTACCCACTTATAATCCCACCCCTGGGTGGGGGCAGAGACAGGCAGGTTTCAGGGGCTCACTGGCCAACTCAACAGATACTGAGTTCCAGGTACAGTGAGAGACCTTATTTCATAAACTAAGGTGGAGAGTGATAGAGGGAGACATCCTGATGTCCGCGTGCTTGCACATATGTGCATACATGCATACACCATGCACAAGTAAGTCAAGAGTCTTATGCTGAGGTAAAGCTGGCTCTTGGGGCTTTGTGCATCCTCTCTCCTGGCTCACCTTCAGCTTCAGTTCAGCTGAGGTAGACAGTTCCTCCGTGTGCAGTCTGCTTCCTTTCTCTCTTGGAACTCAGGGTTCTCCCTGGAAGTCACAGGAGCTTGCTTGAGCCAAGCCTGTCCTCAAATAGGACTGTTCCCTTCCTCTCCACCAGTGAGGCAGGAGTGTTGATGATTAAGTGCCTCAGGCTGTTGTCTTTCAAGGTCAGTTTCCTTGTTGCTTGGAAAGTCTCCTGGGTCAAGCCCGCCAGCATGCTGTGGTAAACAGTGATGCACTCTTGGTTGGCTTTTCTTCTTTCTTTGATCCCATCTCTTGCCCCCCCACATTCTTGCAGCTTGTGATCTTCCTGGAAGGTCTTGTTTCTAGGTTTTGCTCTGAGGGAAGGCAGATTGACAGCTACCATCACAGGAAGACGAAGGAACCGATACTCTTCTTTCAGAATCTTCTTTTGAACTTCCTGGGAAGATTACTTTTTCAAATTTAAAAACTTTAAACTTGGAAGTCAGACAAATGGATGGAGAGAGGCATTGCTTGCTTATTATTATAATAGAGAAAGACTTTCTGGCCCTCTGCTTCGGACAGCAAGACCTCTTTCTTTGTTCCTCCTCTGTGGTTATTGACATGCTACTTGGCACATTTTCTGAGTTTGACAACTGTTGGCTGCTCCCAGTGCAGAACCATTGTATCAAACCATGTATAAGAGGATGCAGTGAAGAGTTAGATCTGTTCAACTGTGTGTCTCCAGGTGGGCAGAGCATGGAAACCAATTGTTCTGGTAGTTTAGGGGACAGCGTGAGAAGATGTTCCCCTGAGAACCCCATAGAATTATGCAAACCAGCTTCGGGGAAGATTGACTCCCCAGGCTGGGCTCCACTCAGTCCAGGTGTTGGTTCTACTATTATTGATTAATAAGAGCCAAACTGGACCTCCTGGAGCTGAACTGTGGGTCAGTTAGCAGAGGGTGAATGGCTCACCTCCAGTGACAACATTTAAACCAGATACTAGCAAGGTTTCAGTGGTCACACGGGCTATCTCATTGAGCAGTTTTGGAGCTGCTCCTTAGATTCTTTCTATCTCCTTGTGATGTAGTAGATTGACTCTTTCCTTGTCCTGTTGGCTTGCTCAGTTGTAATTGTATGGAGATACAATTTACAATCCTAAGGAGTTAGGATCAGGGTTGTGTGTGCCCATGATGTTAGATAGAATTGGAGAGTAAAACGAATTAGAATGTGTTCAATACACATTTTCTTACCAATGATAAAATTTAGTCCCAGAACTTGCAAAACTCTGTTAGAGATGTTGAGTGCACTTTCTGTGCAGTCAGTACTCTGGTAATTGGCTCTGAAAGAGAGTAGTACTATTAGGAGGTGTGGCTTTGTTGGGGTAGGTGTGGCCTTGTTTGAGGACCGTGTGTCATTGTGGGGATGGGCCCTGAGGTCTCTTTTGCTCAAGTTACTCCAGGTGACACAGTCCAGTGCCTGTTGCCTTCTGATCAAGATGTATCCAGCACATCTCCGCCTGCACACTGCCATGCTTTCTACCATGATGATAATGGACTAAACCTCTGAACTGTAAGCTGCCACCTCAATCAAATGTTTTCCTTTGTAAGAGTTGTTATGGTCATGGTGTCTCTCCACAGCAATAGAAACCGTGACTGAAACATGGCTTAAAGATGTGGAGCATTTTCTGAGGAAGGATGTTCAGTGTGCTTGGACATCTGGGACAGTTAAATAAGCTTTAGGAATTCCAGCATGGGGTGACCTGGCAGGCCATATGAGAAACCACAAGGAAAAGATGAGACTGGGCCCACCAGAAAGTGGCATTTTATTCCTGAACCATGTTTTAAATTTAAAATTTAGAAAATAGCATTTACTTATTTGTATGATGTGTGTGTGTGCGCATCTACATGTGCCATTGCACATGTGTGGAGGTCGAAGAAAGACTTTTGGGTTGCAGTATGATCAGAAAGGAGGTGAGAGCTAGGGAAGAGCCAGGGAATCCTAAACTGAAGGAGTTGAAGAGAAAGTGTTTGAGCACCGTCAGGGTGACCATTAGCAACCCGGAGTTCAGTGGCAAGGCAGAACAAAGCTGTAAGGGATGGGTCCCACATTTCCAAGCCATACAGCCTGGCAGGTGATGTCATTCTTTGTTATAAACAAGGGCTTTGAAGAAATGGTGATACGTTTTTATTGGACCTGCTGAGTGCAACATAGCTGGGCTGTGGGGCCTCAAAGGAGAGACGTCTCCTGGCAGCCAGATAGGTGGTTTTGGAACCCCAGATTTGACGAGGCATATCTATTTTTGGATTGTTAGTAATGGGAGGTAGACCTTGGAAATATTTGAGAGGTGGCCACAGGTGAAGCCCCTACAAAGGAACTTGAAAAATAATAACCTGGGAGGTAGAAGCAAAGCCAGAGAGACATGCCCCAGACATGGAGGAAGAGAAGCATGTCCAGGAGAAGGGAGGTCGGCATGATCAGGAGCCGTGTGAGGACTGTTAGACACTGTGACTGAGCTCACCTGTGGCCTTGGCAAGAACTGTTTGCGTCAGAGGTGAAGATGAAGGCCAGATTACGATAAGGGAAGAGTAGAAGAAATGAAGGATTGGGGCCAGGGGTGGAGATAGATACACTCTATCTATGGGCTATGGATATGGGCTGTGAAGGACAGGTGGACACAGGTTTAAGGCTGGAAATGGAGGCCAGAGAAAAGTGGTTGGTGTTTAAGATTAATGGGGTATCGGCATCCTTATGTGCTTAAGTGTGGCTTGCAGCAAGGAGAGAAGGTTGTAGTCAAGAGAGCATGTGGAAGCAGGGTTATGTGGAGGCTACAGATGTGGGCTTCTGAACTCAGGGAAGATCAGACAGAGAAGGAGGAGGAGACTTCTCTGACAGAATGGAGTGGAAAGAGGCCTAGTCTTCCGGGCCAAACAGGAAGTTGACTGTTATGTTCATGTCCTGTAATTGTCATTAATGGCAAAAGGAGATGTAAGAGGTAAAAAGACCGGTGAAGACTCCTGTGGACAGAGGGAAAAACTGAGGCCAGACATGAATGGAGTGCTGGGAAGTTCTTTTGGGCTGAATGTTTGTGTCATGCTGGAAAGTTGGACATTGAAGTCTTCATGTCCAGTGTGATGGTATTTGGAGTGGGGGCCTTGGGATGTAATGAGGCCAGGAGGCTAGAACTTCAAGATGGCATTAATGTCTGCACCCACTTTTACATGTAAACCCCATCACTTAAGAGACTGATGCAGAAGGATTATCTTAAGTTCAAAACTAGCTAGGCGATATGGTGAATTCTGGGGTAGCCTGGGCCTTACCTAAAATAAATAGATAGATTGACAGATAAATAGATAGATAGATAGATGATAGATAGATAGATAGATAGATAGATAGATAGATAGATAGATAGATAGTTTAACAAACAAACAAATAAATAGGAGGGATTAGTGTCCTTGTGAGAAGAGGAAGAGAAATCAGAGCCTCCTATCTGTACCCTGTGGGGGCACAGGATAAGGTACAGTGGGTGCCTGGTGTGGATTTCCAAACTATCACTTCTTTCAATGCAGAGAGGCAGCTGCAGTCCATGGGCCGGGGATTGTGGGCCCTGTTATTTGCTAGTTTCCAGTGAAGTTTACAAAAACATGAAACTGCAAGTGGCCCTGCACCTACCTTGAGTCTCACACCCAAGTTCAAACTGCCAGTTGTGCCTTTGCGTACCCAGAAACAAGACACCAAATATGTGGGTGCCCCCATCTTGGTCTCCGTCTCCAAAGATGAGAGAAATAAGTCTTTGCTTTTTATTTGTTTGTTTGTTTGTTTGAGACAGGGTTTCTCTTTGTAGTGGTGCCTGCCCTGGAACTTGCTCTGTAGACCAGGCTGGCCTCTAACTCAGATCTGCCTGCCTCTGCCTCTGGAATGCTGGGATTAAAGGCATATGGCACCACCGCTTAGCTGAGTCTTTGCCTTTTTAACCTTTTGGTTTACAGTAATTTTTGATGACAGCCCAAACTGACTAATGTGAGAAGGAGGCCTGAGGTGGTCTGTACCCTGGGTAATCGGAGTAGTTTGGGATTTCTTCCATCTGTTAGCCGCCTCAGCACAGCATGGAAAAGGGTTTTAATTCTATGTGAGTGTTGGTGAAATAAGAAAGACTCATATACTGAGTCAAATCAGAGGAGGTGAAGGCCCGGGGGCATCAGTGGGGTAAGAACTGAGAAAGATGAGTGACTGAGAGAGAGCATTGAGAGAGTTATCCTTGGATACGAAGCCAGGTTTGTGTGTCTCTTTGATGTTGTCCATTGTCATCTTTGACTTCCGTTCGGGAAAAAATTCACATGGTAACATTAATTTGCAGGTTATCAACTCCAATAAATTCTGAGGAGGATTTTAATTTACTCTGATTTCCAGATTGTTTTAACTGTGTCCTCATCATGTGGTCTTTCATATGGTTGCATTTCAGTTGGTAATAAGTTATTTAGTAAGGAAGAGAACATTTAAAAAAGATTTTGTGGACTCAGAATTTTAAAAGAGAAGGCAAGTCTCTAATGGATATGTGTAAAGAGATGTCTTTAGCAAAAATTGTATGAGCAGAAGATGGGTGTTGCATGGTGACAGAGACATTGTCACTATAAATGGAAATCTAGAAAAGGGGAGAGATTGAGGTTGGTGGACCTCATCAGCTCCGTGATTCACTCTCCTGCGCATACTTACTCAGTTATCTGAATTAGCAGCGTCTGAAATGGCACTAAATTTAGAAAGTCAAATAAAGGGAGAAGAGCGCAAGGGCTGGTGTGGAGATTTGCAGTGACACTTGCTGGTGCTGAGGTGTGAAGGTGCGACCTTGTGACTACAGTTCGGGGTGTGTGTCCTGTTTGCGAGTTCCAGGCACCGGAGCTGGTGCATTTGCTAATGACGCCTTCTTTTTCTTTAATTTAGCTCAAAGCATCAAGAGAGTCACTGTCTCTGGGATGCGTCACCACAGCTGATTGTGCTTAGTAACATCTCCGTTTTTCTGTCCTGAGGCTTTTTTGAGGGTGATGTCCGTGGAAGAAACAATCCAAAGTCAGGCAAAGTAGTCCCCAGAGAGGGATGAACAGAGCGAGACAGAGTGTCCACTTCAATTGTACTCTGGATTCAGCCAAGCCAGGCAGTTGAAGTACCCCCTGGACTGCAGTTGTATGCCATAAAGAATAGTTATTACCACATGAAGATTTAATTTTTCAAGTTCAAATAGCCTATCCATCACTGTCAGTTAATTCTTACCAAGGGCCCAAGTTGTTTGGCACAGTAATGATGAGGGTGGTAGTGATTTCCAGAAAGGATGCAAGAATTCATATGAACCCCAATTTTACCAAAGTAAAACCTGTACCTTGCTTTTCTTGCTGGGAAATCAAATGCTGTTCAGTAGCAGATTCGTCGAGGACTTTGGTTTTCCATCCCCTCTGACCCCACAGTTACCTCACAAGCAGGGTGTCCGCACTTTTCTTCTAAGTCTCTGCCGGGATGGGCTCTGTGGTGGTAGGGAGTGGCCACACTCAGCACCCGAGCGGAAAAGGAACAAACATGGAAAGAACTCTTGAAGAGCCTCTGTGCCCAGCTGACAGCAGTTCATTTAGACCTGTCGTGATCCTGTCCTGTAACCTCCCCTCATCCCCATCTAATGAGGGGGGGGGGGGAGCGTCTGCACCTGCCACTCCTGTTCGAGCGCCGATAAGGGAGCCTTATTGACCTGGGCTTTTCTTAGGCTAGTAGATCTTAGCTCAATGGATTATGCCACTGTTGATACGCAGGTAACTTTCTTGTCTACCCACTTCCCATCATCTCCTTTGGAGTATTAGATAACCCAGTTTCAAGCGTGAACAGAGGTATGCCCCTGCCATTTCAGGTTGATTATGCTGGATATAACATTACCTTCAACAGCCACAGTCGGTTGCAGCGTGCTTAACAAGGGCCACAGTTGGCAGTCTGAAGATGGGTATGGGATTCAAGGTTGGTTGGAGAGGCAGCTGTGGTTTTGTGTTTTTGTAAACTTTGCTGTAAATCAGCAAATAGTAAGGACTCAGCTCCCTGGCCTGTAGACTGCAGATGAGTCTCTGAATGGAAAGAAGTGGCAGTTTGAAAAGTCATACCAGGTGTTCATCGTATATTGTGTCAACACTTGAGCTAAATGCTGGGTGCGTCGCTGTTTAGATTGCTTCCTTTTCCTGTAAAGGAAGAACATTCTTAGAAATGAGACTAACAGCCTTAATCAAGGTTCTATCATCACCCTGGTAAAGGTGACCTCACAGGATGAACAAGTTGCTTCATGAATGTAAGGGCAGGACTGTGGAGCAAAATTATACTTTTGGGAAGAAAAAAAATGTCTTGTTTATATGTTGACAGTTGCATGCCCATTCCTTCAATGAGTATGATATCTAGCTAGTGTAATTGAAATCCAGTAGCTTCTCAGTACATGTCTAGTAGAGTAGCTTTTTTTTTTCTTTTTCTTTTTTTTTTTTTTACTTCAGAAAAATATGGGTTATACAGCCTTTAGTATTTTGAGTTTCTGGAGTGCAAGTAGAGTTTTAAATATCTCCATAAGCAACTCTAATCTGTCATGTCTGCTGGCCCTGAAATGCTGTTTCTGTAGGTTTCTAAAAAGCGATTGCAGTCCATTGAAGTCTCCAGTATGTAGATGTGGAAATTCCTTACTCAGAGAAACTAAGTTAGCCATACTTATAAAAATATTGTGTATATTCACATTTGTTTATTCATTAGCAAGAATGAAAATGAGAACTACCGTACCATGAGATTTATTCCATAGCAAGTCAACAGTTTAAAAATTAGACCCTAAAAAACAAATTTACTCAATAAAAAATGTCAAATATAATTCAAAAGTAGTTGTAATTTTAAGACTGAAAAAATTAGACCTGTACCCTCCACTCATAGCTGGTAATAGGGCTATGCGTAGACCTTCACATTGAGCTAATAGGTCTGTAAATTGGTACCATTTCTGCATACAGAATTTGGCAGTGTGACCAAGAGGCTTAAAATGCTCCTACTCTTTGGCCAAAGAATATCTGGGAATATGGCCCAGGACAATTATCTGAATTGCAGACTAGTCTAATTCCAACATTTTTATATTTAAAACAATGGAACAGCACAGCATACCATATATAATATGTTATAGAATTTTGATACACGATGTTTATTAGGAGGTTTTAATAACATGAGGATATGCTAATGTTGCTATTGAGAGAATATGAAAGTTTACACAGAGCACATTCTAAATGTAAAACAAAATGCATACAGAAATGGAAAAAAATGCCAAAGTAACAATAATCATCTCTCAGTAATAAAACTACAGATTTCATTCTTGCGTATCTCAGGTTTTTCAATAGTACCTCTTCAAAAACATATTTTACTTTTATAATTAAAAGGAAACATCCAGTCAGTGCTTTAAAGGCAAATATTTTCTGCAAGAGTTGGCCATTGGAGAGCTCATTATGTGGAGTCAGTCTACGAGGAGAAGATGTGGGGAGAGTTTCAGTTAGTCTGAGAAGAGCTTACATTGCTTTGAGTCACAGGTAGCAAGGAAGGCGAAATGAAACATGGGTAACAGACATATGTGGAGGAAGTGGCATGAGGCAGATAAATACATAGGAAAAAAGTTTCAATTTTTATTTTATTTTTGTGACAGGGTCTCATGTAGCTCAGGCTAACCTCCAATGGACTGTGTAGCCAAGACTGGCCTCAGCCTTCTGAGTGCTGACATTGAGCTACCACATGGGGCTTACTCTCTTACAGAGTCAGGTTGTGCGGTGGCAGGAAGTGCTCCATGATTTCTGATACCTTACGTTGATCAGCTAGATGGCATATGGACACAGCAAGAGCTGATGGGAAAAGGGGAGGAAGACTGCTGGTTAGGAAGCTAGGGTGCTCCTCGCTTCTCCTTCTGAGCCTCAGGGTTTAAATAGTTGGCTCATTTAATTGGGGGTAGGATAATGATTTTAAAGTTGCTGTGTTGGTTAATGGCTTCCTATTCACGTAAGATGCCCCGTGGGCCATCTGCCTGACACTGTCCTTCAATTTAAGACTTTAGTGGAGAGCTTTGAAGGGAACCAGTTGAGAAACACTTGTAATTTCTCATTAAGCAATGAAAAGCTGAACATTTATCAACAGCATTCCTATTCTCATGCCAGCTGTTAGCACTCTGAGAACCCCACCAATGTGTTATTGAACTTTCTGGAATAGATGATTAGTGTGTGTTAGTGTCTTGCTCTACATACTGACACTCAAAGCATGTTGATGCCGTCATTCTGTGCTCATGGAACCTGCAGGTCAGAGAGCCACAGGGAGCATTATGATTGGGCACAGCTTCTCTACTGATTTCCACTTAGCTATATTGTGATGTTGCCTATTTATTTAAACCTAATTTGATGTTGAAAAGGTAACTAAAAGGAACTATTAGAGTAATTTGCTTAAACTACCAGCTTTGAAAATTGTGATATGGTTGCCTCTCCCAGTTTATAAGAAAATAGATTTCTGAGGCATAAAAGATCAGAGGGGTCAAGCAGTATTTATAGCTTTCCCTCCCACACAGAATTCAGAATTCATCCAGTGAGCCCAAGCTTCCGTAAGGCATGTAATAGGTAAATATTTATTTGGATATGGTTATTTTAAATTATTAGGCCTGCCTTTTTTAAACATGTGAAAATTCATTTTCTGTTTTAATGCAATGCCAAATAATTTTGTAAAGGCGTGTGTGAGCATGTGTTACTAAGGCCTGTAGTTTGTTAGTGCTTGTGAGACATACCTGCTCATATAAGGGATTACTGGGCCATGTTGTCTACTCTCATTTATTTTCTCTCAGTATAACTGTGTCTTAATTGTTATTTCTTCTCCAACTCGTACTGTTTTCTATGGAGATTATTGTTATTTTTCTTGAATATTTGATGTGAGAATCACTTCGGAGATTTGGAATTTAGATTGAGTAATTCAGTTTGCTTGCATTTGTGTCTCTTGAGGAAAGTTCGGACTCCATGCTCCAACAAATGTTCCATCTAGTACTGGAGAGGAAATGACCAAGCAAACTGGGAATTAACAGACCCAGATCTCCCCGAGCAAGCCCTCAAGGGCTTTGCTAAAAGGTGGTCACTGTCTCTCTTTATAGAGACCTACTAAAGAGCTCTGGCTGAAGCACTTCTTTGAATTTATTTGAGCTTTATAAATTTCTCTCTCTGTGTGTGTCTTTCTGTCTGTCTGTCTGTCTGTCTGTCTCTCTCTCTCATCTTTCTCTGTCTCCTTCAGTATCCATCTTTCTCTCTCCTCTCTTTGTCTCTGTCTGTCTCTGTCTTCTCTTTGTCTCTCTCCTGTCTCTCTCTGTCTGTCTGTCTGTCTGTCTGTCTGTCTGTCTCTCTCTCTCTCTCTCTCTCTCTCTCTCTCTCTCTCTCTCTCTGTGTGTGTGTATAGCTCACAGCATTTTGTTTTTGTTTTAGAAAATTCATAGGCTCAGCACTCTATTTCTGATGTGGATTGGAGAGCAGTTGGGGATTTGCTGTTGATGACCATCTTTGGGATGTTTTTAGCATTTAGTGAAAGAAAATTTAGAGGATATGACATAACCTAGTGAGTTATCTTTCTCCAAGTCCAGTATTAGTCTTGTGGGCCTGTTTTTATGATTGCCTTTGTTCTTGTTTAATTGACCTATATGTTTTGGTTGTTTTTATGGTTGGTTTAGTTAAACTGAGTTGCTGCAATCAAAAAATCCCCTACCCTCCCAGAATTTATCCTGATATAATGAAAATGTCTCTCACTTAATAATGTAGAAGTTTCTTTATCCTGTTAACTCTTCATGATTAGTGTGAGGTCCTCCATGGACCGGTTCATCAACACCATATCTAAAGGAACGGGCAAAAGAGTATGTGGTGCCGCCATTATCCTCTTTGGGATGTGGTGTGTACATGGTGTGTGTGACTTGTGTTCCCAGTCTTTTGGTTAGAACACAGTCAACGTCTGGTGTGGCACAGGCAGTGGAAGGTAGTTGGGGTTTTACTTGGAGACCGTGTGCTTGGACGTGGACCTAGGTTTATTGTAATGTGGAAGAAATGGAAAAGAACTGCTCAGGCTCTTAGTCCTCTGCCACAGACACTAATAGAGGTCAGAGGCCAGCAGTGTGCCCAAACCACTCTTCTCTCTGACACCCCAGAGAGGCGCAGCCACTGAGTCCAGTTAGCCCGAAGACTAGGACTGATCAGCTGCCTGAGGTGCTCCTATTGGTGTCTAACAGTACTTTAAAGAGCTAGGTCCATTTTCGGGAAGGGTCTAGAGTGCTCAGTATTTGAGACTTAGATATATCTTCTTGTTTCTCATTGGGGTTTTAGCATACCAGGTGTCTAAAGCTGCACACAGTATGGCAGAACTTGGGGTACACAGTCCCCTCCTTGCCATGTTCCTTTGTGGAAGTTCTGTCACGCAACCTTCATTAGCTTTCTTCTCATTTTTTTTTTTTAACTTCTGTTATTTACATGCTATTGTATTAGGCACTGGGCCAATGAAAGGCGTTCAGAAGATGCCTAAGACATAGTGTTTGCTTTTGAGGAATGTGTGGTGTGGCATTCTTCCCCAAAGGCAACTGAGTGTTTCTCCAAAATCCCATTTTGAGAACGCTCCTAGTCTCTGTCTCATTCCTCCCCACTCACCCTCCACCAGTTGCCTGTCTGCATATCTAGTCTACTCAAGAAGAGCGCCCGCACTCATGCAAGGCCAGCCCAGAGCCAAGTTCCCAGCTGATGACTAGTTTTCTGAATCCTGAGTAGCCCTGAAATTGACCTACGAATTCCTAGCTTATTCACTTCTCTTTATACTTACTGCATAGTCTCTACTAGATGAGGCTGCATGGATTATGGAGGCAGAAAGGGTGTCAGGGTTTAGCAGAGGGTCGTGGTGGTATAGAAGTACTATCTAATTGTGAGAGGAGGTCTTTGTGACATTTACATTGGACCGTAGGGAAGGAATACATTCACCAAATAGAAAAGACCAGAGGCTAGGGTGGAAGAGTGGAGGGGTTAGCCTTCCAGACAGAGGGGACATCAGCTGCCAAGCATAGAAACATGGAAGTTGATGAGCTCTCGTCTGAGATCTTGTGTCTATCAACTGACCGCCCAACCAACAAACAATAACCTTCCCCCAAACACTCTCCATTGACACATTGTCAGTCATTCTTTCTTTGAAACAAAGCACACCAATGCCAAACATACATTATTTGATTTATAAACATTTGGATCTGAGCAGATCCCCTGCCTCTCAGCTAGAGCGTAAAGGTAATTTGGTGAGAGATACTCATGGTTCAGATTTCCTTAGCTAAAAAACACACCAAGAAACTAAAAGCCCAAATCAAAGCAAACTGCCCACATTTTACTGTGTGAACTTGTTCTGTTGGTCACTGCACTGTTTTGGCAGCCAAGGTACAGGTGAGGCCAAGGATTCAAGGCAGTCATGAGCTATTAGATTTTTAGAAAGCTGACCATGTACAAGGTGCTATGCTAGGCACTGGGACTATGATGATGATTAAAATGCTACAGTCTCTCTTTCCATATGTGGTGGTGGCAACAGAGTGGGATGAGGGTGGGGTTAGGGGGCGGGACTGGGAGGAGAGAAGGGAGGGGAAACTGTGGCCAGGATGTAAAACAAACAAACAAACAAACAAACATTTAGTTAATTAATTAAAAAAAAACGAATGAGCCCCATAGGTTCATGGGGTTGAATGCTTAGTTCTCAGGGAGTGGCACTACTTTGGAGGGATTAGGAGGTGTGGCCTTGTTGGAGGAAGTGTGTCACTAGGGGTGGGCTTTAACGTTTCAAAAGCCCAAGCGAGGCCTTGTGGTTCTCACTTCCTGTTTCCTGTGGATCCAGACATAGAACTCTCAGCTCCTTTTCTAGCATCACGGCTGCCTGAATGCTACCATGCTCTTTATCATGATGATAATGGACTAAACCTCTGGAACTGTAAGCAAGCCCCAGTTAAATGCTTTTCTTCCTAATAGTTGTCGTGGTCGTAGTGTCTCTTCACAGCAATAGAACACTGACTAAAACACCATGGAAATCACATTCAAGTTACAGACATTACTCATCATTCTCACCCCATGTGCTTGTGGGAGGAAGTAGAGTTCAGAGTAAGAGGTCGGGATAGACAAGGTTGCTTGCTGGTGATGGAAATTGCTGTGTCCAAGGATGCTGGGTTGGTGCCCAGGAGAGAGAGTGCAGAATGAGGACTCTAAAAAAAAGAAATGCAGGGACCATGCTAGCCCATTTTCAGGATTTGGGTCTTTATTCCAAAATGGTGAGAAGGCATTAGAAGATTTTTAATAGGAGCCATATAATCTGATTTTATTTGTTTAATTTTTTGGAAGAGCTTTTCAGCGGTGCATAAGAATGTATGGACCCTTGCCATTGACTGGTTATCAAACAAAGAGAAAAACTTTTCCTCAAAGGGAAGGTATATATATGTATATATATTTTAACCTAAAAGTAGTAAGGAAACAGAAAATTTCACATTAAAGCCCAACCCAAACCAAAACCATTTATCCTTCCTAACAGACCTGGAATCCTGGGGTCAAAGGAGCCCCATGTTGGTGGAAGGGGTTTGGCACCACCCCAAGTAGTACTTGGGGAGCTGATTCATTTCTGCTTTGCTGAGGGAGCAGGGCTGCTCCCTTCCTGCCTCCCACTCCTGCTGAATCTTTGCAGATAAAGGATTCAAATGACTTCCCGTTCCTCATCAGTGTTTCTGGAAAGGCGAGAGCTTTGATTGCAGCCCTCTCTGTGGTCCAGGTCTTGCTTCAGTATATCCAGGATAGGTGTCCCCCAGGTGCTTTTGCGGCGGCCGGGGGGAGGGATAGCCATGTCTTGATCTTAGTGTCCCAGTCTTTACTGTGGTTGTGAGGAGCAGTCAGTGACTGCCAGCTGAAACCTGGAACTGGGGCGCTAGTTACGGTGGCTAGACAATGGGCAGGAAATAAGGAGGAGACCAATGGGCTAATCTCCTAGGTTTATTTTGGAAAATAAATGGATGTAGCATTCATGAAAATTGTGGCATTATGGAATGTTTTTGCCAAGAGATTGAATTTTTTTTTTTTCCTAGCAGAAATTTGAGAAGGTGAGAGATTCTGAGTAATATGTCAATCATAGAAGAGTCTGTCATTTTCTGGCAAGTTGAGTAGGCCACAGGTATTTTTTTTATATACCTTGCCTTCACTCACTCTTTTATGAATTATGAAGTATTTTCTCCTGAAGCCATCAAACGTGACAGGGAAGAGGGGAGCTGGTCCACGTATTCATTCTTACCTGGGGTGTCTAGGAGTTTTCAGTGTCTGCCTCTTCATCGCAACCTCTCTGTATCCATCTGCCCTTTCCACTCTCCTCTTGCCCGCTTGATATGACTGTCAGTAGTGTTTGTTACAGGGCTTTCCTGAGGGTGGTGTTTTTGGGCAACGGGGTGGGGTGTGGAGGTAACAGGCCAAGCAATTGGAGAGATTAACATGAGAGCAGGAGGGCACACCAGAGGCACAGAGAGTGGTAAGTGTTGGGAGGTAGAGGAGCGCCTGCGAGCATGCCAACATTAGCATAAGGAGCAGTCAGCCAGGCCAGATAAAGCAGGTAGGCAGCCGGAAGGAGCTGGCATGCAGTTAAGTAGGGCAACAGGAGGCAGGATGCTAGTCTCAGCTTTGATGACTGAGCCCAGGGACCCATGTGGGAATTGACAGGATCAGGCCCTGTATCAGGTGCAAATACTAGGAAATCTACCCCAGAGGCAAAGGGTTGTATGAGCTAATGTCAGAGCCCAAGCGGAGGGTGATACTAGTCACAGCAGCAGCCGCCCAATGCATGTGGAGCACCAAGGTTGTGCTTGACATCGTTCTGAGCATTGTATACTCCGATCTGCACAAGAACCTTGGTCTGATCTGTATTCTGTAAGTGAGAAAATCGAGGTACAGAAAGTCAAAGTAGCTCAGCGTTGCCTAGTTGGGATGAGGCCCAGTTGAGATATGCAGGCAGCCTGATTCTAGAGTCCTTCCTCATAGCCTCCCAGCTCCATGGTGTTCCTGGTACACAGTGGCAGGTACTGACACACCCAAAGCAGGTACGTGGCCCAAGGGCTGCCTTTACCCACAATGCACTGTATGGGCCTTCCAGGTGGTAGTATTCATAGCCCTGCTTCTACCTACCGTAAACAAAAGCCAATGGGTCCACTCCACCTCCTCTGTGCTGTTCACATATTAGCTCATTAGTTCTAGGGCTCATTTGGTACCTTGCAGTGACAGATGAGGCCCAGAGGGATTCCAGGACATGCCTGGGTAGTGAGGCTGAAGACAAACTCAGAAGACTTAGATCAAAATATTACTAGACGCGGAATCTGGTGTCTGTGGTCATTGGTTTTAAATTTTGTTTTTCTCTTGTTCTCCCTTCTGCCACGTTGCCGCACCTGTCTGAGGGAGTCAGGGATGCATCAAAGCTATGATATTAACACTTGCAATGCCACACGCAGTTCCAGAGGCAAAGGAGTGCTTGAGTGCTTGCAGAGAAGAGGAGAAAATCAGCCAGCAAGGAGGCATGGACACTGACAAAATAGCAGTATAATTCCCAGGGCTAAACTGCCAAAGACCTTGAGCTTCTGTTCCAGTCCGTGGAGCCAACAGGAAGGCTGGGTTTGCTGAGTCCAAACTTTATTCCTCAGCCTCTTTCTGGACCTCGAAGAGTCCTGCCATAGAATATATAATTACGTTGGCCTACAAGAGTTAAATTTCTGAGAAATCTGGCTGAAAAATAATTGGGTATCAGTTCCTTTTGCTTCTAAAACTGCTCCAACTATCTTGCTCATGGCTACCCACAACTCATAGCACATCACCTTACACTCACCTTTTCTGTCCCTCTCTACCACCCTTACCAAACAAATAGAAAACAAAGATACTTGGTCCTCTGTTCTCCTGACAAACCCGTGGGTTTACTGAACCACAGGGCTCAGCACTTGGTAAAGAAAAGTAACTTCTCATAGATCACTATGTCTGAAGCTAAGAAAGACTAAATGGAAAAAATGATGTCTTACCATACCAGGTGCCTTGGTAAGGGCCCTGCCATTTCCTCATCTTACTGAATCAGTTGAGGCATTTGCCAAACACCAAGATGAAGCTCTGCCAGAACCATGTAGGATTTGTAGACATAGACGCATACAAGTGATGCCTTTGTGTAGAATCTTCTGAGTGAGCCACGGTGTGTGTGTGGAGAGGTAAAAGGAAGTGTGTTGGTGAAACCCGGTGGGGAGAGCACCCTCACAGTGTGGCAGCCTCTGCAGGAGGCTCTATGGTTTTCAAGCCACTCAGTTGTAAGTGGCAGGTGTGGTACTGAAATACCAGTGCAAGACTGACCTCCAGGCTTCCCAGTGATCCCAGTTCAGTTGGAGGTAGGAAACTAGGAGGAGTGGTTCTGTCATCCTTTCAGCCTGGGAAATTCGTGGGTAAAAGCATGAGGGTCCCATCCTTGGTTTTTTTTGCACGTCTTGCTTTGGGGGGTACCCTTGAAATTTAGCTCTTGGAACTTGAACCTGATAGACTCACTGCACTCCTTCATCAAAAGCTAGGGACTTGAGATGGTGTGAAACAGGAAGCTTCGAGAAACTTTTGGAACTTCTAAACCCAGACAGAGAACATTTTGGGACAAAGCTGATCAGTTCCCATCTACAGTTCTAAGTTCTTTTTTTCTGTTGATGCCTGGGCTCCTTTGGGGGTTCCCAGAACCAAGTCCCTCACCAAGGTTCTTCTGCACTATGGGATCTACCCAAACACTGGGTTGAGACCTTGGGTGATTTGTAGGTGGGACAGGTTCCAATCCTGAAGGGGGCAGACGTCCCAGTCTGTTGTTCAGTTTTTAGCTCTCAGCTTATGGGTGACCAAATGGCTTTTCAAATTTAGTTTTTATTATTGTGTGTGGGGGGGGCACACATGCATGTCTAGGTCAGAGGACCCTCTGTGGAAATTAGTTTTCTCCTGCCCGCTTTACCTGAGGATTGAACCTAGGTTTTTCAGCGTGTAGTGTGGGCACCTTTACCCTCTACACCACCTCACTGGCCTCTAACTGGCTTTTGATTAAATCTTTTTCACAATGGAGAAGGTAGGAAAGCACAGGATTCTGCCCCCCCCCCCCCCCCTCACCATGGTGACCTTTCTCTACTTCACCAGTAACTCTTGGGAACATGCTCCCTGGCTCTCATTTATCTTGAAAGCTTCATCATGGAGTGAGATGGGGGCTGGGGAAATGGCTTTTTTCTTCTACATAAGCACAAAGACCCAAATTCAGGTCCTTAGCATCTATGTGAAAGATACAGTGTGTATCTGTAACCCCAGTACTGGGAGGCAGGGGAGAAAGTAGGTCCCCGAAGTTTGCTGCCAATCAGGCCTGCCAAGTTGGCGAGTTCTAGGTCTAGTGAGACATACTTTCTTCAAAAAATAAAGGTGGACAGCTGAGGAAGATAACTAATATTAACCTTTGGCCTCCATATGCACACACATGTGCACACACATGTGCACACACACTCCTCTACCACATATACGCACAGGAGAGTGCAGAGGAAAGCAGGAAGAGGAGAGGAGAATTGATTGTGATGGTGTAGGCCTCAAATCCCGGAACTCAGGAGGCGGGGGTAGGGAGATCTCAAGTTTGAGCCTAGCTCGGCAACCAAGTGAGACCCTGTGTAACCGAAGAAAGAAGAGGACAGAGGGGAGGGGAAAGGATGGAGGGGGCCGGGAGGCAGAAAGAGCAAAACTGGTTATGCCATTTGTGGGCACAGGGCCAGGGAAGGAAGAGAACACCCTAAGTTACATATAATACAAGGCAAGAAGAGATATATAGAATACAGGCTTTGAGGAGAGCAAGTGACCCTTCCTGGGTGGGAAGCACGCCTTGATTGGATGGCTTCTGGGCTCCCTTATTGGCTTGTGGTTCCGAGTCTGCTGCGTTTGTCTCTGATTCATGGGAAGCAGGCAGAGGCAGCCTGGTCCTGCTACACACCTGCCCTTGCCCTTCCAGAGCTGGGTGTGGGGCTGGAAGGAGTAACACAGAGGCTGTGCTTGACTCAGGGCTCCATACTGACAAGCCCACCCTGAGTCAGATGGTAGACAGCCGTATGAGTGGTTCGGAACGCAGGCCCTGCTCTCTACAACCTGCCTTTTGGGCTTTGCGTCAGCATTAGTAGGTAGTGCATGCATGAGGCAGCCAGATGTGGGGGAGCAGTTGAGCCTTGCAGTTTCCCAGCAGGGAGTGTTTCACCCATTTTGGTCGAGGCTGAAAGTAGACAACCTCTTTTCTCTCCCTTTCGTTGATTCTTCTTTAACAATAATCAGGAAATGGCTATACTCTCAGTGGAAGTAGTAAAGTAAGGAACTATCTTGGAGAATTTGAGGAGAAAAAAAAAAGACCTTGCCTTGGCTTTCTGTATATTCTGGCTAAAACATTGTATGGCACTAGTTAAAAAGTTCATTAAAACAAGGATCTAAAGTTAGGGGGAGGTGAGAGTTGGATCTGGGTGGATGGAGGAGCTGGAGGTGAATGATGAAGATACATCATGAAATTATCAAAGAATTAATAATACTGTATTAAAATACAACCAAATCTGACACACGGATTTGAGCTTAGAATTCCTCCAACCCGGTCCTCTGGCAGTCTGGGGCTCTGGAGAGCTGGGTGGTCCACTGGCCAGCGTCCTGCACCAGCACACAGTGGTCAGCAGGTGGAGCCAGCTCAGGATTATCTGTGTAGACTCTGTGGAGCACACCTACCCGCTGTCTTCTGGGTAGGCACAGACTCAAAGCCAACATCCTGTGTGAACTTGCCATCTAGGGAGTCTGGAGGACCCGGGTCGCCTTGCCATCTTTCAGATTAGAAAGTGATTAGGTATTGAGATGTCCAAGTGTGACTGAAAGCCATTAATGGTTGGGTCATCACAGACCTGGAAGAATGGGTGTGCTATCCTGAGCTCTGGTAGCTCTTGGGTGACTTTGGATGACTCAGTTTGTTGCTCTGGTCTTAGGCTTTTCAGAGACACTGGCTGGGAGACTGACCTCCTTTCCCAGGTCTGGGTCAGTGACTCCTTGCTGAGCTCCCATGAAATACAGCCAATGCCTTCTGGCTGACAAAGCAGGGTTGTCACTGGTAAGTGTTTATGTTGCACTTTAGATCTGCAAAGTCCTTTCTCTGAGTTGCTTCTTTCCTTAGTGCCCCAGCTGAAGAAACTAAAGGCCACAGAGGCGATGACTGACTGGCCCAGGTCAGCTGGCAAGTTAGTGGCCAAGCTGATGCGGAGTGTCTGGGTTACTTCTTACCCCAGCATAGCTTCTCTAGATGATGTTCTTTACCCCTCACTAGTTTCTTTCTGAATTTAACTGGGTTTTTTTTTTGGAGGGAGCTGTAGATTTTCCTGGTTCATGTTGCAATCCATCACTGGTGAGCAGAGAGCCGTAAGTGGAGGAACTCCATCCCAGGTGACCCCGTTATAGAGTTTGTCCTAGGCCAGTGTGAGTATGGTGTGGGAGCAGGGGGAGGGAGTTGGACATTCCTGTGTGAGTTGTGGGGAATGATCAATGCTGTTCTGGACTGTTGAAGGTTTAGGTACAGGAAGCAGATGAAGAGTTCTAGCAAAAACTTAGTCGTCACTAAGTGTTAAACAAATTGAATTAAAAGAATGCAAAATTTTGCACCTAAAAGTCGGGAGGTTTTTGGCTTCCTCTCCAGACTTCACTAGTGACAGAGGGCTGTTATCTTGCCAGTAAGGCAGAGAGAGACATTGGTGAAAATATTGAAAACTTTTCCTGTAGAAATGCCGCACATCTTTCCATTTGTATTCTGTCCACTTACCTTCACTGAGATTCAGATTTTCTGTGTGACTTAGTGTCCTTGCAACTTAAATCACCTCTGCAAAGTACAGGTGTTGGGTAGAGATTGGTATCTGCATGCGTGTCTTTAGGAATCGTCAAAAATAAAATCTCTGCTCGGCTCCCTCCTCCCATTGAATCAAGAGGGTGAGTGGCTGCGTTCTGAGTATCTAATAGCCTCCTTTCTAAACATTCAAACAGCCTTTTCCATATTGCTAAGCGTTCGCTGTAGAACTAGCGATACGGGCGAAACAGGAAGCATCTCTATGCTGGATAGGATGCTCAGAGTCACCCTCCACTCTCCCAGGGAACGCTCTTCAGCTGACTGAAGCAGGGAAGCCGAGCCAATCAGAGGCCGCTTTCCTAGCTCTGTCACCAGTCTGTGGTTGAGGAAGGCTTTTGCTTTTTATGCTCTGTATTGGGGAGGCAGATAAAATGCCAGGTCTGGACTGCCTCTGGGGATAACCTCACCCTGTGTGATGTGAATGAATAGCAGCTTGCCTGGTAAATTCACAGGGATTGATAAGGCAGGCACAGTTCTTCCAAAGAGGCCTTTTCTTTTTTAGCTCTTGCTGTGGTTTCTGCAGCAATATTGTTTCTGCCTTAAAAGAGGTGCTGTGGATTATCAGACCTCCATGTATGACAATTTGTACCTGCATGGAGTTGAAGACTCGGAGGCTGTAAGTATTTCATAGATAGCCGGTTCCCCCTCCCCTCCTCTTCCTCCTCCCATTCCCCCCTCCTGTTTCTTAGGCATCACAGGAAACATGGAGCTGAAAGCTAACAGCATCGGGGTGCTTGCTGGCAGCTGGGTGTTCTCTGTGTAGTTTACAGCTAACTGAAATTATTTATTGTCAAGCAAGAGGGAAATGAACTTGATAGCGAAGCCACCTACGAGAATAGGTTGTTGGGCTTTCTGTATGACCAGGGCCACGTTTGATTCACGAGGGGGTAACTGCCCCTTGAAGACTGGTTTAAACTGTGCAGAAAGTGCTGCTTTTCCCAGCCGCAGGGTTCGCGGGGAAGACTCATTCATTATATAATAACACTGTTTGTTGAGCTAGAATGAATGGAAGGTCCTCAGCTGTGGCGGTGCTATTATGTGCTTACTGGCCAGACAGGCAGTACGGTTGCTGCTGCTTCTTTGTTAAGGAAATCAGCTGCGAGGGTCGTGCACACAGTACTCCAGCGCAGAGGCGGGAGGTGGTGTCCCTGTACTATGTCCTGGAAGACCGAAGTGAACTCACATGGGTTTGGTCTTAGAAAACTGGACTCCCGTCCCCTGTCCTGAAGCTCAGCCTCCTGCGATGTTTTACAATTAGGATGCAATGATTTTCTTCAGTCCCTGCATTTGTAGCGTAGTATGCCGTACAGTGTGCAGAGAGGTTAAAACCGATGGCTGGATTCTTCTTTCCACTATTGCCAGTGGTGGTACCTGTTTTTGTATCACTTATATAGAAACCTTGCAAGGAGGGATGATTGGGGGCGGCCCATGGGACGTGCTGTGGGGAGTCTGAATTTTATATGAGTGCAATGCCATGCATGTTGTTACATTCAAAACTGAAATGTGTTATATAAGGTTCTCTGGCTAAATCACCCAATAAACAGATTATAACAGAAAAAAAGAGCCCTATGGCGTACGTCAGTGTAGACGTACGCATCACAACTGCTGTCCATGACAGACAGCAGCCCTCGGTTCTCATAAGGCTTTCCATTTCCCCTTTCTGTCTGCGTTAGCAGAAACTCTAACTCTAGTTTTTTTTTTTTTTCTTCTGAAAACTCTCTCTGCATCTCGCACAACGTGCTTCAAAATGACCAGGCTGTCAATTTATTGCAAGTGACTGTAGTCTGTAATGTGGGGGTTGAAGTCAAGAAGGCCCGCTCTCGCAGGTAGGGTTGAGAAATGGAAGAGACAACTACTGAGTTTAGTCACCAGCTTCCCAGCTGGGTTCCTCGGGGGCCTTACCATTTCTGACACTCTGTCCCCACACTCACTTATAAAACATGCGATGCCTTCTTGAGTTATACGCTTTCCTTTTTGACCATAGTTTTAAACTTGGGCAGTGTTGCTTTGAAGTGGATTGCAGTTTGTTTTCTCTTTTTCCAGAAATGCTTTTAGAAACCAGCTGCTGTGAGCAGCAGAGTCGCCTAGGAACTAATGTGTGCAGCTCCTTGTTCTCCAGAACTGTCTAAATTTCAGATGCACTGGGTCAGAGGGGAGCCGGTTAAGTGCAGAAACATTTGTTTTTCCTTTTGGTCCAGCCTTTCAGGACAGCTGATTTTCCTGCAGGGTAGGAAGAGAAGGGTACTGTGGCTTGACTCGTGGCTGTAGCTGATGGAGGGTATGCAAGGCACTGCGGTGCTGTCTTTTCGGTGACTCAGTGATAGCCAGCAGGCTGAGCCTCCTGGGGACTGTGTACATCTGCAGAAGTGAGGAAGGTGGACAGGCTGAGGAGTGAAGGAAGGCATCTGGCCAGTTCTCAGTTGAGAGTCCGGGAGGCTTTTGGGGTGGGATGAAAAACTGTGGCACATAAATCAGAGGGGAAGACGGAGATGTTCAGAGGGCTGACCTGACCCTGAATGCTCATTTGAGTTTATTTGTTTTTATAAGGAAGAATAATGTGATGTGTTACCCAAGATGGTGTGAACAGAGAGAGCTTCAAGCCAATGGAGAAGACTAGGCCTAAATAGCTGAGCCGGTGGAGTGCCAGATAAAGCCACACCTGGAGTGCCACATCCTCAGCAGTCCCTCTCAGTGCCAATGCATTTATGGCTGTAAGTGTGGGGTTTGCCCAGATCAAAGCAGAGCTCGTGGAATAGTTCTGCTGATAGGTGTGGAAGGCTTCGCTCGGACTAGCTACCACCTGAGGGCCGACAGGCACTAAGAGCTCAGAATGGCACTTCCTCTGGGGGGCTGAGGAGCCCCCGCCACTCTGTGCTACTGTGGATCCTTGAGGGGGTGTACAGAGACCAGCATGTCAGTCATGCTTGTAGTTAGTGTGTCCACGCCATGAATCTGTAACAGATCATCTTTCCTAGAGACAGATATTTTACTCTAAGAATACAGCATCAATATACACTGTGAGCACATCTCAGCCCCATGGTCAAGAGATTTTGGCACCATGGTGGGAGGTTTTTCTTAAGAGTCTGGTCCAGAGGTGGAGATTATCCTTCTATGGCTATAGATACTGTCTCCTACTGTACATATAAGACAGGACAGAGAAACATGCTGGAACATAGTTCAGTATGGACACATCAGAATCTTTAGTCCTGAGGAGCCTGTTTGGGCAAGTCTGTTAACTTCTGCTCTGGGTTCCAGAAAGCTAGTCAAGGGCCAAGATCATTCCCAATTGTAAGAAAATAAAACAACAACAGCAACAAAAACCCCCATTCAGTGGCCCCCAGCAAGGTCTCTACTAAGAGCAGAGATTTGACATAGACTGTCACATGACTTCACATTTTTGGTTTTTCTGAGGATGAAAACCAGGGACTTGTGCATGCTTGGCAAGGACCCTGCTACCAAGCTTCACCCACAGCCCTACACTACTCTGTGGGTCACTTTAACATGGATAATAGAGTATGCATTCAAGACAAGTCTATGCTGACACTAGCCCATTTACAGTGGGCCGTGTATACAGGCTGTCATTGGCTCCTGTGTCCGTGTTTCCCACACCCTACTTTTACTGCTCCAGTGTACATTAATACAGGTCCTGGTGCTTTGTTATATAAATAAAAACAGTTTTTAAATAGGGATGAATAAGGGGCGTCAAAGAGCAGAGAGGTTACATGAGCCCCACTACTCTCAGGCAGTCATTTCTTACTGTTGCACGGTGTTTTTGGCTGTCAGTGCACATCCATGTAACTAGGTTGTTCTCGACCTGCAACTGTGTGTTACGTCCTAATCTGTTAAGTCTTGTCCTCACCTGACTAAGTATCAATCATGCAAACACTGGAACCAGTGCTTTGCACTACCATATAGAATTTTTGAATGATTTTTAAGAAAGCATAGAGTCTCAGAGTATTTTGCAAAGTGGAGCCAGGGTTAGCTATACATGATAGCTGGTTTCCTGGATCCAAGCTCTTCCATTTCCAGATGCTTAAATTTGAAAGGGAGTAACTTGGTCATTTTCAGTGAGAAAGATTCCGTCTTAATTCAAAGCATTTATTACAGAGGAAAACACAGTCTTCAAATATTTTCAATCACAGAAAGGAGACATAAAATAGTTATCGATACCATTAGAGAGATTATAATTGTAAAAGATGAAGTCAAAGAAAATTGTACAGATTATAATGTATATGTTATATTTGAATGTATATATATATAAGCGCATGTATTTAAATCTATATGTACTATACACTGTTCTATTTTAATTTTTCAGACTACTTGTTTTCAATAAGCTGTGTAACTATGTTTGTTTGTCTAAATGTCTCTGCACTCACATGTGCGTATATACTGTGCAGTCTTGTACATCACATTCATCCCGACATGGGTACGCTTCATGCTTTGCTAACTGATGGCTGATACTAAGTGGCATATTTTTACCATAGAAACAAAGACACCCAAGAGAGTTGAGAGCCACACTTCTACTACAGAATGATTGCTGCCTCCAAAGGTGCTATGCAGTTGTTTTATATATGAAGCTATGTCCTTGTGCTTCTTAGGGAGGGAGAGAAATTTCAAACAGAGGGTTGATGGATTTAAAGGCCTTCAGAAAAATGTTCTAGAGATACTAAGGTTTGGATTTCTCTTGGAAATAAGTGGACCGAAGGCCTTTATGCTTTGGTGCATCAGAGCATCCATCTGGGGTGAGACATCTTCACTGTCCATTTCTAGAGTATGAAAACTGGTTTGTAAATGAGTCTAAGGACTGGGTTTCGGCGTCACTAGCTACAGAAGTAGATCAAATGCTTGCAGTTTGTGTGAGATATCTGACGGAGAAATGCACTTATTTCACTCAGCTGAGCTATTGTGGTAGTAAGCCAGGGTCTGTGAAGTAAATGATGAACACAGCCTTTTCTTCAATCAAATTCCTGTAAGTGGTGGTTTTCTAAAATATATATAGAAATGACTGCCAGATTAAATTGTTATGATGCTAAGAGAGAAATTCCTTACAAATGAACCTATGAATTTGCCCCTCCTGCTAGTTCCTGGCTAGTTTTCCACTTTGAGATGACGGATGGAAGTATAAGTCTCAACCGTCACCCTTGTCCAGGTGCTTCTGTATTCTTTCCTTACAGCTTTTGTCTCTAGAGTATAACGAGTCGTGGTAAGTTCGTTTTGCACTGTATGACTGAAGTACCTGTGAGAACAACTCAGGAGTTTGTTTTGGCTCAAGGGTTTGGAGGGTTCTTGGCCTCTTGTGCTTGGATAGAACATCATTGTGGCAGCAATGTGTGGCAGAGGAACTTCTCCATCTCATGGTAGATAAGAAGCTGAGAAAAAAGAAGACAGGAAGGGACCAGGATATGGCTTCTGTGACCTACTTCCTCCAAGTAGGTCTGAATTTCTTCTTTTTACTACTTCTTGGTAATACCATTATATAATGAATCCATGATGATGTAACTCCATTAATAAGATTAGAGTCCTCAGAATCCATCTACTTCCTCAAAGTCCATCACCTGGCAAAGAAGCCCCCGGAAGGGGCGTTTCATGTTTATAGGACAATCGAGTCCAGAGTTTTAGAATATAGTCCCGTGCCTCCAATTGTATGTCCTCAGTAGATGCCACATCACTGCGTGGCACTGTCATCTGTGTGGTGCTCAGTCAAAAGCCAGCAGCAACCATGCAAAGCCATCCTAAAGGGAAGGGAGCACAGCCTTCCCCTGCGTTAGTCCACCGTTCCCATCGGATCTCATTACCCTGCTGATGGTCCTTGTTCATTCTGTCCTCCGTCTCTTCTTTAACGTCCTTTCCCCCCGGAAGCCAGGCCTCTGAAGGGACCAGAGGACACAGCTGCACTGCTTATCATTTTCTGTCTGTCCTGCCTCTTCCACTTGTCCTTTCAGATACACGTCATGTCATGATTTCACTCACATACCAGTGCAGTGGTATTAAAAGTTAGGCCCAGCAAACTCTACAGATCTGTAGTCTGCTTAAAAAACAGGCAGACTTAGATGTTTTCAATATGTTTGTATCAACCACAGGGGCTGTGAAAACAGCCATTTTAACCAGCCACCTGAGAATGGCCCATAGTCACACAGGAAAATTTTATGCAACCCAAGGTATATAAGTACATAAAATAGATACACAATTGAAGAATTTACTGATAATAAATTATAAATTTATTTTCAAACAGTTTTTTGGGCTGGTAAGATGGCTCAGCAGATTAAAAAAGCTTGGTGCACAAGCCTAAGGATCTAGTTCAGTCCTCAGAAACCACATGAAGGTGGATTGAGAGAAATGGTCCCATAAAGTTGTCCAAGCCCCGCCCCCCCAACACATGCCCACACATGCACAATCATGCACATAGAATGTTAAAAAAAAATTTCAGAATGTCTTCAAACAATTCCTCTGGTGTACATATAATTTCACCATCTATTAAAGACTAAATCAAATTTGCGCACTAATTAGATGAATGTACTTGTTTAAATTTGTTTCAGTTCCTGTCTTTTTGTTAGTTCATCTCATCACCTGTCTTCTGGTTTGTTGAAAAAGTTAAGTCAGACAGACAACACCTGCCACAGTAATGTCTGCCAAAGTGACTGGCCATGAAATCTCCAGCACCACATTCATCAGGACACTCTTCACAAAGGCAACTAATTTTGCATTTTCATCCACCTAGCAGAATTTCAGCACAGCCAACTTAACCTTTCTCTTTTGCTTAGTCTTCTTGGGAATGCTGTAAGACTTCTTCCTTTCCTCGGCACCCCCAGGAAGTCTCAACACAGAATGAAAGGTGGACTTTCATGGAATGTGGTAGTCAGACAAAGTATGGCATTTTTTAGCTGCTTACCAGCAAAGCCTTTGCTGAGCAGGAGGAATTCCCTCCTTAACCTGGATCTTGTATTTTACCTTTTCTATAGCATCTGAAAGTTTAACCTCAAGGGTGATGGTCCTCCCCATATGGGTCTTTATGAAAATCTGCATCACAGTGTCAGTTTTATTGAGGACTGTGGATAAGAATGCTGTTTACTTTCATACAAACAGTTAAGCTGGGCATGATAGCACATGTCTTTAATCTCAGCACTCAGGAGGCAGATGGTGTGAGTTCAAGGCCAGCTCTGTCTACATAGTAAGTTCCAGGACAGCCAGGGCTACAAAAGTAGAAGCTTTTTCAAACAAACAAATGAACAAACAAACAAATAAATAAATAAAAAGTGAAGGAAGGAAGCAAACTAGCAAACTTTTTGGGTTCAGAGCTGGTTCAGCAGCTAAAAGTACTTGCTGCTCTTCCAGAGGACCAGGGTTCAATTTCAGCACTCACATAGTGGCTCACCTCTGTCTCTAATTCCATTTCTAGGGGATCTAAAGCCCTCTTATGGCCTTCACAGGACCCGGCACTCTTGTGGTGCAGAGACATACATGCAAGCAAAACAGTCATACACATAAAACCATTAAATCTTAGGAGAATAGTAGATATTGCAAGACAGAGAACATTTTGAACAATTTTCAGAGTTGACCAGTATTTTGATTTTATAGTTGCTGAGAATCCACTTCACATAAACATGTAGTACAAGATGACAGAAGTGTATTTAGGACCATTTCAGAAACTATTGGAAATTCTGCCCTCCTCCCAAGCCAAAATTTATGTGAATTTTTAAAAAATGAAACCCATTAGCAACTTCACATAGCAATAAAAAAATTCTAGCACTATGCTACTAATTAAAACTTCCATGCTGAGGGACAATGTTAGAAAAACACTGAAAGTCTGGTTTCTGCAATTAGACTCTTCTTCTCTTCTCAGAGGAGAGGACTTCGCATGTCCCGCCCACACACTGCAGGTTCTAACATGCAATAGTCTGGAATGTGTGCTCAGGTGTTTCAGGTGGGTTCGTTGGCATTGACCGGCACGATGGGGGTGTGAAATGCTGCCTGCAAGGCTGCAGTCAAGTTGCACAGCAAAAAGGGGAGTGTGCTGCCAGAGACGGCATCCACTCATTACCTGTCAGATCCTGAAGCCTTTGGTCATGGGTGGTCAGAGACTTTGGCCAGACTTTTGGTGATGGCTCATTTAGTTACACAGCCCCACACTGCAACCCGCAGTTGCCAAAGCTGGGTAGTGGAGGCTTGTGCCTTATGTATTAATGACAGGGCACTAGAGGCCACAGCTGAATAGGCAGACCTAGGAGAGTTTACAGTCCATATAAAATAATGGCAGAGATAGGGAGCTGTGCATGTTTATAGCCCAGGCTTTGAACCTTTGAAGACTGTGGAGAGCCTGAGGCTCAGGGGAAACTGCAGTGTTTGGACAGCACATCTTGGTTTACAGGAAGGAGGTCGTCCAGACGGCTCTCAAGGCTGTTTGTAAGAAGACCAGAACTTGCTCGGCCTCCACATTTATCTGGTCTTTAAAACATCAGTGTGCAGTTTTAGGCGTTTTGACTTAGCTACTTTTCCACTGTTAGTATTTCACATGTCCTGTTTCTAGTCTGTTAGAGAGATATTAAAAATGTTTACACTTAAAGCGGGATGTTTTGAACAGGTATAGTAGGTCATGCATGTAATCAGAAGGCTTGTGAGTTCCAGGCAAGCCTGGGCCATAAAGAGAGACTCTTTAAAAAGCCAAAGTAAGTGAAATAAATGAGAGCATTTGGATTTTCTTTTAGCCTTGGCATTCCTGAGAACGGAAATGAAGGCTCTCCCCCCATGTGAATATTGGCAATCCCCAGTCGAGAGCCTGGTGGTGTGGACAGCACATGGCAGTGCTCTGCTTTCGCCTTTTAACAGTTCCTATGACATCCTAGGCTCACCTTTCTCTTCAGCGTGAGCATCATCTGGGAAAATGATTCTGATTCCCAGGGCTGCTGCTGTCATCAGCTTTGTTGAAATTTTGGTGAACGACATGGCCATAGCAGAAAGCATTTCTCAGTACTTTTAATTCTTTGTAAAACTAAAAATTTTTACTTTTATACTGAACGTGGGTGTCATCTATGAAAATGTAAAGTTTATTTTTTAATTTTTTACTCTGTAAGGTAACAGTGCAGTCTAATAATGTTGTCATTGAAAGGGGAGCCTCACTTCCAGAGCTCCTGGGATGGAGTCTAGCTCCCCACTTCTTAGCTGTGTCCCTAAGTATGTCTCTTTCTCTCTTATTTCTTATTTTTTAATATACTATATTTTAATCATATTCTTTCCCTTCCCCCAACTCCTCCCAGATCCTCCATACCTCTCTACCTTCCCAACTTCATGTTCTTTCTCTCTCTCAAAAAATAAAAATCCAAACAAACAAAAATATATTGAAACAAAAAAATACCAAAACAAAACAAAAAGCTCATACACAAAAAAATGGAGTCTATCTGGTGATGGTCAAGTGCTTCTGGGGCCTGCCCTGGAGGGCGGTTAATACACGCAGTGATACTGCACTGAAGAAAACAGTTTTTTCCTTTTCCAGCAAATACCAATTGAAGATTGCTGTTTGGTTTGGAGTGGGACTTTGTGTCCACTTTCCCTTTTCCATGCTGGGATTTTTGTCTGGTTTGAACTTGTGTAGGTCTTATGCATATTACCACACACTTTGTGAGCTCATATGTGTATCTGTCCTGTTGTGTCTGGAAGATGCTGCTTCTTTGGAGCCACCCACCACCTCTGGTTCTTATATTCTTTCTCCCCCCTCTTCCAAATAGGCTGCTGGGTATTGAGGGGAGGGGTTTGATTAAGACATCTGGCTATGTTTCTTAGCTTTCTGTGCCTTGACTTCCTTGTCTCTGTAGCTTCCACAATAATGATGCAATAATGAAATGGTTCTTGGTGGTTCCCAAAACTGAGTTACTTAATAAGTATTAATTATTGATATATATCATATGTATCACATATATCCCCAAAGCAGAAGCATATCACACACACACACACACACACACACACACACACACACACACACACACAATATGCTTTTGCTTTCGGGAATGAAGTATGCCTGTTATCACACAAGTTCCTACCAAGAACTTAGGTTTATTTCTAGAACTCTTGCATAGTTTTTTTTATAGTGATTCCCCTAAATCTTATAGACTGTATTCTCATGACTCCATGTCTGTGTGCATGTCTTCACCACATGTCACATTCTGTGCAAGGTGTTCTGTAGAAAAATCAGCAATAGTGCAGAACCGTATGCAGAGCGATAATAGAAACTGACAGGTAGAAGACTCACTGCTCTCCTGAGATCTTACAGTTGGTTCACATCCTGTTTTGGAAAAGGAGGTGATAGAGGATCATTGAAAGAGCATCTGGATTTGGAGGTCTTGGCTTCTTATTAGTTGTGGCTTGGGATAGGCACCTTATCTCCTGACTCCTCAATTTTCCTCGTATAAAATGAAGAAATTTGATTAAATAGTTTCTAAGATTTTTTTTTTTCTGCGTCTAAAACCATGTTCTGTTTGTGGATAAGCATTTCTTCCTTTGGGATACAAATGCCACTGTGTGCCATTTGCTTTCTGAAATGATCAATTACCATGGCATTATGTAATACACTGAGTAAGGTGTCAGTGTGTGGGCTTTAAATCTGCATGTTTGGCTTTTTCAGAATCTTTAAAAGAAGCAAGTGTGTTTGGTGCATGTTTTGTGGAAGACTACATTTGTGAAGGCAAATGTTTTACTGAAGACTTCTACTCTAGAGGCCAAGAAAGGGGCCTTGTCTATTGCTCCTTTGCTTCCCTTCCTGGGTCACACTTCCATCCCTCAGCAGTCTGCTCTGGGAACACTTGAGGGTCAGTCCTCGGAATAGCAAAGAGCAAAAGCTTTGCGAGGAGTGAGTTCCTCCTAGCCTTTCAGACAATCCAGGAAAGAGAGTTGCACTCTGAGTCATCTTTCCTTTCAGTGAAGGTGCCTAAGCTGTACATTCAGAGTATAGGTACACATGATGTTTGGAATGACTGTTTTGTGATTGACATGACTCTCATCAATAATATATAGTATGTATAAGTATGTAGTATATTAATTAATATACAGGTATATAATATTACTTTATATAAGTAATATAAGTATATATAGGCATTAGCTATTATATATTGTAGGTGTGCACTACTAGGTCTATCTAAGAATATTTTTAAAAATATTCTATTCCTTTGTAAAATTTTTTTCTGTTCATCACTATTATTATTGTTTGGGATGTTCTAAAGCCAATACTTAACCCCAGAAGTGCAGTAAGTTCTAGGAGACATTGATTCCTTTTAAGAACCAGTCAGTCCTTTTAAAAGTAACTGTACCCAGTGTACTTAGTGTTTTTATGATGAGCTTAAAGGCATAGAAATGAAAGTGGAAATCTTTTCTTGAGCTCAGTCTCTGAAATATTCCCTTAAATCCTGTTTGAATAAAGTGAGAGTTAGAGCAAATATTTATCATCTGTGATGATAAGGAAATATGGTGAGTATTATGCTAAAGTAGTTAATATTGGTTCCCTAGTCTGTTTCCTAGGAATCATTGTTATAGCTTGATGCCATCAGTTTCAAATGGTGCCTCAGAGATTAATGTCCTGGTACTTACTTGATTCAATGGCTCTATTGATCCAGGTGATGGAATTAATAGCTTATTTTTCACATTCTCAAATCATCTCCCATTTTATAATGTGATTGCAACTACAGTACTGGAATTAGGCGACAGTTGATAAGGCCAGGAAATACAGGACATTTGGATGATCATGATGTACAGGGCCCTTGTGAAGTGCCGGGAGATTGCAGAGTCACATATAGCATAAAACTGCACAGGCCAGAGAAGCTTTGCATGTGTTGGGTTTTAAAAAGAAAATACCTCTGATGGTCAAGTTTCATCGTTAGTTAACTGAAAACCAAAAGCATGGTTAGATACGCCACAATGCATATATTTTATAAAAAGATGTATTTATTGTGGGAGCCCGTCCTCGGGTTCCTCGTGGCTTTACCCAGCAGGTCCACATAGAGGATGATTAGACCACGGGCCTGAGTGCAGGTGTCTGAGATGGTCTGCACTTGCCTGTGCTGGGGGAGGAGGTCTTTTGCTCCACCCCTTGGTGTCTCTATAAAAACCCTGGGGGCAGAGACAGTCGGGGCCTGTTGGAATAGGTTCCAGGCCCTCTCGAGGCTATCCTTTATTTTCTATCTGTTTATCTCCGCGATATTCTCCGCAATAAATCCTTTTATCTAATATTTCCTGCTGCTCGCACTCAAGAAAACTCTGGGGAACTGTGGGGGTGGTTGGGTAAACGCCCCACAGAATGGCGCCATGAACAGGGACTAAAGAAAAAAGAAAAAAGGGACTAAAGAAAAAAAGGGGGGACTAAAAAAGAAGGGGGACTAAAGACAAATGAACAGGGACTAAAGACAAAGTAATAGGGACTAAAGATAAAGGAAAATAATAGTTTTATTAGTTTTTGGCGAAAGTGCTGAGTTCAGCCCTGCCAGTGGATGAGGCATGCCGGTGTTATGGAAAATATATATTTTTTATATATATTATTGAGAGGCAGGGGTTTTATCCTCGAGAGAAAAGGAAAGCGGACTGGAAGGATGTCCGATGCTGCAGCGAAATTCTCTTCTGTCAAAATTTTCTATCTTCTATCCCTTTCTCAATTTCTATCTGTGAAAAATAAGTATAAGGCATAGGGTAGTAAAATAGTGTAGGAAAAACTTAGAAGTGTAAGATTGTGTAGGAAAAAATAAGTAAGGCAACTAGACAAAAACTCTTCAATTTTCTAACTTGGGGGCTCTGAATGCAAACTGGGGGAAAAAATCTTTCTTTGGGCTACTTGGGTAGTAAAACTCTTCTTCGAGCTTATGGGGAAGAATAAGTTTCCTATGGAAGCTTTTGACCTGGGGCAGCTGAAATGCTAAGTCCAAGCGGCAGGAGAAAGTGATTTCTCCCTGAGGCAAAAATGGGGATGTAAAAAGCCAAAAAGTTTAAAGTTGGGAAGTTTTGGGAAAAGTTGCTCTTTCTCTTGGGGGGAAAAAAACCTTTCTCTTAAAGCTTTTCTTGGAAAATTTGGGGGAAAAAACTCTAAAAAGCCTTCATCTTTCTCAAAAGCTCTCAAACTTAAAAACTAAAGCCTTTAACTTTCTCTCAGAAGGACAAAAATTAGAATCACCTGAAGATATTAGTATGGGGACTACCTGTGATTAGCTCTAAGGGAAAAAACAACAAACCTCTTAAGACAGCAAAACCTCTAAGTTCTGTTTTTCAAGCCTTAAAAATTGTCCCTGCAATGCAGGAGGCAGGGACAAGTTCCTAAAAACCTCTTCTAAGCTCTGTCTCTTCAAGCTAGTAAAAGACAGTGGGTCAGAGTACCCTGAGGGAAACGCTTGGGAGAGTGTGGGTAAAGAGCTACAGAGAGCCCAAAAGGGCCAGAAACTTTACCTGAGAAAAGCAAAAAAGCCAAGCTTTTCAGTTACAACCGAGCTGAGGCATCAAGGGTTTTGTTTCTAAGTTGAGCATTTCAGAATGAAAAGGTGCTCCTAATGGTCCTAATGCAAAGATCCCCCGAAGCAATGCAAACTGTTAGCTTTGTATCCTCTCTTCTGAGCAAAAACCCAGAGGCACTGGCCAGCTTCTCTGAGTTGGAGTGCATTTCAGGGATACTAGGGTTCCTGCAGTTGCAAACTTCCTGGAGCACAGAGCTGAGGCAGGAAGGTGCAGGACCCAGGGGAAGGTTGCTAATGAACAACCAAAGCTAAAGCCAGTGGGAACAGCACAGTTCTCTGCTTTCCTACAAGTCCCGGGTTGGTAGGTCCACTGCTGCAAAAAGACATCTGAAAAAAGCTTTCCTATCAGTAAGGACCTTTCTGGGAAAACAGTAAAGCTGAACTGTGTCTGAAGCAGTTGTGCTGCTGAGTCAGAACGCTGTCTGGGGAAAGAGCCCAGCCAGGGCAGAACAGAACTATCCAGGAGTAAAGCTTTCTTTTCTGTCAGAGAAAACACCTCTTTGAGAAAAGCTTTGTTTCAACTGACTCCCCTGAGATGAGGGAGTGTAGCCCTGAGGGGTGATTGCCTCTGGAATAAGCTCTGTCCTTGAGCACCCAGACAAGCAAATGCAACCCACTGGGGGACTGGGCCAGGTGAAGGTCTGATAAGGCAAAACACCTGTCCTAATGGGAGTTTAGAAATGGCAAAAACCTCCCTTGTTAGATTTTCAGTCTGTACGCAAACCACACAGACCCAGAAAACAAACGGACAAAAAGCCCCTACCTTCAGTAGCAGGGAAAGCCGCCACTGTAGTGTCGGAAACTGTTTCTGGGGTAGAGGGGATAAACTGAGACCAAACTGGGAACTGTCTTGGAGAAAGACTCTAAAGAAACAGAAGGGACCGATTCCTCCCCAGAAAAATGACCTGAAAAAGCTGCTAGAATTTGAGGCAGATTCGGGGGGGAGAAAAAAAAGCCCCTACTTCCAAGGGCAGCTAGCAGAGGTACAGAGCCGCAGATACTTGAAGCTCTGCATCTGGGGAAGGAAGGAACAAGCAAAATGAGATAGATCAGTGGGAGAAAATCTCTCTGAAAGAGCTATGAAAAAACTCTGTTAATGTTTTTCACTGACTGGCTAAGACAAACACAAGCCCCGAGGAAAGTTGCTATCAGAAATTGTCCACCTCAATGCGCGCTAACGAGGCAGGTGCAGTTCTGATTTGGGGGCCAGTGTCAATTAAAGGAGAGACACCTGTTAAAGCCAGCTGAGGAGAGACCAGAAACCTCCCAATGTCCCATAATTGAAAATATAAAATGCCTGTTCAAATCTCCCGTTGCAAAAGCAAAAAACTTTGTTCAAACCTCCCGGGCAAGAATTTGTAAGCAAGTCTGGTAAAAAAGAACTTAAAAGTTGACTCTCAGACCCAAAAAGAACTATGGGAAATGACTGATATAAGGGAAATGATATAAAGGACTGATTTAAGGGACTGATACTATTATGGACTGATATAAGGGAAATGCATTCTGGGAAAGGTAGTTTTTCTGCTAAAGATGGCGACATTGCCCTGAAACACTTTTGTCAGCTCGAAAATACGTTCATGGTAAACTTTAAAATACAGCTTTTAAAAGAATAAGGAGGAAAATCATCTAAGAGTTTTAAGTGTCAGTTCCAATGAAACATTGAAAGGATATGGAACTAGGCACTTCGCGGTTTGGGGGTTGGTAAAATGACTTATTTACCCTAATAGCTGTGCAAAGTTTTACGGTAGTTGGATGACAGAAAGCTACCTATAAGATCAAACAAGCCACTTTAAAATCCTTAAAGCAAGAGAGAGCAGTTTATACACTGAACATTGTCTTAGATATGAAGGAAACTTATGCTATCTACAAAAGAAAGCTGCCATGCTTTGTGGGCCATATTAGAGTTCACTCCAATCTTCCTGGTCCTTTAGCTGAGGGTAATGCGAAATGGAAAGATCCCTGCTCGGGATTGTGGAAGGGTCCCGATCCTGTGTTAATATGGGGTCGAGGACATGTTTGTGTTTTTTCACAAGAGGAGAATGAAGCTCGGTGATTACCGGAGCGTTTCGTAAGGAGCTTGGAACTAAGAAAGGTCAGCTCCAATGATGTTCCTACAATGGAACCAGAATGAAAGTGGCTCAATTAGTGTTTCTGAGGTTTTGTCACTGGTTAATGCAAACAGTGAGGAAATAGAGTTCGGAGCTGTGCCGCTTTTGGCTTTACTAGCTCCTTTGGAAAAATACTTTATATCACCTAATAACTGTGCGATATTTGGCAAAGAGCTTACAGCAGCTAAATACGGTAATTTCACCGTCAGCGTGAAGGGAAGTTTTTCGGTAGAACAAACCAAGAGTACTGCTGTAATAGAAACATTTGTCTGAATTGAAGCACTTAGGGGAACTATTATGAATTTGGGTGAAGGGACAGCCTCTAGTTAAACACCGTCTACCGCTGACAGTGCATCTCTGCTGGGTCCGGAACGGCTGAGAGAACTGGCAACTTTGGAGTGTGGCATCATCCTGGGAAGGTTACAGTCCCCTAGCAACAACTATCACAATTCTATAACACTCACTAAATCCCAGTGTTTTATAACAAAGCTGACTATAAACTCTAAATGTTAGCAATGATGTACGTATTTCCTGTCTAGTTAAGAATCTTTCTAATAGAGATAGTGATAATAATTAAGAGTAAGAAATAGAAAAAGATGAAAATAAGATATGTAAGTTTATAAAAATTCTCTTGTTAGATCTGTGTTAAAAAATCTTTAGGTGTTTGCTAAGTTAAATATATGCTAATGGTAGCCCTATATAAGTTTGTAAAATAGATCCCAGCACTCGGGAGGCAGAGGCAGGCGGATCTCTGAGTTCGAGGCCAGCCTGGACTACCAAGTGAGTTCCAGGAAAGGCGCAAAGCTACACAGAGAAACCCTGTCTCGAAAAACCAAAAAAAAAAAAAAAAAAAAAAAAAAAAGCTTGCAAGAAGTATCTGAGGTAGTCTTAAGACATGTAGTGATAAGCTTGTAAGAAAAGATGTTAGCTGTAAATGTAAGTTTAAATAAGAATAAGATGGAATGAATATAAGAAATATATAAGTAATAAGAAATATATTTGCTAAAGTAGTTCTATAGTTTCCTTAAGGAGTATAAATAAGTAGATGTTAATACATTATATGTGAGTTTGTAAAATGTAGATGTTCAATGTGAGTCTAAATGCTTTGCAAGGCAAAAGGTTATATGTGAGTTTGTAAAGTGTAAATGTTAAGTGTGAGTCTATTCTTAATGTATATGGTGAAAGAACCTGAGACATACAGAAGTTAGTGTCCTAGCAGACTGCAAAGCAGGCAGTCTGAGCGGTTTTTCAAAAGCTCCAGAAGCCGCTAAGAAGCTAAGAATGGCGGACGCCAGAACTAGCACAAGGCATCCGCAGCTGAGATTCATGGAAAATCAACGCAACACAGAAAAACCTGAGCTAACATAAAAAATGGTGCGGTTTAGAATACTACTGTACCTAAAAAGGTCTCTGTCTGTGAGAACAAAAGTTGCAGAGACGCTTGTTTGAAGTAAAATTGTTAACGGCAAAAAGTTTTGGTTGAAAACCATCTCTTCATATTTGGAAGTGAAAGCCTGATACTAGAATTTATTTCTTGTTTGAACTTTTTGAACTTAAAATGAGATAAAACTACAAAGATTTTGGTTGTGGATTTCTTCATATTTGGAAGGCTCGTACCAGAATTTATCATGTGAATTTTGGGACTTAAGAAATGAAATGAACAGTAGAGATTTCATTGCAATGGGACAATTTTGAGTTTATTCATAGTAATGACCTAGAACTGTTTGCTGGAATTGGGTTAAAAATGGAACTGTTTAAATGAAGAAATTTATTTCTACCTAGAATCAAGATGCAGTTTTGTGTATGCATATATGCTTTATTAACTGGTGATTCATGAATTGTTTTTTGGAACTGTTTATGTAAAATGGAATTACTTATGGAACTGGTTTGTGTTACAAATGGAACTGTTTAAACAGAAGTTTGGGTTTTCTAATTAGGCTTGAGATTTTGCTTAAATTATAAAGAAAAGGGGGAGAGTTAATATTCCTTAGTCTAATTTCAAAAGTTGTTTGAGTGGATTAATGTCATGTTATTGTTAGTAAGAAATGCAAATGGGGTATATTAAGAGACTACTTTTAAAGTATAAAGAGTTTTATTAAGAAACTGCTTTTGGATGTTTTGCTAAGTTTTCAAAGTGTTAATGGTTAGATTGAGAAGACTGCTTTTCAATATGGGTTTGTAGGAATTGTATGAGTTTCTTCTAACTAGGTTTGAGGTTTTCTTTAAAAAATTATAAAGAAAAGGAGGAGCTAAGAGATTGAATTATGTTTGCAGAACCCTATTGATATTAATGCACCCTGGTTTTGTGGAGTTAAGGAAATATTTAAGTTTGATGTGAATACATCGAAGTTTTTCCTATGTTCTGTTAACAAGAAAATTCAAATGATTGAGTTAAAGTTGTAAGACGGAGAAAATTGTTAACTATATATAGCACCACATATGCTAATTCAAATGGTTCTGTTAAGAGTTTGCTTTGAGTTGTAAGACAGAGAATTATGGCTATGTATAGCAATGTTTATGTTAACCTGTTAATGGTAATGATGAAGCTAAGGGATTCTTTAAGTTTGTAGTTGCCTTAAGAGTTTTTGGCTTAGAAAGGGCTTGAGGCAGCTAAGACTGCTGTAGTCACCTTGGACCTAATTCAAAAGAGAAATGCCATCTATATCATCCTCTACTCCCATACTAGGAGGTGTAACAGCTATGGAGATTGATGTAAGCCATTATAGTTATTTTTTTATATATTAAGAAAGGGGGACCTGTGGGAGCCCGTTCTCGGGTTCCTCGTGGCTTTACCCAGCAGGTCCACATAGAGGATGATTAGACCACGGGCCTGAGTGCAGGTGTCTGAGATGGTCTGCACTTGCCTGTGCTGGGGGAGGAGGTCTTTTGCTCCACCCCTTGGTGTCTCTATAAAAACCCTGGGGCAGAGACAGTCGGGGCCCGTTGGAATAGGTTCCAGGCCCTCTCGAGGCTATCCTTTATTTTCTATCTGTTTATCTCCGCGATATTCTCCGCAATAAATCCTTCCATCTAATATTTCCTGCTGCTCGCACTCAAGAAAACTCTGGGGAACTGTGGGGGTGGTTGGGTAAACGCCCCACAATTTATTTATTTACATGTATGTCTATGTGCCTCCATGAGTTTATGTGAACCACTTGCATGCAGGTGTCTGAGGAGGCCAGAGGGTGACAGATGCCTTGGAATTGAAGTTCCAAGCAGTTGTAAGCCATCTGATGTGGATGCTGGGAACTGAGCCTCTACAAGAGTAGTGATGGCTTTAACTACAGAACGATCTCTCTAGGCCCATTATACATATTCTTAGAGTACCAGTGGTAAACATCCTCTCAGACTTTAACATTTATGAGTACACTGTATTTTTAATGATTCTTACACATTTATTCATGTTTAACATATTTAAGAGGTATATCTTAAAGCTAATGATACTTCATAGTTTTATTGGTAGTGTTTTTAACTTCAGTTGTACATAATCTAATACTAAGTCTTAAAGTTTACATCTTTAATTCAGCAAAATGAGATATTTTGGAAAAAGTTAAACAATATGAAACTGAGTAGTGGGAATAATCCATCTCTCTGAGAACTTCCCGACTTGCTCCCTCCCTACTGGCAGTGGCCATTAATTCTTTGGGCATCCTTCAGTCCTTTTCCCAATGCATTGACAAACATGGAAATCTAGAAAAATAGTCAAATATATACACATTTCTCACACTTCTAATTAAAAAATACAAATAATATCCAAACAAATATCCTACTATGACACCTAAAAATGTACTACATATATTTTGCATGCCAATTGGCTTTTTTCATAACCCAGGTGACATACTGGCTGTATTGTATGGCTGTGTCACACAAAGTCACCCACTATATCTGGTTCTTTTCTGTTGCTGTCATAAAATACCATTTATGGAATAAAGAGTTTATTTTGGCTTATGGTTCCAGGGGGAGAGTCCATAACAGGGCAGGGTGAGAGTGAGCTGGCAGCCAGTGGCCAGATCAGGAAGCTGAGAGAACACATTTCTATCCATGCACAGGAAGCAGAGAGAGGCAGACTGGAAATGGGATGAGGCTGCCCCCGCCCCCCACGGATTCTGTGGTGTACTTCTGCAAGATTCTACCTCTTAAAGGTTCCTAACCTCCCCAAACATTGCTACTAACCAGGGACCAGGTGTTCAGATATGTGGTCCTATTGGGGGGTGCATTTCTTTTTTCTTTTTTTTAATGGCTAATTTCTTTTTTAAAAAATATTTTTATTTTATAATTTAATTTTACATATCAGCCACAGATTCCCCTGTCTTCCCTCCTCCCACTTCCCAGCTTCCCCTCCCCCCAACCTACCCCCCATTCCCACCTCCTCCAAGGCAAGGTCTCCCCTGGGGAGTCAGCCCAGCCTGGTAGATTCAGTTGAGGCAGGTCCAGTCCCCTCCTCCCTATACCAACGCTAAGCAAAGTGTCTCAGCATAGGCCCTAGGTTCCAAAAAGCCAGCTTATGCACCAAGGACAGGTCCCAGTTCCACTGCCTGGGGGCCTCCTAAACAGTTCAAGCTAATCAACTGTCTCACTTATCCAGAGAGCCTAGTCCAGTTCCATGGGGGCTCCTCAGCTACTGGTTTACAGTTCATGTGTTTCCACTAGTTTGGCTATTTGTCCCTATCCTTTTTCCAATCATAGTCTCAATATCTCTTGCTCATATAATCCCTCCTCTCTCTCGCCAATAGGACTCCTGGAGCTCTAACTGGGGCTTGGCCGTGGATCTCTGTATCTGCTTCCATCAGTCACTGAATGAGAGTTCTATCATGACAGTTAGGGTGTTTGGTCATCCAATCACCAGAGTAGGTCAGCTCAGGCACTCTCTTGACCATTGCCAGTAGTCTATAGTGGAGGTATCTTTGTGGATTTCTGGGGACCTCCCTAGCACTCTGCTTCTTCCTATTCCCATGGGGTCTTCATTTATCATGGTAACTCTTTCCTTGTTCTTCCACTCTACTCCTGATCTGGCTGGGATCTCCCACTCCCCTAAGCTCTCTTTTTCCTGACCCTTGCCCTCCATTACTCCATCCCCACCCCCAGTTTGCTCATATAGATCTCATCCATTTCTCTGTTGTTGGGCGATCCCTGTGTCTTTCTTAGGGTCCTCTTTACTAGGTAACCTCCCTGGAGTTGAGTTGCAGTCTAGTTATCCTTTGTTTTACATCTAGTATCCACTTATGAGTGAGTACATACCATGTTTGTCTTTCTGAGTCTGGGTTACCTCACTCAGGATGATATTTTCTAGTTCCATCCATTTGCCTGCAAACCTCATGATGTCATTGTTTTTCTCTGCTGAGTAGTACTCCATTGTGTATATATACCACATTTTATTTATCCATTCTTTAGTTGAAGGGCATCTAGGTTGTTTCCAGGTTCTGGCTATTACAAATAATGCTGCTATGAACATAGTTGAGCATATGTCCTTGTGGTATGATTGAGCATTCCTTGAGTATATGCCCAAGAGTGGTATAGCTGGGTCTTGAGGGAGGTTGATTCCCAATTTTCTAAGAAAGCACCATATTGATTTCTAAAGTGGCTGTACAAGTTTGCATTCCCACCAATAGTGGAGGAGTGTTCCCCTTGCTCCACATCCTCTCCAACATAAGCTGTCTTCAGTGTTTTTGATCTTAGCCATTCTGCTGAAGAGATGGCTCAGAGGTTAAGAGAAGTGGCTGTTCTTCCAGAGGTCCTGAGTTCAATTCCCAGCAACCACATGGTGGCTCACAGCCATCTATAGTTAGATCTGGTGCCCTCTTCTGGCCTGCCTGCCTACATGCAGGTAGAAAGAACACTTGTATACATAATAAATGACTAAGATCATTTCTTTTTTTTAATTAAGAAATTTTGTATTCATTTTATATACCAACCACAGATCCTCCTCTATTCCCTCCTCCCACCCCACTCCCCCACCCCACCCCTCCATTCCCTCCTCTGACAAGGTAAGGCCTCCCATGGGGAGTCCATAGATCCTGGTACATTCAGTTGAGGCAGATCCAAGCCCTTCCCCCTCCATCAAGGCTGCACAAGGTATTCCATCATAGGTAATGGGCTCCAAAAAGCTACCTCATGCACCATAGATGGGTTCTGTTCCTACTACCAGGGGGCCCTCCAAACAGATCAGGCTACACAACTGTCTTACTATGCAGAGGGCCTAGTCCAGTCCCATGTAGGCTCCACAGCTGTTGGTCTAGAGTTCAAGAGTTGGGGGGGGGGGTGTTCTCATCCAAATTGGTACAACCACTGATAAAAATTTAGAAGAATTTTTATTTAGCCACCCTGCAGATAAAGGTTACCTTTAACATCCTTTCCTGTGGATATTTGTATATGCAGGGAACATTTCTCCAAAATGCTTCTGTAGATAGAATTGCTAGGTAAAATGTTTAGCACAATTTAATGTTTGTTTATATTTGTGAGTATTATAAATTGTTTTTGTATTAAAATAAATTCTTTACTAGTTGAGAAAAATACTGAATCAACTCAAAGCATCCAGTTTGAAATATAAAACTGTAAGACATTTCTTGATTACAAGAAGCACTTTTTCCTGGATGATGCTTCTGCTAGTGTAGGAAGAATTGCTCTACTCTGTTGTAATTTGTTGCTAGTTTTTCAACAAAAATTGCCCCCACCCTCAGCTTCATCTTTGTAGCTGAAAACTCCGAGACCCAGAGAGGTTAGACACCTTTCTCAGAATGGCACAATTTGTGTTACACCTGGACCTAGAACCTTCCTTACATATCCTTCTAGGGCAACATTCTTTTGTGTGATGCCAAATTCTGAGGGCCCATAGTATTTAAAAAAAAAACCTAGACAACTCCCCATAGGTGGCTGCATCATATATTTATATGGTGTGTGGCATAGGTTTACACTGAATACACTGCTCTCAGATCCAATAGTTAGACCTTTATTTGCTTAGAGATCAAATTTGCTACCCAGTTTCTTTCACAGTTTTGTTTGATGTTGCTCTGTAATGAAGTTTGAAGTCCTGAGTGGCTGATGGATTAAAATGATAATATATCCATAAAAACATAAGTGAATATAAAATCTCAATGCTAGAGAACATTGGAAAGAGGTTTGGGGGTTTAGGGAAGTACTCGAGTCCTTATAATTTGTATGCAGGTCCTGGTGAGAGCTGCGAGTTAATGCTACATTTGGCCTTAGCTGAGAGGATTCAAGTTCCATTTTGTTCTGTCTTTATCATTTACAATTCATGTCCATGAGCTTCCAATTCAATAAAGCACTTGCATGATTCAGTAGCAATATTTTCAAAAGGCAAATGGACATTGATATTTGTCAAAGGCACAGAGAATTACAAGTTCTGTGACAAGAGTTGATTCTACCAGAAGGAGAAAATATAGCATGCTTAAATTAGAATAACTTGACAGGGTTTAATGAAATGTAAAGATGTTGGTAGGGTATAAGGAAACCACACAGTTGTTTCTACTCCTAAACTTAAGAGCATGTAGAAGATTCTGGAAGGTCTGAGTTCTGCCCAGGAAGCTACCCAAGGAAGTACACGGCTTTCTTTGTTGAAGGTACCACCACCCTGGGGGTAACTGCCTGGGAGCATTCCTCAAGAAGAAAGTCAGAGATGGGCATTCTATGCTCATTCTCTTGAACTCTGGTTTCTGGGGGTGAAAGCTCTGGATTCAGATTGCAGAGTTTGTAGGTCAGCCATACCGTGCAAGAGCAGGCTGGAGGAGGGTGGGATGTGCCATGGAAAAGCAAGATGAGGTTGCTTTGTCTGTCTTACTGTATTGTCTGAGTATGTATTTGAGTGAGTCGATGGGAGCATGCAGCTTGAAGGTATTCCTAAAACATGCCTCTGAAGATGCTACCAGAACTATGAAGGACTTGCTGCTGGTAATTTTCCATTAAGACATGCTTTGGTTTTCACATATAGACATGGTTTTCCGCAGATAGATTATCTGAGTCTTAATTCCTATGCTTCTGTTTTAATGAAGACTTGGGATACTTGGGGGTAAAAAGTCTAGCAATAGGGAAAAATCAAAGACTTAGGTTTGTGAAGGAACTTGAGAAGGGACACTTAGAGGATGTTATAGTTTGGATCTGTTGGAGACTTAGTCCCTTAACTCAGGCGTTAATGTATGGCATCTCAGGGTGGAGCCTCTGGGAAGTAATTAGTGTTAGATGAGATCAGGTCTTGAGGATATGGCTGCAAGGATGGCATCAGAGGCTAAGAAGTGGACAGAAGACCTGAGCTAGCACTGTTAACTCACCAAGTGATGTGTTTTGTGATGTGAGGCAGCAGCAGCTCAATAGATGTGGCTGTGGCTTCACATCCTCAGACTTCTCAGCTTCAGACCTAACTCGATCACGATTCTTCTTTATGAATTACCCTGTCTGTGGTTTTCTGTTACCCCAGCAGAAAACAGACTAACATGCTTATAATACACAGAGGTCTCCATAGATAATGAAAGGATACAGAAAAGCACGCATGAACTGACTTATGCTCCTTTGGCATGGCCAGACTAGAATAAGTCTTAGGATCCCTCTAAAAGTCATTGTTCGATGGTTCCCACCATGTAAGACACTAGGAGGCTCAGCATGAGCAGGGTTAGAATGTGAGAGTTTACAGATCTGACATCAGCCTTCTTTAGAAGAGATGTGATTATTGGGTGGGATAGAAATATGAAGGGCAATGTTTCCTTTATAGTGTTGAAAGCAGAACTCATGTGGAAAGCATCAGAAGATCATGGAAAATACTTGCTCAGAGGCCAGGCCTTGCCATTTTAGCAAAGCCATACAGACTCAATATGTGTCTATTACAAAATCTATTTTGATTGGTTGTTGCTTGCATAGCATGCTAAACCATGAAATTCCATCGAGCTGTACACATATGACTCAAACCTATTTCTGAACCTGTATTATTCTCTAACTGGAAGTTTTAGAATTTCATTTCTTTTGAGTAGACAAGTTAAACAAGTGGGGTTCAGGAAGATAGGATTAGGAGGAGGATAGTTATAATAAGGACCTTGTTTCCCATTGTCAGGGCTTTTGAAATGTGTAAGGAAGTAGAATCCTACATTAATTAGTTGCTGGAGTCCAGAGTGCAGAAATAGCACTGGTCCTGGACTTGTGGGTTAGTTGGTTTAGGATAGACATATGACCCATCTGTGCCTGAAGCAGAAGGTGGTGTCCTTGGTGATGCTCATCAGGGCTGTCCCCTAGGGGACAGATTGCTGTAGTGGTGGATATGTGCCCACATCAACAGATAGCTCATCTCTTTGCATAGATACAATTCTTAGGTCTGAGAATTTCCCAGTGCTTTTAGCAGTTTCTTCAGGGTCAGAACCATGTGATTCTCTGTGGTGAGAACTGGTCCTTGTACTGAGATAACTCTGCCAGTGGCCATGGCTAAGAGTTAGTTCTGGAGATATGGAACCAAATGATTGTGAAGAATCTCCTTTGAGGGTCATTTCAGTAAGATTTTAATGTTCAGATGTTTATTCCTGAAAGTGTGTGTGCTTGGTCCATGGTTGGAGACACTCGACAGAAAGGTACTGTGTAAGCCTTTATACATATGTAAGAGGTGAAGAAATGGCTCAGCAGTTAAGAGCACTTGATACCCTTGCAGAGGATCCAGGTTTGATTCCAAGCTTATGACTGCTTGCAACTCCAGTTCCAGGGCATCTGACTCCCTCTTTGTCCCAGCACTTAGGAGGCAGAGGCAAGTGGATTTCCATTAGTCTGAGGCCAGCCTCTTCTACACAACAAGTTCCAGGCCAGCAAGGGCTATTCAGTGATACCTTGTCTCAGAGATAAACAGGGGAGAGAGGGAGAGATGGAGGGAGGGAGGAGGGAGAGGGAAAAAGAGGGGCCAACCTTTAACAACCAATGCATGTTAATGATAGGAGATTAACAAATGCATGGTTTTGCTCTGGTTTTAAATACTACACGGGCACACATGTAGCTTAGATGCATTTGCTCGTGCCTACTTCACAACTGAGTTACGTGAATTCTCCTTAAAACATCAGGAGGAGCATCGGAGAAATGGAGGACAGAGAGGGAGAGGGAGATTTAAATAAGGCAGGAAGAGGACGAGGAAATGCATAGCTTAGATTTTGTGAGTGTTTTGATTCATATCCCTTCAACTAAAACACATTCTGGCTGTGAGATGTACAGCTCGCCGCTCAGTTTTCATCTGAGTGTTGCATTTGCATGGAGAAGCTGGCTTTCAAAATGCCAGCCAGCAGCCCGCTCAAGGATGGAGGCTGTGTCTAGCTTGGTGACTGGATTACAAAGATGTCTTGAAGTTGTGGAGAGGTTGCATGAAATACCTTCTTCTAGAAGTTCAGCAAGAATTTTGTCAGCTGTGACTCATCTGATTTCTAATGTATATCAATTTTCAGTTCCTAAGGGCTTGCAAAGATATCCTAAGCAGAAAGCCCCAAGCCCAAGTCCTAAATAGAAGATGTGTGAGCATCCAGATTGCTTTCCTGCAGTTGTGAGACTATTCAGTAGGCTCTGGTTGTAAATGATGCCATTTCTTTATAGGCATGAAAAATATTCATTTTCCTTTATGGGTAAATTTTATATGACTTCTGAGGTTCCCCAGTCAAGAGGACTGGGGGGCAGTGGAATTATTTCTTCTTTAGTCTTCACGTATATTAGTCACCTCTCTATCCCTGTAGCAGAATGCATGAGATAATCAGCTTGCTCCTTAAAAAGGTTTATTTTGAGTTACAGTTTCAGAGGGTCCAATCCATGATCTAGAGGACTCATTGCTTGTGGCCAATAGAGGTATCAGATGACAATGATGGGAAACGGTGGTGGAAAAACTGGTCACCTGACAGTCAGGAAGCAGAGAAGGAAGGAGGGGCCAGCATCCCTCAATCTTTTTTGAGGGCATGCTCCAAATGATGTAAGGTCATCTCATAAGACTTCTACCTTCCCCCCAAAGGTACCATGCCCTTCCAGTAGCACCAGCTTGGGGGCCAGCCTTTTAACACATGGGCTTTTGAAGAGTATTCAGCAGTTGAGCAGTACCAACCATGAGTTACTGGAATTTTCTGCCATCTGGAGGACAGAGTAGGTCCTGGGAGGTGGTTTTATTCATCTACAAGTAAAATACTCATCCTCTCCTTATTGTTAACAATAGCACATGCTGGTGAAGATGTCGAGGAAGGAATGCTTCTGTTAGTGGGAAGGTAAAATAGTAGAGTCATCGTGGACATATGGAGAGTCTTCAAAAACCAAAAATAGACTTACCGTATGATCTTACTAATTTAGTATTTATTTAAAGGAAATTAATTCAGTACACCACAGAGATACCTGGACATAGCCATGTGTATCATGGTACTGTCCACAAAAGCTAAGATGAAATCAGTGTAGATGCCTTTCAACAGATCAATGAATTAAAAAAAATGTGGCATATATGCACCCTAGACAGCCACAAAGAAGAATGAAATCCCATCATTTGCAGCAAAATGGATGGAACTGTAGGACATTATGTAATGTATTATCATACATTACATGCTAGATTTGAAAACATAAGCAGCATGTGTAGATGCTAAAAAATTGTCGATCCCAAGTAGGAATGTGATCAGTAAAGATTAAAGTGGGTAGTTGGGGGCACAGAGAGGTTGGATTTGATCAGTAGATACAGTATGCATGAATGAAAATGCTGCACCGAACTCCACTATTACAGACAACTGTGTGTCTCAATAAGAAATTGCTCAGCCTCTGGTCTGAAAAGAGCCCCACTCCCTTTGGAAGAGAATGAAGACTGTGTTGAATATCATTACCAAAGCCCACGATTTCCAACATGCAGAGCAGTGGGACCCCACATCCATTTCTCACCTCAGGGTTTTATTATTCTCCTTCACATCTTTTTTTTTTTTGGCTCACTTGAGGGACAACCTGAAGCCAAGCAAGTCCATCTCTTTCCCTGCCAATTTTCAGCTTGGTTTCCATTTCCTGCTTCGTGAGCTGGTCAGGTGAGCATCCTCCTCTGGGCTCCAGCAGCCTCTTGCACAGGCCCGATGCCGAAGTCTGTTGTGTTTCTTCTTTTCCATTCAGTTCTTCAAAGTTGTAGGTTACTGACTATCGACGAAAACGGGAGTTATGCCCATGCACTTCCCGCCAGCTCTCCATGTCCTTCTGAGCACAGAGGCAGACCCTCTCTTCCCCTGACTCCCTCTTCTGTTCAGAGCCTACCAGCCAGGACTTCAGATCAGTTTTCATTTACAAGTGCATCTAGCATCTAGCTACATTGTGTCTGTAAGGGATGCTCCTGTTTTCAGAGAAACTGAAGCCTCATTTAGGTTCTCAGTCTTGTTAACAAAAGAATTTTAAAAACAGGCTTAGAAGCTCAAGGATAGTTTATTGAAGTGTGAGAGCAAAACAACAGGGCAGTCAAGACAGAAACCTTGACAGCTGCCTGAAGGCAGCCTATGGAGAAGAGAAAACAAGGCCATGCCTTTTAAAGCCAGCGACCGAGAAAGCCAGCACATTTCTGCAATGGAGTTTGGCAAGCTGCTGGATGGCAGAAGTGGGGGAGGCTTAAGTCTCCAGAGAATTCAGTGAGGAAGCTCGGGCAATCAGAGAAAGCATACCCAGGCTGTAGCCGGTTTCCAAAAGAAAGCGATAGGAAGGAGGAAAAGGCAGGAGCCATAGTGCCCTCTGCACACAGCTGCAAGCTGCCAAGAGCCCCTTCTGGTAGATCACACATTGGGCTTCTGCTGAACATACTTTGGGAGAAATTGCAGTAGGTAATTGGGAGGTGTTGAGAGAGATTTGTTTGTGTATTTTATTTTATTGACAGTTCTGGAGCTTGAACCTAAAGCTTCATGTATCAGGGGCAAGTGCTCTACCACGGTGCTGCAGCTCCAGTCCTCTCGAAAGAGTTTTAAACTGGAAAGTGCATTGAGGAGGGCGGAAGGGAAGGTCGCAGGCAAGGGGTCCTGCTAGGAAGCTGTGGAAATAGCATAGGAGAAAGATGATGAGGCTGCGCTAGGCCAGTGACACGTGGAAAGAGAAGTGATCTGGGACGGTGTGATGGTCAGTGCATCTGGCTAGTGGCTGATTAGCTTGGAAAGGAGAGGTACTCAGCATTAGGCTTCAGCAACTGACTGACGGTGATGTTGCTGAAGCTGGGAGCTTTGCCATGTCTTCTGATGTCTTCTGGACGGATCCAGGGAGCGCTGGGCAGCAGCCAGGTCAGCTTCTAAGGCTGCAGCTCTCCAGCAGTTGATCTTCACTCCTGGATAAGACAGTCACCGATTCTGTCAAGGTCCCATGCCACTAGGGACTTGTAGAGGAATAATGATGTTCAGCCGTATAGTTTCTGGGCCCTAAACCCCTCTTCATATACCCTACCGTGTAATATTTAGAAACAGTAGCGGAACTTGTCACATGTTCTTATGTTAGTTATGTTATGTTTCTGTTGTATTTAGAGGTAGATCATAAGTTTTACCCAGAGTCTCTCCCATCTCTTAATTTTCATAGATGAATTTTCAGCCATTAACTTTGCAGACCCATTGACACATGTTAAAAAAAAAAAAAATCCCCAGCCAAGTAAGGCTGGGGATCACTACTATACATCTCTTTCTCAAAGTTCCACAGCAGGCAGTATCCACTGCCGTAGTATAATCTTGGCATCATTGCTCTCTCAAGGGCTACTTCTTGAACTAGTACCCATCAGTTGCAGTTGGGGGGGGATCCTGAGGGGATGGGGTTCCTTACACCAAACCTCACGTTTGCTGCAAGTCATCTCAGGGTCTTAAGTGGGGTTCATTGTTTGGCCCCAGGATTTCTCTCAGGACTTTGGTTCGGTTAGTTTGGGGGGCTTAGGACTTGCAAACCTGGCAGATTCTGAAGGTGTCTGAGAACTTCTGGGTCCTATTAGTGAGAGCTTGTACCTTTTCTCTTAGGCGCCTGTGCACGGTCACACTGGGGCAGTTAGCATTGTGAAGCAGGAATGTCCGTCTTATTCACCTCCCTCTCCTCGTGAAGCCTCGCTTGCACTGTGTGCTTGTGAGACAGGTATTCAATAAGTGGTTGCTGGAATGAATGGAAATCCAATAACTTTAATTCCTCTAGGAATCAAGAGGGATCTAGGGAAATGCTTAGAAATGATTACACGTTCTGTACTTGTCAGGGATTCCCAAGGGACACTCATTCATTTTTGCCATCTATTAGCTTATTTATTTATTTTTCTTGAAAAAAAAAAAAGCCAAGCAAGAGCTGGTGAGATGGCCTGGTGGCTAAAGGTAAATGCTAAATGTTTAAAGGTAAAGATCACCCAAGCTCAGTCCTGGAATAATATGGTAAAAGGAGAGAGCCAACCCCTACAAATTGTGCCCTGACTCCCATGCTATATGTGTTCTTTGGCGCACACACACACACACACACACACACACACACACACACACACACACCAAATTATAGTTTTTAAAAGAAAGAGAAAAAATTTAAACCAGGAGTTATAAGTTTTAGGGAACTAAATGGCCTGTATTTTAAAAATATAGTGTGATGTATTTCCAGCTGGACTGTAGTGATTGAAGACAAGTTTGTGACAATATTAGTCTCCCTCCTATACACACCTCTACAGCCTACGTACTCTGTGGGGTCCACCATTAGTAAGTTATTTTGAAGTAGCAGCTTCGTGGCATATTATCCACATAGTACACATGACTTACAGTGGGTTTCTCATGTTCAGAGCCATTGAACAGTCCCTACAATAGTTTTAGCATGTATTAATAGTCTTGAAAGTAAAATTGTCTCTGTTAGCAGCCACTTACCATTTCCCCAGCTCCCATCCTAGGCTGCTCTGAGCCATGAGCCTGTTTTGGACATTTCACACATGTTGTGATACACTGTGTTCTTTCTTCTGTGACTGGTGTTTTCACTTCACACAGTCCTTTCAGGGGTCTTCATGTGGGAACCCATACCAGGATTTCATTTCTTTTTGCTGCCAAATAATATCTCATTGTGTGTATTATTTATTGACTGATGGACATTTGTTTTTGTTTTTTGTTTTGTTTTACTTTGGGTTGTTGTAGACAATGCTGCCATGAATGTTTGTGTACAAGCTCTAATACACCTGTTGACTTTGGCAACCTCTTGACTGTACACACTAAAGTGAAAATGGGTCAGTTTTAGTAATTTCAGATATAGTGGGGATATCTGAGACAAGGCATTTTCATTCCCTCTCCACTGACCAGTGTGGTAGCTCTAAGCACATGTTCCACATAGTCCTGCTGCAGCGAGTTGTGCCTCTCACAGTCATGTGACTAGGTAATGCCCAGTGTCAAGTCCAAGAGCTCTTGGATGCACACCATTCCCTTCTCTTGGGAAGCTCTTCTTCATCCAAATCTCATGTGAAGACTTTGCACCCTGCAAAGCCTGACTCTTCTTCTGCAAGGCTCTTCTGGTTTGTCTAAACTTTCCTTTGAATTTTCTTATTGGCATCTGCCCTACCCCCTGGGCATTAGATGGAGGGTAAGGATTGCATTCTCCTTGTCATAGGTTTCTCCCTTCCCCCAACCCCAAACATGCAAGGCTAGAGAGATGAATAAGGAAGATATATTGTCTATTTTAGACAGACAGGCCTGGTAGGATTGGCTGAAGAAGTGGAGGCAGGAGCATCATGGGTTTGAGACTAGCCTAGACTGCACTTTGGGTAGGTGAAATGGTTCAGCAGGTAAAGGTGCCTGCTATACAAGCCTAGAGACCTCAGTTCAATCCCCAGAAGTCACAGAAAGGTGGCTGGAGAGCATCTACTACACAAAGATGTCCTCTGACCTCCACATATGTGAGGTGGTTCATACATACATCATACACACCCACAGTAACAACTAAATACTTTAGTTGATTAAAAACAGAGAAAGACACAGCACAATGACATGCAACTAACTAGTGTTGAATGAGGGAAGGAAACCTATAGCCCTGTAATATTGGTGTTCTTGCGCATAGTAAAATGGGACGGGTTTGCACCACTCTGGGAGTAAATGGCTAGAATGATCTTGAACCAGCTGTAGTTCTGAAACTGTGATGGGTGCACTCCAGGAGGTACCGACTTGTCATCGAGAACACAGGACGACATTCTGTTTAGGAATAATGCTGTCTGTGCAGCAGTATTCTTGTTTCTTCTTGCTTGTTCTCATTTGCAAGGACATGTTCAGGGACGTTTTCTTGAAAATAGAATCTTTGCAATTTCCTCTCTTTTATTTCCAGCTCAGATTGTAATTTAACAACTGTGTTATTATCAGAGCTATTATGTCTGTGATGGCCATACCCGAAATCTGTGACTCTCTAAATGAGGTCAGTTCTCTGAGCGAGCGCCATGCAAAGCAGCAGCCTTCTCATGTTCCTCTCTGTAGCCACACGAGAACAAACAGGAATGACCGGAAGTCAGTCAGAAGGGTAGACTAATTTGAGGCAGAACCAAGATATTTTAGTTTCCGTGGCACTTGACACTGAGGTTGTGGGGTTTTTTTTGTTTGTTTTTTTATCCCTTTCTTTATAAACGTTTTTTTCTTCAGATCTTTCCTGCCAGTGAGGGAATTAGTCAGCCCATCCAAGTTCATTCTTTATAAGCTACTTATAAGCAGTTCACAGAAATAATTCTGCCTAAATGAGATTGTGCTATCACTCCACAGCCTTAATATTCGTTTGGTGTTGAATGAACTGAGGATAGTCTCTATTGGTGACTAGTACATTAGTTCCAAGTGAGGGCTCTCAAAGGTCACACAGACTGAGTGCATCGCAAGGTGACATTGTGATGGTTACTTCCGTATTTCAGGCCCTTGGTCAGAGTTGCAGTAGACTGAGATCAGATTCACTAGGAAGGTGTCCTTGAATCCCCAAGTCCTTCATGTTAAGACAGGAACACCTGGGTGACTTTCTTAATTTCTGTGTGCAAATATGTTGTTCACCTAGGAGGTAAGATTTGTTGTAAAGACAGTGGAGCTTCGTAGATCTGTATATTAGTGTATAGGCAAGCAGGATAGTCAAAGTGCTACAAATAGTGTTTACACATACATTCTTTACTGAGCATCTAAATATTACCAAGTAAGACTTCCAATACCATGCTAATGGTCACAGTAACTTTCATAATTGTAGTATAAACAGAAGATGCTTTCTGAAATGCTTAGGAGTTAAGCATAGAGAACCAGAGTCCCAAGTGTATGAAACAAGGCAGAGGGAGCAAAGAGTGGGGTGGGCTTTGTCTGTCAAAAGAATTGGATTTACTGTGCTTTTCATTTATTGACAATTTTTTTCATTTTTTTTTTTACTTTATTCATTCTGGTTCTTAATCAGTAAAAGGGGAATATAATATCCTTATATTGTGACATCTATATCAGTAACATATATAGAGAGGGAAATACTGTTCTTAATGTGTTGTACTTCAATATTTAGAGATAGTGATTTACAGTTGAAAGACAGTTTAGGAGGACTGATATCAGGTTGAGGACATCAGGTGATATTTGGCATAGAGTTGAAACATAAGCACAAGAGGAATAGAGAATCATGAAAAGATTTGGAGGCGTGGAGTTAGGCTGTAAAAAATTTCACTGGAGTAACATTTAAGCCAGACAAATGTAATGTAACTCTCACAGCCATCAATAGATGGTGATTGTTGAGGGCCAAAATGGTTCTAAGTGGTCTACATGGGTTCTTTCTCCTAGTGTTCCCAATGACCTGATGATGTAGACACTTTATCATGCATATAATGGGCGTTGGGAATATTAAGTAGTCTATCCAAGGTCATGCGGCTAGGAAAGAAGAGGTACGCCATGTTTTGGCAAACTAAGGACAGAGATAAACTGATAACAGGTTTGTCTCTGGGATCCTTCATTGCTTGGGGTGGGGGTGCTTCCTTTGCACTGGGAGAGTCCCGGGAGCCCTGTGGTCCCCCATTGCTGATGGGAGCCCTTTGCAACCCCATGCAGCTGGTATTCCTGCCGATGGCGGTGGGGATGAAGTCTCTTACTGTGTACTTCCTGTATTAGATCAGGTGCCACTTGTAGCTGGAGAACTTTTCTCCAGCTCCCGCCACCAAGTCCCGCCAGTCCCAGAGCCCACTTATAAAATAAACACACAAACTCTTACATTATTTAAACTGCTTGGCCATTAGCTCAGGCCTGTCATTGTCTAGCTCTTACTCTTATATTTAGCCCATTTCTATTAATCTTTACTTTGCCACATGGCTCATGGCTTACCGGGATCTTCCCATGCGGCTTGTCATGATGGCGGCTGGCAGTGTCTCTCTCACTCAGCCTTCTACTTCCCAGAATTCTTTTCCTTGTCCCGCCTATACTTCCTGCCTAGCCAATGGCCAATCAGTGATTTATTCACTGACCAATCAGCAACACACTTGACATACAGACCATCCCACAGCAGCCACTCTCTCAGCTGAGTTGTCCCTAATTGCCTCCAGTTTAGGGCAGAAACTGTGCCCCAGTACCCTACCTGGTACTCATCTTCTCCCAATGCTCATCCCTTTGCCGCCTTTCTTCACAAGTCTTTCTCTTACATTTTCATCTTGTCTCTTTTTGTTCAGCCTCATGCTTACCAAGTGCTGAGCAAAGTGTAAGCCCAGCTTTCATCCCCACACAGTTTCCTGGCTTTGACACTTCATTCCCATAACTGTGAGTGCATTGGGTGATTAGGAGTAAATTGTGATAGATCAACCCTGACACTAGGCATGCCTTTCATCCATCTGACACCCCTGCCACCTGCCCCCCATAACAGTCCTTTGCAGGTGAAAGAATTGGGGCGCTGATTTACATTCTAGCTCAAGTTCTTATCTCATTTGGGGCAGCCTTTTAAATTTTTTTTTTTAAAAATGTTTTGAATTATTTCAGATTTTCCATACGTGCATCCAATTAATTTTGATCGTATTCTTCTCCAGTGCCTCTAACCCCTTCCAGGCCCTTCCCATGTTTACTTCTCAACTCCATGCCCCACCCCCAACTCTCTCTTTTAAATAACTCACTGAATCCAGGCAGTGCTATCCATGTATGCATATGTGTGGTACTATCCAGTGGAACATGGTCAGCCTAATGGGGACTATTATCACTACCAAATAGCCATCAATGGTCAATAGCTCATGAGTGCAACAATCCTGTCACAACCAGAACACACTGTTTCACCTCTGACTCTTACAGTTATTCACCATGCCTCTCCTTCCAACTTCCCTGGTCCTTTATGGCAGAGGGTGTGGTATAGATGTCCCGTTTATGACTGAGCATGCCATAGACACTTATTTTCTGAACTTTGACCAGCAGTGGGTCTCTGTATTGACTGCTGTCCACTGCACAAGACACTTCTCTGATGAGGCCTGAGAACTGCACTAATCTACGGGTATAGAAATCCATATTTAGAGAAGAGTTTGGTACTTTATCCATTTAGAAAGAAAGAAGTAGGAGGTTCAGTACTGGAGTCTATGAAGTTGCCAGGCATGGGTTCTTGGCCAGATTTATAGTACTAGGCATGAATTTGTGTCTGTGGCACAGACCTGAAATTCAATCAGAATGCAGTTGCCTACCCTCATAACATTTGTACCCACGGACATACCTTGACTGGCTGGGCATGATTATAGCTCTTGGAGTTCACAGGTAAGACTGTTGACAACTATTCTTCTCAAGCAGCCTGTGTAGATAGCATCTTCTGGTTCTGTGAAAGCCAGCCAGCAGGGAGGAGGATCAAAGGTCAGTACCAACTTGATTTCTCCTTGTCCTTTGACCAGAACATGTAGTGTCTTCATGAGTAGTGTCTTACCATCAAATGTTGTGGTTGGCATCCGAGAGCAATGGTAACATCTGTGTTGTTGTGGGGGGTGTCTCTGTGGAACCCTCATGACCAACGACTCAAGGTGAGGTACCACACCTGGTACTAGTATTTTTATTTGACAAACAATAGCTTTTAGGAGGAACATTATCCCCCGTGTATGGTATTAAAACTGATGTGTGCATTTAGGAAATTATCCAAATAGTAGGTTTCTGTATGGCTTTTCAGTCTTGTGTTAGTTATTCCTGAGACCCCCCTTTTCTGCCCTAAGGTGACCCAGTAAGTGCTACATTAGCAGATGCTGAAGTCTTTTCCTTTGTAGTCTCTAGAGTTCTAAGGCCAGTGATAAGGAATTTAAAATACAACGTAGGCATCTTTTCATTTCCTCTGTTCTCTCTCTCTCTCTCTCTTTCTCTGGTTAGAGGTTGATGTTGGCTCTCTTACTCTATTGCTGTCCTCATTTTATTTATTTATTTACTTTGGAGGCAGGTTCTCTCACTGAACCTAGATCTTACCAATTTGGCTAGGCTGGCTAGCAAGAGGTCTTCAGGGATTTTCTCTTCTCGGCCTCCCCCTGCTAGAACTAAAGGTCACATCACTATCCCCAGCCTCTTCCGTAAGGGACCCAAACCCAGGTCCTCATGCTTGTATGGCAAACCAACGGAGCCATCTTCTCAGCCCCTTTTAACTTTCAGAAAATGGTGTCATTTTTTAGGGTGGGGGATGTGTGAAGTTTAAACCCAGACTTCACTCATACGAGGCAAACCCTCTAGCATTGAGTCCAGGCATAGCTCAACAGGACTTGCTTTGTAAACACCTGTCTTCAGGGCTGGAACTGGGAAGGGCTGAGAGAAGAGAAAGCCCACTGTTAAGGGCATCTACAGGGGTTTTTTCCAGAATGTGTTTGGTTCTGTCTCCATGCCTTCCTTCTACTTAGGACTATTCAAGAGTGGCCTATGTGTACAGAAATAATGACCCCCCCCCCCAAGAATCCTATTTCTAGTTACCATTTCCAAATAATTGTTACCTATCATTGAAGGCTTCCTATAAACCATGAGTTCTAGAGCTGATCATATGCTGTTCATGTGGTTCATGGATGGGAGATGAATGCTGTCCAATCAGATTGGATATTTTATCATGTATTCTGATGGATATGTGTGCTAACAGCAGTTATCAAATGACCCTTACAGTATCCTGTAATACTGTAAAAACATGGTATATATAATTTGTCGTAAGGATGGAGGTCAGATGTCATCCCTGGTTTTCAGACGAGGAACCAAGTCATGGAGAGCAGAGCTGGCTGCTGCTTAGACACAGTTGGTCTGTGGCAGAGTTGATGCTCAAACCCAAGCTTCTAGGCCTTTCTTATGTGCGCTGGAACTTTCTGAGCTCTATGAAGTCCTTCTGGAATCCTCAAAGCACCTAATTAACATCTTGCAGCTTTATTTACTAGAAGAGGGCTTTCAGAAAGCCACCTTCTTGAAATCTGGAGGCGGGAGGCTTCGTTAGCTTCCTTGTGCAGAGCACTCCAGCCTCCTTAGTAGTAGTTTTTTTCTGTTGGGAAGAAACAGGACCTGCCCAGCAGCTGAGGGCATCTCTAGGCTCCATTAGCTGAGCCTGCTGGAATTGCCTCTGCAGTGGAACCTCTTCCAGCCTCCTTCTTTCCCAGACCTCATCTTGTTGCCCTGGGTTATGATATAGCTCACTCCCACTCCAGGGAGAAAACTGAGACCAGTTCTTACTCATTCTGCCTGCTCCCCTCAACTAGCATCTTTCAGAGAAATTGGAAAGCATGGTCACTCATTTTTGAACATGCGCCAACTCTGGAAGGCCTCCTGTAGTCAACGCATAGCCTTCAGTCATCTGCAAATGGACCAGAAGGGAGGAGGTTTGGAGAAAGAAAAATGTGAAATTGATGTCATAGGTTTAAAAAAAGAGAAATCGAGGTGAAATTCCTATGCCTGAACATTTCCCACTATAAAACAGATGATCCAGCGGCTTTTAGTACAGACCAAGGATGCAGTTCCCACCTCTACGCAGTTCCGATCTGAAGCACTTTCATCACTCAAATAGAACATTCTCCCCAGTAAATTGTTACTGACTGCTTCCGGCTCCTTCCACCCTGGCTGGACGATCACCACTTCCTTCTCTTTTTTATGGATTTATCCTTTCTGGATGTGTTGACTATATGGGAATCATTTATGTGACTTGTGTCTGGCTTGCACTTAGCATGATGGTTTTTTTTTTTCTTTTTGAGACAGGGTTTCTCTTTGTAGCTTTGCGCCTTTCCTGGAACTCACTCTGTAGACCAGGCTGCCCTCGAAATCAGAGATCCACCTGGCTCTGCCTCCCGAGTGCTGGGATTAAAGGCGTGCGCCACCACCGCCTGGCGGCATGATGCTTTTGAGGTCCATTCTTTTAAAATATGAGACTGCACTACCTTTTATGGCTGAGTGAGGAGTATCCCTTTGTGTAGGTATGCCGCCTCCGTCCATCGATGGACATATGGACTGTTTCTACCTTTTGGTTGTTCTGAACAGTATGGTTAGGAACAGCTGTGCACAAGTATTTGCTTGCATGCCTGTTTTCTGTTGTTTGGGGAATATTTTTAAGAATGGAATGGCTGGTGGATGGCAGTTCTGTTAATTTTTGGAGAAACTAGAACCTGGCGTGAAGATGCACACCTCTAATCCCAACACTTGAGAGGTGAGGGCAGGAGGTCAGTGAGTTTGAGACCTGCCTATGGTGGTGCTGGGTACAGACCAGGAAAAGATTCCATTGAGAACTGTAACGCCCAACACTGCTTTTGATGGACAAACATCATGAGGCCAGGAAAGGATCTGTGCAGGCTGGAGCAACAGCTGAAGCACCCAGGAGTGTGTGTTCTCCAGACCAGCACTGAATGATAAAAACATGGCTGTGTATCTGGGAAGGAACCAAGATTTCCCTGTGTCACCTTGGTCAGTCTCCCATTGGGATGATTGAAATCACCTTTGCCGATCACTTACGTTCTTTTCCATGGAGTGATTAATCATTAGAGTAAGCTTCTGAAAATGCAACCTTATCTTGTTCCTCAACTCTCTGAAGTGCTCCCATGGTTCACCGTGGTCTTTGGAACCTGTTGCAGACATCCTCCCCAGCTCACCTGGACCTTGATGTGTTAACTGTCCTTCTCGAGGGCTTGAGCCTCAGCCTTCCTCTTTCCCACACAGTACTTTCATATTTCAAACATGCACCTTCTGGGAGGTCCCCAAGTGGACCATGCTCTTTCAGACCTTCTTGTCTCAGGAAAAAAAAAAAAAAAAACCAAAACAACAACAACAACAAAAACAACAACAACAAAAAAAACAACTAAAAAAACCCCCAAAACCAACAACCTGTCAGGATAGGTGTCCACTGTGTCAGCAGGGATGACTGCATCCTTGCTCGCTGGAGGTAATGGTTTCCAGTAGATGCTCATTCATGAAAGAAAAGGTGAAAGAGAAGAAGAGGGGGAAAGGAGAGACCCAGACGACCAGACAGGGACAAGAGGAGTTAACAGGAAAAAAAAAAGAGAGCAGAGAAAGAGAGACATGAAAGAGAGAAGAAATAAATTTGGAGAAGGCAGGAAGTAGCCTCCAGTGACACCTCCATTCACAACCGCAGTCCCAAGCATTCTGCACTCAAACTGTCACGCTTTCCATAGAGCAAGGAGAGGAGCAGGAAGCCTTGAAATCAATACAGCCACCCAGATCCCACCCCATTCTCTAACATTCTGCACTGTAGCCAGGGACGGAGATGCCCTGACGCTGCTGCAGGGTATGTGGCGAGTGCAGCTTCATCCGCCATTGTAGTCTGCTTTTAGGAACTGCACGTCAGAGCACAGAAATGGACATTCAAGGACCTCAGTGGGCATGGCTGTCTTTTGCCCGGTGCTTACAAGGCATACATTATGTAACCTTTGCAAGAGTGTGCTAGGTCAGGCTGCTGCCTTCTGATTGAAGCTAAACAGGAAGGACTCATTCAGGAAATGCTGGGCCCAGGCGAGGAAAGCTTTTTAAATTGAGGTCTCTAAGAGAAAAATGATACCAGGGTCATTGCTAGTTACCCACATGGGATTTTTAGCGAATGGGGTGAATGCAGCAGGACAGTACACTGTCCTCTGTACTCACGTGGCTTTCTGCATACATACCAGACACCGAAAGCCCAAGCAAGCTTTAAGTGAGTCACTGCTCCTGGGCTGAGCATCAGCATGCCCTCACCCACCTCCTGCAACCTCAACCAAGAAAAGATTCCTCAGTTGTCACTTCGGCATTTGGCTTGCCTTTTCTTCCCCGCTACTGCTTTAAAGCTACTGCTGGCTGTTTTTGTAAACTAGAGACTCGTCCGCCAACAAATGGACATTTTCATAATGGGGATGCCAGTCTGAGCTCTGCCTCCCTGCTGAGTTCTGTGATGGGCAGATGCCTGTAGAATGTGCTAGTGGGCTCAGAGCAGGCAATGGAGCGGGCAGTGCCTGCTCCCGGAAACAGACCTCCTTCCCAGACAGGAGACTCATAGCATTTGGGAACCCAAGTATCTTCTCAGCCTGAATGAGCTTGCAGCAAGTATTTCCAGAAGTGCATTTGGCAGGTGCGTGGACATTCCCGCGGCCACTTGGGACCCATTTCCGGTTATTGCGTGTATGTGTGATCCAGAATTCCTGCAGGCACTATTGTGAAATGTGGTCGCAGGCCACTTGGCAGTAAAATCCTGTGGGAAAGTGGGCTAGCTTCCAGTTTCTGGAGCCCCATTTAGAATCCACCAGGGACTGCAGATAGCCCCATCTCTCTTAAGCACCCGAGGTGCGTCTTTTTGCACAGAGGTACCACATCCACCATTCTGCAGCTTTTCAGAGCAGCTCCTGGGGTAAGCAAGCCTCAGACATGTCCTGTTACACACAAGGGACACTTGATCACCCAGGTAAGTGTTGTCTTACCTGGATGGATTCGTGGTTGAGCTGATGTGACAGTGCATGGTACCGCCCACAGTGGGCTTTTCTAGAGATCTGACTTCATCCCTTCTTCTCAACCGAGTTGCTTTTCCTGAGGACTGTTCTTGTGTTCACATCGGCCGCACACAGGGTATTTTTTATCTGATGATTTCCCTTGGGTGGTTGGAGTGAAGTCAGATCTCAGGCTGTGAGCACATGTCACACCAGGACCTGTAGCCCAGGGCACCAGTATTACTCACATTTTGTTTTTGTTGTTGTTTTTAAAGGGTTCAGAATTGCCATTGTCCTCCAGAGTCACATTGCCCTTCTTTCAGAACCTATTCAGGCCAAGTGCCTGCCTCGTCTGCCTCTTTCTGAGAATATCATGAAGGAGGACTGCACCTGTCTGAGTGATATTTCCTTCTTTATTTCTCTGCTTCCTGTTTGTCACCCCTGCCCCCAGTGTTCCCGATTCCTGGCATCGTGCGGGAGCCCAGCCTGGTGTGCTGTTCTTCTCCTGCAGTGCCCACCAGAACTCCTCAGCCACCACCTGGCACATAGCCTTAGCATTTTGCTAGCTTAAGTTGTCAGGACTATCATAAAGCATCAGGAATGCTGTGGAAGGACACGCAACACCTTCTCCTGTCACATGACTTTCAGGGACAACCTTCAGAAGAGATAGTGATGGAGAAATTTAAGGTGCCCTAAATAGGTCAGCCCTAGGGTGACCACCACCTGGGACTATCTTGTCCCAGGCAAACCAAGGAAGTTGGTCACTGAAACTCTTTGGGAAGCCACTTATAATATTAATATTAGTTAATATCTATTACTGCAACAACAGTAGCAGTAATAGCTAACATTTATATGAGGGCTTGTGCCACCTGGTGTTCTAGCTTGTGTGTATATGTGTGTGTGTGTGTGTGTGTGTGTGTGTGTGTGTGTGTGTATAAACTCACCAATCCCTCTCAGTAGTCCTATAGATTATGCACTGTCATTATCCCTATTTGTAGATGGGGAAACAGATATAGGCACACCTACCCGTGCCCGTGCAGGAGAGATGGCTTTCTGGTTTCCTTAAGTTAGCAGCACTATTTCTGACTGTTCTACCTCTGCATTAGGAGATCTTGAGAGAGCTAGTCTTGGAATAAAATGTCTCCCAAACCTGGGTGCTTCCCCTTTGCCCATGGGGCTTTCCTTCCGATGAACATCTAGTGTTCACGGTAATGTTCATAACTCGTTTTTAACAAACACACTGATTGTGAGACCTGAACAAACGTCTTTGGTGATTCTGTAGGTTTTCTCTTTCAGCAGTACTTCCAGTCTATCTTGAACTTCATCCCAACGAAAATTCGGCACTGAGTGAGGGCCTGAAACAACACTCAGGCAATTGAGTGTATTGACGCTGTATGATGAAGCAAACCCATGGCCTGTGTAATAGTCATCTCGGGCTGCCATAAACAAAATGCCACAGACTGTGGCTTCAATAGCAGAAACGTATTTTCTCATAGTTCCCAAGTCCGGAGCCCAAGATCTAAGTGCCAGCACGGTTGGTTTCTGACAAGGCTGTTGCTCTTTCTTCTTGTGGTCACTTCCTGCTCACAAGTCCTCACGGGCTCCCTTTTCTGTGTTCATTCAAGCACACACTCCCAGAGCCCTCTGGCTTCTCTTGATCTTCCTGGAATGGCAGAACTCCTGGTAGATCAGGGCTCTACACTGAAGACTGCGTTTAACTTCCTTAAACGCTCTTTGCCCAAATGCAGTCATATTATAGTCAGGGTTTCAGCCAGGCATGATGGTACAGGATTGTAATCCTAGTCCTTAGAAGACAAAGGCCAGAGGATCATGAGTTTGAGGCCAGTGTGGGACACACAGTGAGTTCAAGGTCAAACTGTGAGCTACCCATCTCAAAATAAGCAAGAATACACCACCACTACCAACAACAATAAGAACTTGGGAGTTTCAATGCATGCAGAGGGACACAGTTCCATCTGGTCCTGTGACTGGTGTCTTCAAGAGCTAATGGTAATCCTCTGCTTCTTAAATTTATAGTTCTGTACAGTAATCCACTAAAACAGTGACATTAAATGAAAAATATAGTATGGTTTTAATGTGGACGTACTTGTTTATGCTTCAGGTTTTTCTTTTCAAATCCATAATCTAGACTGTGGGTGCCATTGTTGAGTGTGACTGTTTTGTGTATCTAGCCAGAACTTACAGTTGTGTGACACACAGTTCTTGGAAAGTTCAACCCATCCATGGGGAGCAGAGCAGCTGTGGTATGTCCAAAGGGGTGACTCATCCACAGTAAATGACTTCTTTATTGATGATCTCGACACAGCAGATCTTAGACCCCCAGGACAGCTGTGTGGTGCAGTTTCTTTCACTTCCTGGATATTTCTGCTTTGGTTTAGATGTGGTCTGAGTGTTCTGTTAGGTTTCATGTGTTGGAGTCTTGGTCTGTGGTGTGGAAGTGTTGGTAGGGGTGGAGCTTTAATGCATAGAGTCCAGTGGGAAGTCACCAAGGGTGAGGTAATTTCCTTAGAACCTCTGGACTAGTTATCATGAGAGTTGTTCTGAAGAAGGAGGAGGAGGAGAAGGAGGGAGAGGAGGAGGAGGAAGAAGAGGAGGAGGAAGAGGAGGAGGAGGAGGAGGAAGAGGAAGAGGAGGAGGAGGAGAAAAGAAATAAAGCAAGACTGGTCCTTTCCCATGGCTTTCTTTGCATTGAAGAGATCTCTCCCCCTTAGTGGCTTCTGCCATTGTGGTGCCATCTTCCCGGAGGCCCTCACCAAAGCTAAACTGATGTTGGCACAGTGCCCTTGATCCCCCGCCGAGTCCGTGTTGTGGTTTAAATATGAAATGTCCCGCATAAGCTCAGTTTGAATACTTGGTCCCTAGTTGTCGGTGCTGTTTGGGAAGGTGAACCCTTTAGAAACCTTTAGAAAATGGAGCTTTACTGAAGGAAGGATGCTGGGGGGTGGGTCTTGGGGTTTCATAGCCTAGCGCCCACTTCCTGTTGTCTCGGCTCCTGTAGTCTGGTCTCATATTCCTGCTGCCATGCTTTTCCCACACTGTGGGCTTATCTCCTCGGAACTGGGGGCTCAAATAAACCCTTTCTCCCTAAGTTGCTTTTCTCAGAATCTTTTATCACAGCAGCAAGAAGTAATGAAGACAGTTGGATAAATAAGCATTCCTTTACAAAAATATCCCAACAGAATTTCATTCTTGTGACAGAAACTAGACTGATAACTTTATTAACTGTTGTCTGGGGTCTTCTAATCATATAGTCCTTCCTACATAAGAATTCATAGGCCTTGATATTTCCTAAGATTTGTTTTAGAATTTTATCTTGTTCTCATTTCATAATTTCTTCCTTGGAGTACTTTCTTACAGTTTCAACCACATTATTCCATGTCCTGTAAGTAGCTAGTGACAAAATCCTGCCAGTTTTTCTCACGTGACAAATCGTTACATTTTCCTCTTATTTCTGTTGACCCACCCAGTCTTTATCGTCTCACCATGGCTCACTGCCTCAGGCCCACTCTGGCTTCCTGGGTTTTACTCCTTTTCTCTCTATCCCCATGTTTCTGCTAGAACCGTTTTTACAGATGTCTCTATAGCAGTCCCCCGCTTGATGCCTATAGTAGTTACTTTCTTTACCAGCTCAGACCTGAGGAATCAGGACTATCTTTGACCTCTCCTGACCTTCTGCCTCTCTTTGTATATATGAATATTCTTCTAAACAGGCTCTGAATTGGGCTGAGAGGTGGCTCAACCATTAAAGGTCAGGCTTACAACCAAATATAGTCTCTGAGTTGCTCCTAGATTTTTTTTTTTTAATCTCGTTGTGTTACAGAATACCGGCACTGAAAAGGACACTGAGAAGTCTAATTCTCTACCTTACAATCAATGTCCTACACAAACCACCATTCAGAAACAATTTTAATGCTTCCATTGACAGGCAAATGATAGAAGTACATTCCATTTTCACCCATTTTTTTTTTTTTCAGAAATGTCTTTCTCAAACACAGATAAAATAGAGTCTGTGATAATTGCGCACTGGGCTCTTTATTCTGTTCTTTAAAAACTACTGCTTTCCAAATGTTTCCACCTTTGCATGTTGCTACTCCAAATGCTCCATTACCATTTTCTCCACCCGAGTCTCCCAATACCTTACCTTCTGCTTGTCCTCTGAGGCTCCTGTGGTTGGCAATTTCTTCCTACCATGTGGTCCTGGAACTGAACCCCAGTCGAGTTTTTGAGGGTGGGGTTAATAGTAATGCTGGAGTCAACTGAAACTACAGTCCCTTTTAATTAATATTTGTGCTACTTCAGTCATGCTGCTCATGACTATTTGGGTAGTTGATTTGTTCTTCTTTCTCAGAAATAAGATTATTTATCTGCATTAAACTCTATCTTGTCCTTATGTGGCCATCATTTCAGCCAGAAGAAATCTCTCTAGGTTTTATATGTGTTATTCTATGTGGATGCTCTCCCCGAGTGGTCATAAGCCATCTTAAATGTGATCATTAATACTGTTTAAGACTTCAGTCAGGTTTCTGATCATTGTTTGAGGAGGACTAGGTGGCATCCTCCTGCCTGGAATTTGGTTTATTAATAGGCATTTCAGAACCAACTGTCGCCATATTTGTATCTCTTACTCTGGTCTCTGAGCTGCAGTAGAAATGAAGAGCACTGGAATCAAGGAAGTTCCTTGCTATACAGCATCCATGCTACATCAAATCCAGTTTTCATTCCTCCTGCTTGAAGACTTCCTTAATCTTTTCATCTTGTTGTTTATAATGATACTGTTCACAGAACTGTTAGAACTTCTTTAGGAAACCAGCACTCGCCTCCTCTCCCTTCACTCCAAGCATTGATTTTTAAAATACATTGAAACTAGCATGTCACCTTAAATATACCACCTTAAGACTCTTGGTTTTGTTTGAACATTTCATGACACAGTTCGCACAGGAAACCATCAAATGAGCTTTTACTAGCAGTGACCTGATGTGATAACCTATCGGTTTCCTCCTTAAATGTGCTGTGACTAATGGCCAATTACTCACTTCCTTTGAAATGGATTTATAAACATAGCCTGTATATGTAGTTTTTGAAACTCCAAGTTGTGAACTGAATGAAGCCTTATTCTAAAAGTAGTAGACTCTCCCATGCTGTTATTTAGAGACAAACAATTTTTCCGGATGAGTACATCACACTTACAAGGAGGCTTCCGTGTAGTACCTCGGAGAAGATGTAGAAAGCGAACAAAGCCAGACCAAGTGGTTTTGGATACAAGAGTCATCTCTACCTCTGTCCTTTGTCTGCTTTGACCACCTAAAGGAAGAGTGCTGGAGTGATGGTGACAGTGTTGAGAATCTACGCACATACTCTTCTTCCCAGATCCTTCACAGTCCTGCCACCATTTGACAAAGGCGTTTGATCACCACTTTACAGTTAATGTCCCATAGCTGCCACCTGTGTTCTTTAATGCCCTATACAACAGATTTTGTGTTAGATAATCCCACCGTTTGGGTCTGTGAAAACATACCATGGTAGAGATACAGGGGAGTGGAAGCCTGTTCACTCAGAATATCATTCTGTAGTGTCTCTCTAGGGCGGGTACCCCCCACACAATGATCTAAAACCTCCCATTACACTCTGTCTGTTCAGTGTTTTCACTATCATCTAGTAGCAGCAAGCTGGGAATCGAACTTTTAACACATGGACCTTCAGGGATATCCCAGATCCAAACCCTCGTAGACCTCTACTGGTGAGAGTTGATTGATGGTCAACTTGACGGGATCTAGAAGGATTTTGGAGACAAACTGCTGGGCATATCTGTGAGGGAGTTTCTAGCTTTGGCTAACTGAGGTAGAAAGAGCCTCTCTTAAATGTGGATGGTGCTATTTCATGAGTCTCCGGATGAATGAAAAGGAAAAGGTGGTCTGGGCACCATTATTTGGGGGACATTTTATTAAGCTAGAATAATTTAATTTTTTTCTATCAATTTCAAAATTAACAAGGGTATAATTTAGGAGCAGAAAAGGTTTTTTAAATAAAACTGTACGAAATTATCAGCCATCAACCACTCTTTCTAAAAGACTAAGCCTTTTACTTTAGGAAATATGAGAGATCCTTTTCTTCTGTGCTTCTCAATTCCTTGTATTTGTATAGTTTGTTTGTTTTTCCTTTTCCAAAGGAACTTTCATAGCAGGATGAATTTCACATTGTCTACGCTCAATGTTAGGTCGCCTCCTCCCTCCCCGACCTTTGTGCATGTGTGTGCATTTTTGGCTGGTTGGAAAGGGGTCTTGTAAATGTCTTGGGGCCCTGAGGAGGTGTGGTGACATGGAGCTGTTTGGATGGAGTTGTTATGATCACGAGCAGGCACTGTGGACGCTGACTCAAAAGTGTGGTGCCCTCTGCAGGTGCAGATTCCTCACCTGCTAGAGAAGAGCATAGCCTCGGGCAGTGCAGGGGTCACATCAACTCGTCAGTCCAGGACAGTCCTGTGACATTCTTATTTGTTCACAGGGCCCTTAGAGCTTGCCTGAGGACCTCTGAAAACCTCCCCCAAGGTCAGGTCCTATTTCAAAACAAAAATAAAACAAGTTTGAAAGGAAAATCTGTGTATAGACTCCCTTTTTCTCTGCTAGTGATAATTCCCCTCAAGGCAGTGTAGATGTTACTGAGGGCCAGTGCCTGCCGTAACAAAGGCCAAAAGGTGAGCATCTTGGAACGATGCAGGGCACTGGCTTATTTGATCACCACAGAGGAGTTGGGATATAAAGGGAAGCTTATCTGTTTTACAGGTGTGGAAACTCTGAGAAGATCTGATAAGGGGCCAAGAGCTGATGGGATCCAGGCTTCCTGGCAGTCATCCATCTCCTCTATCAACACAAAACAGTAGCAGTCTTAGGCCACACTGGTCTTGATTCCCCCATCCCCCAAATTGTACTTAACAGGAGAACCAAGGCTGTGTGCGTGGCTCCACTACACACACTTCCAACGCACACTAAAATGCAAAGGAATTCAGGTAGTGCTGACTTTGTGTGTTGGTGGGGCAAGGGTTGGGCAGGCATCCAGAGGAGAAAGAAACAGTGCTTAACCTCACTCATAATTCAAACGACTCGTGCCTCACTATGTAGCTCAGGCTGGCTTAGAACTTACTATGTAGGCTTGGGTGGCCTTGAGCGCTCAATCCTCCTGCCGTGGCCCCCTGAGCACTGGGTTATAGGCATGTGCTTCCACACGTGACTGCTTCTCTGGCGTTGATCTTTTATTCATGCTGACATTTTGACATCTAAGTAAAATTCTGGAATAAGAAGGTTTACTCCCAGAAATCTAACCTAAGGTGAAGACTGGACTTTAAAGTATCAGTTATACACACCGGAGCAAGGTCCACTCCTTTCCACCCCCACTTCTGCACTTATATAGAAAGGCATTTGAGAAAGATAATGGGGGGCAAAGGAAACATTCTCTGGGGAGGGGTTTTTAAGTCATCGTGGATTAGTTAAGTTGGGTTCAAGATTTCAAAATGTTATAGTTCATATTCCTCCTACAAAGCATATGCAAAATATATAGCTAGAAAGGAGGAAGTAAACAGTTAAGAACTGTTTTCATTGATAATCCCTAATTGTTTAGATAATAGGTTGTGGATGTCCTCATATCTACTAGACGAAATTAAATTGGTTGATCAGGTACGGTGCTTATGCATTAATATACTTGAGAGAGGTCCTCTGTCAAGGCTTTATTCTTATTAACTCATGGTTGCTGGGGAAGTGTTTAGAATTTCTCTAAGTCAAAAGCACTCACTGTGTTTGATACCTACCATCTCTGGCACATGTAATATTCAGGGGACAGAAGTGCTGTCTTCAGATATTTAAGTGATGTTGTGTGTGAAAGGAGTCTAGCTTGTTGTAAGGGAATTGAAGACATTGGGTTAGGACCAAGGGAGAGAGTCTCAGGGAGACAGATTTCAAAACAAAACAAAACAACAACAACAAATAAAAGACTAAAATTTAAGAACTTTCTGAAAATGGAGTGGGTGAGCTCCCTGATCCTGTGGATGTTAGGGTGGAGGCTGGATCGTCACTGGTTTGACACTTGTTATAAAGACGGTGTTGAAACGAACTAGATATTCTGCAGGATGCTCTCCAACCTTGAAATCAGGCGATAATATGCATATTAGGAGTCAGGCTTTGGACTTTCTGACTAGCAAACAAGTAGCCATTTAGCCCTGTCAGGTGTGCATCATGGCCCAGGATTCCTCTGCTCTGCTGCCAGCTCCAGAAGTCACTGTATGTCCACACTATCCTCAGAGAAGCAGCCACAAATGGCCCTGGAAGAACAAGCATTTCTTAGAGTGCAGACTCAGAAACATTGCATCGATTTCTTGAGGGACTTTCATTTCTTGTCTCCAATGTCTAAGCTGGTACCAGTCCAGAATCTTGTTTCCATTCTCCACGTGCAAAGCATGAGGCAAATAGAAGCCAACTGAGAAAGATTTCTCTTCTTCTGGGTACATTGACATCTCAGCTCCCTCTGTTTTTCTTTCCCTTTATCTCAGGCTGTTAACTAACTCTGACAGCTGAGAAGTAATCTCTCTTCTGAATGTAGAAGGCTTCATGCAGAACCTCTCCCAGAGATCTCTGTGCTTTTATTCTGGTTGATTGAAGCAAAATGAAACAGAACTCTAAACTTACCCTTGTAGAAACCAACTCTGTGACTGACAGCGGAGGTTTGGGGGACAAGGAGAAGAGATAACAGCCTTCCTGGCGTACAGACCATCTGATACAGCTACCTGGGCTTGCCCTGAGAAGAAAGCATTCAGCTATGTTCATTTTGCTTGTTTCCCAATAGAATTGTGGAGTAGAATTTCGTTATTGCCGACACTGGATGCATGGGTGATTTGTGCCTTTTCCATTATAACCATGTACATTCTCTGAGGACCCTCCTCACTTCTCTACACAGAAGACTATTCACAGAGACATATGGCCATACCAGATGCACTCTCATGCAATGGCCTCCATAACTCACCTAAAGCACCCCTGGTGATATATGCCCTGAAAGCCCCCTCAGCACTTGTAATCTTGGAAATAGAAGGATTTTCTGGGGGTTTTTAGTGGAATTTCTGGTTCATATTATGCCTAATAAAATGTCTTCAAGGAGACAATCTAATTTATACCTGATGATGTAATTAATAGATATGCTGTGTCCCTAATGAGGGATAGTCCAGGCCTGGGACCTGCCCAAGGACACAAGGATGTGAAACAGCTTTCACTTTCTAGGGCCATCCTGCTCCCAGGATGGCTGCTTTTTATCCCCCAAAGAAGCAGTTAATACACAAATGGCCAAATTGTCAAATGTGTGGGACAACTGAGCACAGAGCACACAAGTTCACAGAGCCGGAAGTAGCCAACACCGTTCCTTTTCACCCGGAACCTCTTACTCTCTGTGTGGGATGTATCTAGGTAAGGATTTTCTACACAAAACTTCTTGGTGGTCTTAGCGAATCTGGTGAAGGTCATTGGTTAAACTTCCCTGAAGAAGTGGATAAAAGAAGAATGTCCTATGACCCCAAATGTTCTTGGGAGCCCAAATCTGACCTTCCCTTGCCAGGAAGCCACAGTCCTCCGTGTAAGCAGCAGACTTGGCTGCTCTCAGCATTCTTCAGTTAAGAATTACTAGCCTCGGGCTGTTTGATCTTTCACTTCCTGAAAAATTAACACGGGCTCTCTGGTGCTGTGCCAAAGCTGTACACATTTCCGTTCAAACAGCACAGAGACATTCACAAATACTTGTTTTTCATCTTCAATTTATTATGCACCAACTTGCTTAACTGGTCAATTCTCAGAAACATTAAAGTTAATAGAGCCATGCTTGTTTGTCCCTACAGATCTTGAGAGCCAGCCCAATAGTTTCTCAATGAATATCTACAAACTTGACCTGTACTACCTTGGGAGTTTGTGTAGGAGGGAGTCTGTGGAATTGGGGCAAAAAGATAATAACAGTCTTTGAAAAAGCAATCCACCTCTCCTTTCTCTAATCACTCCATATTCCTTGAAGGGAACCCTTTATATTTCCACTGAGTAAAAGAATACATCCTACCATGTAGACTAATAGATTAATCAATACCGTTTTTTCAAGTCTTGCCATAAATTTCAAATTCCTATCAACACCATATTTGACAATTAGGAATAAAATATTATGAACACAAAATAACTTAAGTTTTTCTGAGTTAGCTTATCATTTCCAAGTAAGGTGGTTTCCAATCACACATATGGGGCCATCTTTAGTGATACTTTTCAATTACTGTAATAATTGCTCTTCTTTTTTTTCTTTTTTGAGACAAGGTCTCTTAATGAATCAGGAGCTCACTTATCTAGTTAGACTGGCTTGGCCAGCATGCCCAAGATCCTCCTTCCTATGTCTCCCTAAAACTGGATTACATCAAGTCCAGATTTTTGTGTACATGCTTGGGATCCAAACTCAGGATGTTATGTGGCAGGCACTGTACTGACCGAGCCCACCTCTCCAGTCCCATAAATAAGGATTTAATTCATGTTCATCCGTCATTCCATACTGCTAGGTTTCTTTTGCCTTTGAGCCTTTATGAAACAGAATAGATAAACAAAACTGCTTAAGCACCTGGCCCTGGGTCTGGTACATGATTCATTGAGAGGGGAAGCACTCTGTCACACCTCGTTCATGATTCTCTTCCACACACTAGACTAGTGTGTATCGAGCACACGTACACACTTGTGTTCTCTCTCTCTCTCTCTCTCTCTCTCTCTCTCTCTCTCTCTCTCTCTCTCTCTCTCTCTCTCTCTCCCCCCCCCCCCACTTCTCTCCCCCGGTCACCCCCACCCCCGGCCTCAGAATCTTATCAGGTGGCTTCATTCGCTTCACTGGTCATTTTCATTTTTCCCAGATTTAAAAAGTCTGCACTACATAGGAAGAGAGCAAACCATCCTTAGTTGTACATGTGAAACACTAGTCTGTTGGTGTCATCCCTTGTGATGATGTTGGTGGTCACAATGACCACAAGGCAACTAGTCTTTTCTCCAAGAGGCAGAAACCATTTCTCCCTCTCCACATCTTACAAGATTCATACAATCCTCCTCAGACACCTTTTAACCCTCTTCAAGTAGAGAATGTGCCTTGGCCACCTTGGGGCATCAGATTGTATTGTCACTGCGCTGCAGGTTCCTTTTCCAACGCCAGTGCCTGCTTCGTCAACTGGGTCTGTGTATCTGGAAGAATTGCCTCAGAAAATCTTACCACATTATAAAAAGATTTCTCCAATCTGGTTGCTTTTATGATGACTTCACATTTGGGGGGAAAAAAGTCCACAGACCTCAAAGAGTAAAGATTTTTGATTTTGAATCCCACTGTTAATTGAGCTAAGGAGTCAAAGTGTTCAGAGCCTGCCCCCCCCCCCCACCACAGTGCCACATCTGTAGGGGACACCTGAGCAGAGGAAGTGGAGTTTGGCTTCCCAGAGTGGCTTGGGGTGCACGGGTCCAGATGGGAGGCCCCGCTGTACAGGGTGTTCTCGTGAACATAGCTTAGTTTTTTGGGGCAGCACTTTCCCTATCTATAAAAAGACAAGTGAGAACAATAAAACTGTACTCAAGGGCTGTGGCGGACTTATATATAATGTGAGGAAAGCGTGATGGATGCCCTGTTAAGTAATGAAAATCGTCATTAGAGAATGAGAGGAACCGGAGTGCCTCACTGTCGGTTGAAGAGCTAGCGTGTATCCACAGAACAGTCAGAGAATAGAATCCTGTTAATAGTATACCAACTTGTGAGAAATATATTATCAGGCTGAGGCCCAGACACTGAGATTTCTATATTTCCTTGGATACTATACTTGTTGGGAGAGGTTACTATTATAAAGTACCACCACTTGGGATGCTTAGAACTCGAAAGTTTATTGGTTCACTGTTCTGGCGACTGAGAGTTCAAAATTAAGGTACTGGCCGGGATATGCTCCCTCCAAAACCTGCAAGTGAAGAAGCTGGGCTGGTTAGGGTTTTGTTGTTGTTGTTTTGTTTTGTCAATTTGACAATCTAGGGTCATCTGGGAAGAGGAAACCTCAAGTGAGAACAGGTTTCCCTCAGACTGGCTGGTAGGCAAGTCTGTTAGGTGTTTTCTTGATTAATGATTGATGTGGGAGGACCCACTTCATTCAGGATGGTGCTATGATACGTGGCCTGGGCTATATAAGAAAGCTGGGGGAGCTAGTCAGGGGGACCAAGCCAGTAAGCAGCATTCCTCCAAGGTCTTGGTTTCAGTTTCTGCCCAGCTTCCCCTAATGATGAAGCCAAATAAATCCTTTTCTCCCAAGTTGCTTTTGGTCATGATGTTTATCACAGCAATAGGAGTCTATCGAGGGGAGGATCCTTCCTCAGCTGTGGCTAGCCTGTGACTTGCTTGGCTTGTGACAGCGTGATGGCTTCCTTCTGGTCTGTCTTCACTTCACTGTCTTTAGCATTGCAGGGAAAGTCCCCTCACTCTTGCGGCATTTATAAATTGTTCTTGGTTGGGTCTTTCCAAATTTTGCGATCACATATTATCCATGGCCTTCTAATTTGATAAAAATTTGCTGCTCTAGGACGGGTGCTTTCTTCTGGGATATGTCCTTGCTCAGTAGCCCATTTTGCTGTCTTCTTAAAATACCCTCCCTGATACGTTAGAATGTTTTAGTTGCAGAAGTCATTTGTGCTTACTCTAACAACGAAATCTCTCTCGTGCTTTCTCCCATTGTCTCCACCCTAATACTAAAGTACCATCACCAGCCTGCTGTTGGTCCCTCCGCCTTTTCCTCCCTGCTCAGCCATGTGAGAATACACCTGTCAGCTTGGGTTGTTCATTCCCACAGAAATGAGACCATGCCTGTCAGGTACTTTCCCTGCTTCCAGGTCACGTGGAGAAAGAGCTGTTTCTTTTTGGATGCTGCAGAGGAGGTGGCTGGGCTGCAAGTTTTCGTATGGCTCCCTCGCTGGTGGAAATGGAGGTCGCCATTTCTGCCTTTTGGGCTGTGGGGATCGATGGGCAGAGGTGAAGCCAGGCCTTTGTTTTCCCACTGTGCAACTCCAGCAGGCACTGTTTTTAAAGAAAACAGCCACAGCGATTACATGTCAGCTCTTGACACAAACACGAATGTCAGGGAGGATTTCAGAGTGTGGCAATGAGCTGGCCCACCCACCAGTGTGCTGATGCCTTTTGCCTGCCTTGGGAAAGCGCTGCCAGGGACCACGAGGGAGCTTCAAAATGAGGTTGGGAGCTTCTTCAAGCCCTTAACTTAATAGTGCCTGAGTTTCATTAATTTGCTGTAGCACTACTCCTTTTGTGAGCTAAGAATGAGCCTTCATATGTCACATATTCCAAATGCAATTCCCAATCAGACTGGACAAGGAGCTCTTTGGGGAAAAATAATTAGAACAGACTGAAGATAACCTGCCTTTTATAAGTAAGCTTAAAGTCGTGCCAGCCTCCACTTTAGGGCAATTTCAGGGCTTCGTTTGTGTATAGAAACATCACCGACAGACACCCAGACACTGTGTTCTAATCACAGGTTAGCAGCACTCACACAAACTGGTTCTATTTTCGGAGTGAAGTGCACAGGAGCCTCAGCAATTCTTGGTCAATAGCCAACTGGTATACCGCAGTGACCCGGGATAACCTGCGAGCTTACAGCGAGACTAGAACTGGAGGGATGGAAGCAGGGCTTGCTTGGATATGACACTGCCGTGTTTTTGTTTTCTCCTCTTTAAAAGCTTATAACAGAAACTGATAAACCTCAAATAGTATAGAAGTCCCCAGAGGCAGCTGATAGCATATGTCCTATTTTCAAGACGTTTTGTTACCTGAGCCAACAAAGGTTACAGAGTATTATATATTGTATAATGCTATATATTTTGTGTAATGGACTATAAGTAATACAGATATATGTAAAGATATACATGTAGATGTGGGCATACACATATATTTAAGAATTAATCGGTCTAAGAATGAATGAGTACTTCTCTACTCTGCATCATACCTCCACTTTGGATTGTGCCATAACCCATTTCCCCATCCCCAGCTTATGGGCACTTTGACACGGGTTCAATGTTGTGATATTACAGCAAGCACCACAGGGAACATCTTTCTACAACTATGCCAAGGCAGGATTCTTAAATATTGCCATGCACAGTAGCACACATCTGTAGCAGAAGCTACTTGGGAGGCTGAGGCAGGCATATCATTTGAATCTCAAAGATTGCAGCCAGCCTAGGCAAAATAGTGAGACTCTGCACACAGAAAACCTCAAATTATACTACCAAATTGATTCACAACTATTGTATTTCTGGAATTTGGGTCATGCTTCATTATTCAAAATATAAAAAATGATGCTGGCATAACTTTTGTTTTAATTTTATTTCCACTTAAATCTTTGATCTATGTGAAAATTTTAGTAGATTAGTAAGTAGAGCTATACCCTGACTTTTTAATTCTGGTACAACCACCATCCTAGTGTTTATCATTCACTATCTGTCCTGCCTCCATTTACCATATTAAAAAATACCTGTATTTGCATGGCTATCTGAATTATGTATTTGTGGCCATTATGTCTCTTTCTGTACTACCCCCAGACTATTTCAATTACTGTAGCTTTCTAATACATAATTTTGAAGTTTAATAGAATTTGTTTCCCCATTCACTTTTTTTCCACCTTACACTTTTCTTAACACAATTTCATTTTTTTCCATGTGATTTTAGGAATGACTTTCGAACATTTTCTCCCAAAAAAAAGTCATATTTGTGCTTTGTGTTCATACTTTTTGAGTGTGGGGAAATCATGTTTTATAATATGGAGTGTGCACACCCTAGGGCAATGGATGATCTTTCAGTTATTTTGTAAGCAGAGGTGAAGACTCAGGCTTTCTTCACGTAAGACCTGGAAATGTTATGCTACCACCCCTGCAGCATTTGACCAATTGAAAAGTCATACATGAGTGGGATGTTTTCTATTGGATTCTTTGTTATGCAAAGAGAAACTCCTGGTTTTGATATATTAACTTCATTTATTAACCAAAACTTACTCAGTTCTCTAGCAAGTCTCATTAAATTTTCATTGACTATCTTGAGATCCCCAGCTCCACAGTGATGTTAGTTGAAACTACTAAGGATTGTTGTCTCTCAGTTCCTTCATGGAAATTTGTTTTTCCTCTTTATGATCTGTCTGTTATTATAAAGACAACAGTATCATTTGTTTCCTACAGCATATGGCTTAGTACTTTCAAACTGCAGGTTACAGTACATTCATGGAGCGCTAAATCTTTTATTCTGAGTGAAATTTATAAAAAGAAATGAAAATTTAAAATGAATAGAGAAATCCTAGAGTATTACATATTCTAACCACTATGAATTTTATGTTTCAGGTGTTCATGCACACACGTTTCCTAGGTCATTGAACAAAGTAATTTCTTACTATAAAATATGGTGGACATATTTTATTAGAGTTTGAAGTATGCTCTGATAAGTGATTTCTTTCTGGATTTTACATATTCTTTCCCTTCTTGCTTCGGAGGATAAATACTCTTTCCTTCTGGCTCCATCTCCCTTGCTCCCTCAAGAGGAGGACTGAGTAAATCATGTTAGTGCTGTGGTCCCTTGTTACTCTTTGGATGGGATGTCAGTGCATACCCTAAGCTGAACTGATGACTTCACCAGAATTGGAAGGAGATGGAGCCAGACTGTTGGAAAGCACAGAGGCAAAAGAGTGATTTGTTGAACTCGGTATACCTAATCCATTCAGATACTTTTGGTTTATTTCCAATTATTTGCTAAACAGATGTAAGAATTGCAGACCACAACCTTATTTCCCACCTACCTTCCTGATCACTTGGGTAGATCAGATTTTCTAGAAGACAGAGCTAGGTGAGATGCAGTCAGGTCACACTTCCTGGAGAGTCATGGGCCTGTGTATTTATGGATTGCCTTCCACATACGAAGGCATGTCATAGAAGCATGGGAATAAATGAGGTATAATCATGCTCTAAAGGGCCGTTTGGTTCTGTTACACTGTAGTTATTCGGGTGGCTTTCATTTAATCTGGTATTCCAGTAGTTCTTATTTAATCCAAGAAGTAGAAAGGGCATGACCTAGTTCTCTTTCTGTTGCTGTGATGAAACATTGACCCAAACCAACGTGGGGAAGAAATGGCTTTTATTTCATCTTATAACTCCTAAGTCACAATCACTGAGGGGAGTCAGGGCAGAATACAGGGCAAGAACCTAGAGGCAGGAACCAAAGCAGGAGCCATGGAGGAATATTGCTTACCGGCTTGCTATCCCTCACTGGCTCAGTTAGCTTTCTTACACAGTTATGGCGTACTTGCCTAGGGATGGCACCTCTCACAGTGTTGTGGGCCCTCCTATATCAAATAGTCATCAAGAAAAGGAGCCCACAGATGTGCTCACAGGCCAACCTGATGGAGGCCAGTCCTCATTTGAGGATCCCTCTTTCCAGCGTGCCACGTTACCCACTGAGATCAGCCAGCATAGTGCTACAGAAGGGGTCACCAGGAAGGTTAAAGTTCCCGCCCGTAAATGGACAGTCAGTAAGAGTATGATTTTAAAGTTTAGACAATACATGAGTATTGTTTGCTTGTCTTTCTCTGTGTACAGGCAGCTGTCCATACTCCCAAATCCAAGCAGCCTAGAAGCAGGCTCTCCTGTTGTGCTAACATTGGACTCCATTGAGTTTCTCCGTGATGCTCATCACACACAGCCATGTTGACTTTCTCTTGGGGTGTTTCACACACCAGCTCAGTCTCTACTTTACATTCCCACTTCCTCCTTTCTGCCCTGTGATCTTTCAATGTGTGCTGACAATTTCCCTTTTCTCCACATTTGACCGGGAGGACAGGGAGCAGCAGATGGAGATAACGAACCCGATGGGTCAAGTTCACCTCTACTGCACAAGGCAACGATGCCACTCTCTTGTGTCACCTTCACTTGCGTAACTTTGGTTGTCTGGGGTGCTCCACCCACTTAGCACCTGCAGCTGGATGAGAGCAGAGCAAGACAGTCATGCTGACTCACTTCAAACCCATCATCGTTAAAGACAGTCCCCCGTGCCGCTCATCAGCCACACTGCCTGTCACTGGTCCTTCCTACTCTTCCATTCCCTCCATTCCTTCCGTTCCTCCTTGAGCCGTAGCATCTCTCCCCCAACATCCCTCTGCTAAAGACCTTGTGCTTCATTTTTATGAAAAGACAGAAGCAATCAGGAGAGACTCCGCCACAGCCCCATTAGTGCCTCTGCGTTCCCCACCTCCGCCTTCCCCCGTCACCTCCAGAATGACTACGCACCTGTCTTTGCCCAACCCCAGCCTCTTGTGTGTTCAGTTGATCTCCTGCCTACTCAGGGCACAGCTTCAGCAGTTCTTCTTGTTCTTACCTTACAGTCTCCTCCATCTCTACTGAATCACTCTCATTTGCAATACAGATGCCCTCCCATCCCCCCATGGATAACATCCTGGTTGGATGCTGCTGCCTCCTCCCCTTGTCCGTCTGTCCCTTCCACTTCAGCAGGTGTTCTTTACTCATTTGTGCTATGAGTACGTTCAAGGTGAAGCCTATGGATTCCTTCTCAGAACGTTTTTTAAATGCTCCAAATAAAACAGGACCACAGAAGGAACACCCGATATGATTATCAGTTATAATTTTCAACTAATAGAGTATGCTAACATTATTTATTTATTAATATACTAATTTATTTAATGTGAAGGTGAGCTAAAATTACATTTTAATTTTTAAGTAAATGTAAAACATGCTACTGCAAAAGTTCTCTCTAGTTATAACCCTTACACTACCTAGACTCCAAAAGTCTGTGCAGTATTGTGAGATGAAGATTCTCATTGGATCTGTTAAATTTAAATAATGAAAATGGTTCACTACCGATATTACATTAATGCAGATAAGCTGCAGAGTCAAAACAAAGTTTCATGTTTTCCCATCTAAACTGGTATACTTCCTAGGTCCTCCATGGCCTTCATGGGAACCCTGCTTCCTGCAACAATGCTCCCTCTAGACAGTGCTCTCTTCTCTGCCTTATGCATCTCCCCTGTTCTGTGGGGGCTCTCTTCACTCAGGATTTTGATCCCCGTAATCCTTTGGCACTATACTTACTGAGGTCACCAATGACTTTTGTATTGCTATGGACAATGATGTCGCCTGTCTTAGCAGCAGTATTTGAGAGGATCAATCTTTTTTATTTAATATTTTTCCTTGTGTGTATTCTTTGCACATGGTACTTGCTATGTGACATTTCAATACAAGTATATATTGTATATTGAGCGTATTCTTTTTTTAATCAAAAATTTAATTAGCGTATACAATATTGGGTTTCATCACAGCATTTTAAAGCCAAATTTGTCTTGATTGATTCTCCTCCTCAGCCTCTTGCCCCCCTTTGTACCCATCTACCCCCCCATAGATTTTCCATTTTCATGTCACATGTCTCATTACCCCCTCTCCCCTCCTCAAGGCCTTTTTCCTCCCCTTGTGGTTACTTTTCTAGCTTGGAGCCCTCTCCCCCCACTCACCCCCCACTCATATGCATCCATATAAATGTGATAAGATAGGATCCATATGTGAGAGAGACCCAGAGCTTTGGCTTTTCTCTGGCCTTTAAGGTTCTCAGGTGTTTAATGCTGCTCCCTTCTCATCTGACATCTAAATCATGGTGTGAGCCAGGACACAGTCCTTCCATGTCTTTTCTTTCTATCTATATGCATTCTTTTATTTACCCCTCCAAAGTTATAACTTCAGCCTGAATTTCAACTGCACATTCACTATCTCCACATGGCTGCCTCGTAGAAAAGTCAACTCATCATGTGAATTTGAGCTCCGGGTGTTCTCAAACCTGCTTTTCTTTTGGTCTCTCCTTATCCAGCCAATTTCAGCTCTATTTCTCCAGAAACTTAGGCCAAACACTCCAGTGCCGTGCTAACTCATCATCAGTGCTCATCAGTTCTAGTGTCAGGATACATTTTGGAGATGACCATTTCCCTGTCCCACTGTTGCCTGGTCATGTGATCTTCTAAAGCTGGGAAGAGGGCCCCAGCCTCCTCATCCTCCCCGCAACCCTTATCCTATTGTTAAGTTTGGAAGTTCAGCAATCTCACGAGCAACTCATCTAATTCTGCTTCTTTGGGCTCAGAAGCAGTATGCACAGTACCTAATGCTATTCAAAGCTCCTAGGCACTGCTAATGGATATCATTCCCTATTGATGGATGTTTCCTGTGAGTGACTTGTGGAGTTCATTCAGTAGCAAATCATGAATATAAGATTTTAAATGATGCTCTGCAAGTTTGAAATATGGCATCTCAATTTTAGCCACTTTTTATTAAAGGTTATTGTTTCAAATACTCAGATATTGTTTCAAATATTCAAATGAAATCATGACCTATATCTCTCAATATTAAGGGGCTGTGCTGTTTCTGTGGTGTGACTGACAGATATGTGAAATGTGTTAGCTATCAGTACCTTCTTCTAGCATTCTTTCTCTTCTATGAATCAGAAAATAATAAAAGTGTCTCCAGTAGCATTAGAGGGCAGGTAACTTTTTAACAATTATTTAGGAATCTTGTTCAATAAACACTATTGAATAGATGTTATATGCCAAGGACTCCACTGGGTACTGGGACACACATAAAGCCAGGGGACATCCTAGAAGATCCAGATGAATAGGGAGGTAGAGGAGACAGGGGGCGGAATGTTCAGCTCTGTGTGAGTGGATCTACAGGCTCCATCCTGACACCTCCTCTGGAGTCCTTGGAAAATGATCTGTTTTTGGTTGCTATGTCTAAGGGACCCATCCATACCACAACCAACTCTGTTCCTAAACAGTGCTGGCTTAGAATCCCAAAGGGTGAAAAGTAGATGTCATATAAAGACTTTGCTGGAAAAATGCTTGATTGAAGCTGTGGTGATATATTGTGTACCCTAATAAAATTTGCCTGAAGATCAGAGAGACAAAGGAACAAGCCACTGCCACATCTCACCTCACCAACTCCACGAGTCCTCTGACTGAATGTCTCTAAGTCCTCACCCGAAAGGCTCCAGCTGAAAAAGCCACTAGCTGGAAGGGATGCTTCTGCCGAAAAGCCTTTAGTTCCTGTCTCCTCACGCCTTATCTACCTTTCTCCGCCCAGCCATCACTTCCTGGGATTAAAGGCATTTGTGCTTCCCAGTACTGGGATTAAAGGTGTGTGCCACCACTGCCTGGCTCTGTTTTCTCTCTTAGACTGAGTCACTCTCGTAGTCCAGGGTGGCTTTGAACTCACAGAGATCCAGATGGATCTCTGCCTCCCAAGTGCTGGGATTAAAGGTGTGTGCCACCACTGCCTGGCCTCTATGTTTAATCTAGTAGCTTGTTCTGCTCTCTGATCTTCAGGCAGATTTTATTAGGGTACACAATATATCACCACATGAAGCATTCCAAAAAAGGTGGACTCTATTCTTAAACTTTCTTTTCTTTTTTTTATTTATTCTTTTTCTCTTTTTATATTATTATTAAGAGATTTTCTATTCATTTTACATACCAACCACAGATTCTCCTCTCCTTCTTCCTCCTGTCCCCCAGCCTTCCCCTTCAACCCCCCCCATTCCTACCTCCTCCAAGGCAAGATCTCCTATGTGGAGACAGTAGACTCTGATACATTCAGTTGAGGCAGGTCCAAGCCCCACTCCCTGCACCAAAGGCTGCACAAAGTGTCCCACCATAGGCACTGGACTCCAAAAAGCTGGCTCATGTACCATGGACGGATTCCGATCCCACTACCTGCCTGGGGGCCCCCTAAACAGTTCAAGCTAAACAACTGTCTCGCCTATCCAGAGGGCCTGGTCCAGTACCATGGGGACTCCTCAGCTATTGGTCCACAGTTCATGCGTTTCCACTAGTTTGGCTGGTCATCTCTGTACATTTTCCCATCATGATCTTGATGTCCCTTGCTCATAGAATCACTCCTCTCTCTCATCGACTAGACTCCTGGAGCTCTGCCTGGGACCTGGCCATGGATCTCTGCATCTGCTTCCATCAGTCACTGGATGAGGGCTCTATGATGACAGTTAGGGTATTCAGCCTTCTGATCACTGGAGTAGGCCAGCTCAGGCACCCTCTTGACTATTGCCAGTAGTCTAAGGTGAGGTCATCCTTGTGGATTTCTGGGAACTTCCCTAGCACTCTGTTTTTCCCTATTCCCATGATGTCTTTATTTATGCTTGCTCTCCCACTCTGTTCCCATTCCAGCTCAAACCTCCCATTCCCCTATGTTCTCATCCCCTGTCCCTTGCCTTCCATTACCCCACACACACCACCAGTTTGCTCATGTAGATCTCATCTATTTCTCCTTCGCTGGGTGATCCATGCGTCCTTCCCTGGGTCCTCCCTGCTAGCTAGCCTCCCTGGAGCTGTGGGTTGCAGTCTGGTTATCCTTTACTTTACATCTAGTATCCACTTATGAGTGCGTACATACCAGGTTTGTCTTTCTGAGTTTGGGTTACCTCACTCAGGATGATATTTTCTAGTTCCATCCATTTGCCTGCAAATTTCATGATGTCATTGTTTTTTTCCTCTGCTGAGTAAGTACTCCATTGTGTGTATGTGCCATATTTTCTTTATCCATTCTTCAGTTGAGGAGCATCTAGGTTGTTTCCAGGTTCTGGCTATTATGAATAATGCTGGTATGAACAGAGTTGAGCATGTGTCCTTGTGGTATGATTGAGCATTCCTTAGATATATGCTCAAGAGTGGTATATCTGGGTCTTGAGGAAGATTGATTCCCGATTTTCTGAGAAACTGCCATACTGATATCCAAAGTGGCTGTACAAGTTTGCACTCCCACCAACAGTGGAGGAGTATCCCCCCTGCTCCACATCATCTCCAACATAAGCTGTCCTCAGTGTTTTTGATCTTAGCCATTCTGACAGGTGTAAGATGGTATCTCAGAGTCATTTTGATTTGCATTTCCCTGATGACTAAGGATGTTGAGCAATTTCTCAAAATGTCTCTCTGAGATTCTTCCTTTGAGAATTCTCTGTTTAGCTCTGTAGACTATTTTTTAACTGGATTGTTAGGTATTTTGATGTCTAGTTTCTTGAGTTCTTTATGTATTTTGGAGATCAGCCTTCTGTCAGATGTGGGGTTGTTGAAGATCTTTTCCCATTCTGTAGGCTGTCGTTTTGTCTTATTGACTGTGTCTTTTGCCCTGCAAAACTTCTCAGCTTCAAGAGGTCACATTTATTAATTGTTGCTCTCAGTGTCTGTGCTACTGGCATTATATTTAGGAAGTGGTCTCCTATGCCAATACGTTCAAGACTACTTCCTACTTTCTCTTCTATCAGGTTCAGAGTAACTGAATTTATGTTGAGGTCTTTGATCCACTTGGACTTGAGTTTTGTGCATGGCAACAGATATGGATCTATTTGCAATCTTCTGCATGTTGACATCCAGTTATGCCAGCACCATTTGTTGAAGATGCTTTCTTTTTTCCATTGTAAAATTTTGGCTACTTTGTCAAAATCAGGTGTTCATAGGTGTGTGGGTCTTTAATTCTATTTCATTGGTCCACATGTTGATTTTTACGCTGTACCAAGCTTCGTAGAGCTTTAAGTCAGGGATCATGATGCCTCCAGAGGTTGCTTTATTGTACAGGATTTTTTAGCTATCCTGGGTTTTTTGTTTTTCCATATGAAGTTGGAATTGTTCTTTTGGGGTCTGTGAAGAATTGTGTTGGGATTTTTTTGATGGGGATTGCATTGAATCTGTAGATGTCTTTTGGTAAGATTGCCATTTTTACTATGTTAATCCTACATATCCATTCACATAGGAGATCTTTTCATTTTCTGATATCTTCTTTTCTTTCTTTCTCTCTCTCTTTCTCTCTCTCTCTCTCTCTCTCTCTCTCTCTCTTTATCTCTTTCTTTCTCTATCCTCTCTCTCTCTCTCTCTCTCTCTCTCTCTCTCTCTCTCTCTCTCTCTCTCTTTCTTTTCAAGTTTTTCAAGATAGCATTTTCCTGTGTAGCCTTGGCTATCCTAATGTAGTAAGTAACTCTAGATGTCTTCTTATTCATTTCTAAGGACTCCTACATTTTAAATAGCTCACCTCCATCACATTATACCATTCTCTGTGGTGATATTTATGTATGTGTATACAGAGGTATTCATACTTTAGGAGCATTCAGAATATATGAATATATATATATGTATATATATGCACAAGGTGTTTGATTTGGTGTGTGTGTGTGTATGTGTGTGTGTGTGTGTGTGTGTGTGTGTGTGTGTGTATGTTTTGGAGACCAGGTCTTACTATGAGTGGCTTTGGTTAGCCTGGAACTCACCTGGTAGCCCAGGCTGGCCTCAGTTGTGGTGACCCTCCTTCTGTCCCAGCCTTCCAAGTAAAGTTCCTGGGCCATAGGCTTGTGTCACCTTATTGGACAAAAGAATTTTAGAACAATTCCCTCTGGGTGGGGAAGAGAGAGAAACCCATGGAGAATTTAAGAACTATAAAATATAGCATGGTGTTAAAATATCACCTTGCTTCAATCTTACTTCACTTGTAACAGGGCTGATGGGAGACAGGGATGATCTCCTGACGTCCCTTATTTTATTGATGAGGAAGCTGATGATTTGGGGGTTTTCCCCAGCTGGTCCCTCAGGCAGCTCTGGAATAGAACCTCAGTTCCTGCCCGAGTCTGTGCTCCTGCATCCACTCTATAAACAGGACTTCATTGGCTGATGCTGAAAAACAACTTTTTCCATCAGGGTTGGGAAGGCCAGTCTGAGATTATCTGACGGAGCATCGGTAGTTTTATGGTTGGAATGGAATGTCACTAGACACCATCCTGGCTCCTGGTCAGGTTCCACCCAATGGCAATCACTGAAAGGCCACGCAAATGGCTCCCAGTAGCTGTCCACAAGCAAGGGGTCACATGAGGTCATAGGCCTGATGCCAGGAGTGAAGGAGCAAAGCAGGGATGTTTAGATCTGGACCCCATGGAATCTGTGATGTGACGGGAGAGCAAGATGAGCCGGAGCTCCTGAAGGGCAGTCTTAAAGGAATCTGGAAGACAAACGTGCAGGACCTGGTGGGAAACTGATGGGGTCAGCATCAAGGGTATAGTGAAAGTAACAGCCAGCGGGAGTCAGATGGGGCCAAGACTATAATCTGGGGTCTGACCTGCAGTTCCTCTTGAGTATGCACTGATTAATTTTTAGAATATGCAAAGCACTGTAAGGAGGCCACATTCTCCACATTACCCAAGTGCTACCTGTCCTCTCACACATACTGAGGTAGGTTCTCTGCAAGCCTAGTGTTATCTTTTTTTTCCCCTTTCACAGTTATGGGTGGTACACAGGGAGCAGGTGCAGCTCCCTGACATAAGCTGGCAACCCTCCTAGACTCACAAATATGAACATGGATAAATTCCAACTTGAAGTTATTTTGCAAGCAGGCTGAGTCAACAAATCTTGAGTATTGACTGGGTTTAGTCCTTTAGGAACTGACTCAATATTTTATGAAACTGACTCGCAAAGTTCAGAAGGTCTTCAAAATAATGGGACTAAAACAGGATTTGTGATTTCCACCAAGTGCTCGAGTCTACAGACTACAACTGCCTTAGTAAATATCTTTTGACATTTCTGATTGTCAGGAAACTTCGGACTACAAGTCAAAAGTCTGACATTGGAAATGTCGTGAATCTTAGAAGCCCCTGCCTCTCTTTGGGGAGAATCCTATAGGTACTTGCCCTGGGTAGGAGATGGCCGCCAGAAGCCACAGATATGTTTGTATCTTGGTCTGTTGCTATAGCAGAATACTCAAGACTGGGTAAATTGCTAGAAAGAGGGGGTATGCTTTGCCTCACAGTGTTTTTTAAACTTAATTTAATTTAGTTTGGAGACAAAGGTTTTATGTACCCAAGGCTGGCCTTGAATTCCTGATTATCTCGTGTCTACCACTCAGGTTCTGGGATTCCAGCCTTTATTGCCATACCCCATGGTTCATGGTTTTAGAGGCTGGGATGCCCAATTCCAGCTTTTGCTTGAGGAACTCATGCTACTTCAAATTGTAGCAGAAATAAGCAAGTACTATAGGGAGAGAGAGAGAGAGAGAGAGAGAGAGAGAGAGAGAGAGAGAGAGAGAGAGAATAAAATCAAGCAATGGAAGACAGATGTATTTTTATAATAACTGCTGGTGGCAACAGGTCAAGCCCCAGGAAAACTAGAACTCACTTGAAGGGAAGGCATTAATCTATTCACAAGAGTCTATTCCCATGATCCCAATGCCTCCCCCAGAATTGAAGTCCTAACGCATGAACTTTTCGAGGGCACACTCAAACCATAGCAATTTTGTTTCATTATGACAGATTGGTTATTGGTTGACTCTGAGGCAGATAGATTATCCTATGTTATACCAGAGGGCCCAGCACAATCACCAGGATCAGGTATAACCTAGATCTTAAGTGCACCTAAACGCCACATGTTAAGGTTTGATGCCCAGTGTGGGAGGTGGTGGAACCTTTCAAAGGTGGGACTTCCTGGACAGTTTGTGAGTTATTGTGAGCATGCCCTAGAAGGGATAGTGGAATCCTTCCTCCTCTACTGTTTTTCTTTCTGGTCACAAGACAAGCAGCTTTGCTCTACAGCGCACTCCCATCATGCACTCCCAACCATGATGCACTCCCACTTTTAAAGCAATAGGTCCAACCAGCCATGGACTTGGCACCTCAAAAACTGTGAATCAAAACAAAACTTTATAAATTGATTTATCTCAGGTATTGTTCTTACAGTAACAAATGGCTGACTAATGCAAAATCCTCGTAAGCAGAAGAGGGGAAGAGTACTGTGAGAAAGACTCAAGCCTGGTTTTGCTTCCTTGGAAATGGAGGACTGGGTTTGTGAGCCAAGAAAGGCAAATGGCTTACAGGAGCCAAAAAGCAAAACAGATTCTCCCTGGGGGCCTCCAGAGGAACATGCTTCCGCTGACACTGTAATTTTAGGTCAGTAAAGCTTGTTTTTTGCCTGTCCTTCCCTCCCTCCCTTCCAGCATTGGAAATGTCACGAGTCTTCTAAACCCTTCATTCCCCCCTTCGTTCCTTCCTCATGCTCTCCCTCTCTGGTTTTTAAAATATGGTCTTGCTATATAGTCTTGGCTGGCCTAATATTCACTGTGTAACCCAGGTTGGCCTCAAATTCACGCCAATCCTCCTGACTTTGCCCCTCTAATGCTAGGATTTCAGACAGAAGCCACTCTGCTTAGGGCTCCATTTTGGACTTCTGACTCCCCAGAACTAAGAAGTAACGAATCTGTGTTGGCTCAGCCTACCGGCCCGCAGTCATTCATCACAGCAGCTGTAGGAAGGAAGCCTGTAGATGGGGAAAGAGTGAATGAAACATGAGTGCTGCTTCAGCTGCTGTCATGCATGCTGCTTCTAACCATGTTTTATCAATTGAGGATTGTAATTGTCATCAGAGTTAGATGACGAAATCATGGCTCATTTCCAAAGATACTGTTTGTAAAAACAAACAAACAAAACTGTCAGCTCCCTAAACTAATCAAATAAGTTTTAACTTTGCAAAAGCCTAAGAATTCTAAGGCCAGTTCTCAGGCTTTTGAGGATGCATCATGGCCTAGACACTTAGCACTGATTTGCCTGTCTATTGTTATCACAATCAGAATGCATGTTTAATTGGAAATTCTTCTCTAGTAAAATAAAAAACCAAATTATACATTATGTTTTATATATATATATATATATATATATATATATATATATATATATATATATATTGGCATATTGTATACAAATATACACAAGTTATACGTATATGATAAGTACCATACTTGCTATAGTAAGCAAATCCATACCTGAGGTTACTATGAAGACTCTGGATGGTGAAGTTAAAGAAAAGGAAAGAAACATACAGCGACATTTGTTTTACTACTGTTCTATTTCTGTTCGTTAGTATTCCCTCAGGAAATACATAGTCTAGCATCTAATCATTTCTAAATTGCTGTGTCACTCACAGGGTACCACAGCAGGATCACCAGACACAGAGGAGAGGCTAATTATGAGGCGTTTACTTTGGAAATCACAATCTTTGCAAAGTGGACTTTGTAAAAGCTGTCCTGGATGCTATTGTGGACAGGAAGGAAAACAATCTAGCTAGAAACGCACCCTGTCACGATGTTTTGAAAGTGTGCTTGTTTGTTCAAAGGTATGTTTGGGTTCTTAATCGTGTGAAGGAAACATTCTAATCTGGCTAGTTGCTGCGACTGTTGATTTGATTGGGGTGAGGAGAGAATAAAGAAAGAACAGACTACAGAAAAGCAGGGAGCGAGGGGGCCACATGCTCTGATGGAGATGCACCAACAGCAGCCTGGAAACTCACAAGGAAGTGGGGGTAGCTAATCTCTGTTGTAGGTCAGTGCAGGGGAGCTCTTCAGATTGCTGTCACCACTGAGGAGGAAGCTGTGATTGGTAGTTTCTGCATACCCTGGTTAAAACACTCATACTTGGACCAGAGAAAGGCTTTGCCATTCCTCCGAGCCTGACCTGGGGATGGAGTTGCCATTTCCGTGGGTCTGAGGCATTGGGGTGCTTGACCGAGCCATGCTCATATTAATAATAAATATTCAACCAGGACTTGATCAATTGTGGCTGTGTGTGTGTGTGTGTGTGTGTGTGTGTTTGTGTTTGTGCATGCACGCACGTGTGTGTATGTTATTTGTACTTGTAGATCTTGTCTCTTAAAAGTGTGCATGAAGGACTACTGGAGTAAACAGTGAACATGCCTTTGTTAGTTCTGACTGTTGTGCCCTATTCCACACAGGACACACTGCTGTTCTGTAGGAATTTATTTGGAAAAGAGTTCACAAGCATCTGTCTATCAGTGTGCAGTCTTGTACCCCAGCACAAGCTGGGCATGGATGCCTGTGTGCACAGTGGCCACAGGCCCGTCAGTTATGCTCGGTGTATTTATAGGTTCAGTAGCCGGGGAACATCCAACTGTTATGTAACACTGGAAGCTCTCTGGTTAGGGAAGTGGCCTTATTAGAAAGAGAGATGCTCAGGGACCCAGTGTTGGTATTTTTCTCCTTGAGCTGAGGCAGCTCTCTGATAAGCTAGCAATGGAAGGAAGGAAATGGGTCTCCAGGGGCGGCCATATTTGTCTCCTGCTCGCTACAGGTTTGCCGCTCCCGTTACTTGATGTAAGACATTAGAGAGGAGGACATAATATGGGTTTGCCAATCCCATTATGCCCAGCATGTGGTTGCATGCTTAATGCATATTCTTGACTAAATGAATGAAAGAATAGACTTCAGTCAGTGCCGGGTGCCTGCTATATTAAAAAAAAAAAAAAAAAAAAAAAAAAAAGGTTGAAGAATATATCTTAATGTGGAAACCGGCAGTACCTTTTCCCCTCTGCCCTGCCCTTTTTATTTTGTTTCAAAACATTCGTTTCTGCCATATTGAGAGGGGGACTTAAAATGGCAGTGCACTGGGCTCCCAGCCAGCTTTCAGCTGAATGCTTTCTTAGTTGTGCACAGACAAAGCATGTACACTAGTGCGTGGTTCCGAAGCCACGGTGGCAGGCTTCCTCACTCTGGCTCATCCTTCAAACCGCGTGCTTGCACCAGGCTGAGGGTTTTTCAGTCTTGTGAGCCACTTATTATTTCTTAGCCCATTGCCAGTACTTTTTAGACTTAAGTTCACCACGGGGTCTTCCAGACCTTGTAACTTTAGACTCCAGACCCTGGTGGGTGTAGACATCCTGCAGACAGCCAGACAGGTTTTGCCTCAGTCTGGCCAAAGCCTTCCAAGTGGACAAGCCACTTTTTCATCCACTGTGATTTTATTCTTTCACAGCAGGGTACTATTCTGGATGGCCAAGGAATGTGTGGCTGAAACTCAGATTGGGCTGACATTGGGTGAGAGTCTGCATCCTACCTGGTCTCACAGTGAAGTGTTTGTGCAAGCGGCCAGCTGAATTCAGTTAGCTGATTGCCGCTAACCTGACAGCATCAATAGATTTCCAAATGCTTCAATTTAACTTTGAACAAATAACTTGCTTATTAAAGTGAGGTGACATTCAGTGCCATAGCCTCTGAACTGTTGCATTCTTGGTTTTCCAGGCCAGGCGTTTCTCTGCTGGGCCTGTCCTGTGCACTGTAGAACATTTGGAGCATCCTGGTTTCTACCAATCATGGGTCAGCAGCACCTCTTGCCACTGAATTTTTGAGAATGAAAAGGGTCTCCAGATATTGCTGAATGTCCCATGGGATTATGACTTCCCCATTGGAAACTTATGTTCTAAGCCAGTAGTTAAAAAGTCTTGCCTGTACCAGAACCCAGATCTGATGTTTCCTTCTGTGGCTTAGCAGCCTGTCTGGACAGTGTTGACTTCTGACCTTCTGTGTTAGATAGGAGTGGTCATTAAGTACTTTACAGTTCTTAGATAATCAGGTAAACATGCATGTTTCCTTCCTGTAAACAATTTCTAATCAAGGTAAAATTTAAAAATGTTTTACTATGTTTCTTTATTTGTGTGTATAGGGGTGCGCATGTGGAGGTCAGAGGACAATTAGTGTGAGTTAGTTCTCTCTGCTCACCATGTTGGCCCCAGGAATTGAACTTAGGTCAGGCCCAGCAGCAAGTGATTTTATCCAGTGAACCATCTCATTGACCTAACTGGAGAAACTATTATTTTGCCAGATAGACTTAATACTGAACAATAATAATAAATGCAATAGTAGATTATTGCATACCTCCAGAAAAGCTTTTTTTTTTTTTGACAGTAGATGATGATTAATACAGAGACCCATAATGGAACAATTGTGCAGAAAATACGGGTCTGTGGTGTACTCAGCTTTAAGTGGGATGTTTCATTTATACCCCCTTGCCTCCAAACTCAGGGACCATGTGGAAAAGGGATGGAAAGAGTCTAAGAGGCAGGGGAAGCAGATGTCTGTAGCAAGACTGTATTTGCCAGACATGAGCTCACAGTGACTAGCATCACAGTGACTAGCACTGTGTACACAGATGTGTACAGGCTCAAGCCAGCCAGCATGGTGGGGGCCTCCTGAAGTCCCGCCCCATCTGATGACGCTGGATTTGATGGTTGCTCGGGGAGAAAGCCAATGTTCTTCAGGGATGTGGGCACTGAGAGGCTACCCATTTGCCAACAGACGGTCCCATACCCATGTACATACAGGCAGCACTAAAAGGACACACACACACACACACACACACACACACACACACACACAGAGTGAGAGAGAGAGAAAGGGAGAGAGAATATGAATGAGAATGAACATGGAGCATGAAGTTAGGAGGGGAAAGTGAGGGGATAAGGGAGGAATTGAAGGGGAGAGAATAGGGATGGGTTTATTCCAAACACATTAGATTCATGTATGAATGTTAAAAAAATATTTAAAAAATCAATTACAAAATTATTTTTTTTTTAGTTAACTCTTAGAACTGGTGATAGGTAGTCCTATGTTGAATGCTTTATCTTATAGTGGGTCTTTCCCCTTTATAGAAAACTTTAAGGTTGGCATAAATAATTTTAGGCTTTAATCTGTTTTATTCTTTCAAATGTTCATGTAGGATGGATGCTGGCCCAATTTGCGTTTTTTGACCTCGTTTGTATTTCTCATCATCATTACTATTTATTATCATTATTGTTATTGTTATTATTATTTTATAACAAATGGGCAGAGTATACCCAGGAGTCCTGTAGGAGAAATGCCCTTATGTTTCAGAAGATGGGAGACTACAATCCCACAAAGATGCCTGGAAACCTCCAGAAAGGACCCGCAGCTACGTAAGTTAGCCCCAGACTGGGCTGACCTAAACCTTGCTCCCTTCCTAAATTCATTACTCCTGACTTCCAGGGCCGCTGCCCCCCTGCAAACCCCCAAGTCCTTGTGTTGCACTTCAAAGAGCAAACCGCAATGCCAGTCTGTCCCCATTTCTCGTCCACTCAGAATTAAAAGGGAATTTGAGAAGATGCTTAGGGGGTGGAATTTTATGTCTTGCTTCAGACACTTCGCTCTGTGTCTTACAACCTTTGCTGTCTAGGTCAGAAAATACACTTTTAGGTCTGACTTGAACCTCTGGTACTTGGGCATGTTGGCTCATGCCTATAATCCTGCACTTGGTGGAAGGAGGCAGGAGAATCATTAGTTCCAAGTCATCCTTACCTACATAGTAAGTCTGAGGCCCCTCAAGCTGTGTGAGACCCTTGAAGAAAGCCCTTGTCTCTCGAGCTGCGGGAGGCATGCTCTCGCTGTCGCCCTCCACTCTGCCTTCACTGGAGATGGCGTCTCCTTTCTTTGCATGGAGCCGTTCCCGTTTTGTGTGTCTGTTTGAGAATTTCATGCATGTGTGTAATGTATTTTGATCATATCCACCCTTTTCCCTCCCCTCTAATTCCTGCTCTACCCCACCCCCACTGTCCTTCCTTCCCAACTTCATATGCTCGTTTCTAAAACCCACTGAGTCCACTGAGGGCTGTCTGTATGCCCAAGGATGTCGGGCCACCTATTGGAGCGTGGGGAGCCTCTCACAGGCTACATTCCTGAAGAAAACTGTCTCTCCCCCAGCAGCCCACAGTTGCCAATGACTTCTCAAATGGGGGAGAGTCTCCATGAGCCCCTTCCCCTCCGTGCTAGGTTTGGGCTGGATTGATCTCAGGCAGGTCTTGTGTGTGTTGTTATTGAAAAATCTTCCCTTGACTTTCTGTCTCCCGATGGGTTGATCCAAATTTCTTTGCCATGGTTTCCATAACTCTTTCATCACCTGCAACCTTCCCTTCCTTGATTCCCAGGTCTTCAAGGTCCTTCAAGTGGCTGACCCCCAAACGAAGCAGGGATAAGGGTGCCAGGAAGGTACCTGGGAGTGCCTGTCCCAGCAGGGCCTGTCCTGGGAACACCTGCTCAGGTATCCTGATTGGCCTTAAGTATCTCGACTGTTCTAGTAGAAATAAAACCTCCCTTCTATATCACCAGGCAAAAAGTACAGCTTCTCTTTGCCTTCAGAATGGTCCCTGCATGGTGTCTGCTTTCAAACTTCCCAAAGTGCTCAAGTTCACCACCTGAGGCTAAATTCATCACTTTTCATCTTATAAGGCCTGGGAACACAGACATCGACAGCAAATGAGTTCCTTATTTTCTGTTGTTAGTGCGCAGTGTGCCTGGAAAGGTCCTTTGCTGAAATGCAACTCTCCTGGTGCCTTTGTTCCTGTCTCATCTGCCCTTCTTGTCCGGGGTTCTGAAGCAGCCCATGCTGGTCTCACCTTCTCATCTGCACACCTCGTTTCTAGCCCAAACCACCCAAAGCCCCTTGAAAAAAGATTTGAGGACTTTTGATCCACCTGTGTCCCCTTTGAAACCTCAGTTCATGGTGCTCTTCAGTGCCGGGTGTCTTGTTTGCTATTATCTCTACCTCAGTTTCTTTTATTTGGAAATGGTGTGCTGACCTGATTGAAGTATTCTTAGCCTACCTGAGCTAACAGCCACCGTGCATTTGGAGCAGGGCTTGACCTGTTGGCTTCCCTGGCTGAGACCTGGAAAGGAGGTACCAGCCTGTCTATCCTGTGTTCAATGAAAGGGGCGGGACAAAATGGCTGAGACATTTAGTCCGTCTTTGGAGCAGTTTTCCTTATTTGGAGTCAATAATATTTGATTTTTAAAAGCATATCTGCAAAGTAATCATGGTGTCTTGAATATTTTCCTGGGATTATAAAAGGAATTTGCAGAAAACTGATGAAATCTGATGAATGGCTGGAGTTTTATTAAAATGAGAAGCCAATGTCAATTTTGTTTTTAAGTTATGACAAGCAAGTGTTGGTTATCTAAGGTGTCTAGCATTACCGGAGGTGGGCAAAGGGGACACAGGGGATCTCTATGAATCTAAAAATATCCTGAAATTAAAGGTTTATTTTAAGCGATAGCAACTATTTCTCCCAAAGGTAATTTGGGCCATTTCTATTTCTTTGGAAGTCAGAATACTAAAGACTTGGTTCTGGGAAAATTGTTAACGTAAAATATGGCTGTAGTGCAGAAATCTGTATGCAGGGTGAGTATGTCTAATCATAGCTTAGTTTTTTTTTTTTCTTGTCTCTCTCCCCGACCTTCTGTTTCTCCTGCATCCACAGGCTAGTGCCTCATTTATGGTCCCTCATCCAATAAGCATTGATAAAAGCAAGGTAGAGCTTAACCTCAAGGAAAAGAGACATGAGTCCAGCATGGTGCCACCCTCAGAGGGTGCGTAAGGTGGGGGCTGGGAATCCACATATGGCAGACATGTGCCCGGGAAGGCTTTAGCGGCAACTGAGCTACCTACAGGGGATGATCAGCAAAAGCAACTTGAAGGGACTCGTGCATGCTTTCAGCACAAGTGGGAGTTAGAGTGAAAGTACTGAAGATACCTGGCGGTGGGAAGCTGAGCTATGTGGGGCATTTGGGGAACGAGGGAGCTCATGGTCTTTCAGCATAGCACAAGGGGAGCTGGTGAGTAGGCCTAGGGTGGAGTGAGGTGAAGCTTCCTTAGGGCCATCAAAACCAGCAGCACCTTTCATGGCTGGACCAAGACCATGCTGTCACTCTTAGGCTAACAGCAAGATCCCCAAACTAAGCATCCTTTCCATCTTTACTCCCATCGATTCCAGTGGCTTGGGTGCTTCCTAAAAACACAGCAACCCCGAAAGAGATGTTCTTGCCCTGAAAGGCTCCAGGAGCTGGCAACACTGATGTGTTTCTGAGCTTATGTAGGCATGAATGCTCAATAATAATTTCTACTTAGGCAACAACACATAAGACCATGGTTTTTCACCCCAGCAAAACAGTGAGAAATGATTTTTTTTTTTTTTTTTGCTCTTATTCATAGGACAGCCAATGTATCAAACTGCTTTCTAATTTTAAAACTCCTGGGCTGAAGTGTGTGATGTTCTTATCAGGGAGGCCAATGAGTTGCATCGTTTTAAACGTTCTGACGCCACCATTTGTGCTACAGTTGGGGCTAAGAATACACAGGCATCTGAGGAATTCTTATTGATGTAGTATCCCTCGATGCTTTTTGTTTTTAAAGAGAAAAATGCCCGTTTTCACATTCTGAGTCTTTTGCCTTTGTTTGCTAGAGGTAGATGACAACATGATGTAGCTGCTGCTGAGTTGAGGATGAACTTGACAGGAGAGATAGAATATTCTTTCGTTGTGTGAATGGTTTCAGAGCTTACTTCAGACAGAAAATGATACAGCTATGTTTCTGGTCACTGGTTGAATCCTGCCATCTAGTCCTTCTTGCCCTGGATTTCTGCATGTCTCAACATCACTTAGTTCTTGTTCTGTGCCAAGCCTTCTGCCAGGGACGTTCCTTTAGGCTGTAGTAAACACTCCTTGTGAGGTCAATCACTGTGGTGCTATTACAACGGGTGCTTGAAGGAGCCAAAAAGCTCAGCTTGATGTCTGTTTTCTATTGATCTAAGACACATTTGTGACCATCCTGTTATATTAGTTTACACGTGCTCATTCATGTGTGTGTGTACATGTGTGTATAATCTTAAAGAGAGCACAGTGTCTGTCCAAGGCTTGCAAACACTTGGCTATGACAACTAAACCATTCCCTTCTTCGGATTCTGAGCTGTTCTCATGTGCTGCAGAACAAGTTGGATTTCCGTTTGGGAGATCAATGATGCATGGAAGGTGTGTTTTCCATCAAAGTAATGTGCATTTCATATTATCCATAGCATGTGAGAAACTGGAAGCATAAAATACAACATATTAGCAAACAGATTGATGGCAGGTAACATGCAACTTACTGGTAAGGACCCCAGTTTAGGGGAAGGCCTCCTGGGCATGGGGCCGAGTGCTCTGGTCTACCTACCTATCCTGGGTTTGTCCACAGGTCATCTTGTATTTACGAACACAGTATCTAGCATTCATTTGTCCCATGCAGGAAGGAGGCTTGCAGCCCAAATGAGCTGAACCTTGTTCTCTCTTCACTATTTGATTGCAGACTGTGGGAGAATTGTAGCCGTTTGGCTGTCCTTTGGGTCAAGTCTGTGGTACATCGTAGGGTGTTTCACTGGGAGATGCAGCGTGGATTTTTACTGTAGCTTCTCCCTTTCTACAAAACTAAGTCACCCTGGAAGCCAGAGAAAAGTCGTTACTTGCATTTTGTCCCTCAAGTTCTCTTGTTCCTGTCTGTGTGGTGAGTGTGTCAGGGCCCACTGATGTCTGGGATGTGCCCGTCTGGTTAGTAAGACAAGTGAGGAACCAGGATAACACCGCATCTGTGCTGACAGTAACCAATGGGGCGACTTGTGTCAGTTACCCAGCTGTTCCTCAGGGAGCGGGGGATGCTCGTACTTGGTTTTGATTGGCTGAAGAAAAAACAGTGGGTCCATTTCAGCAGAAAAATACTGACGACTTGAATCTTTAGCAAAATTAATGGCAGCTGGAGGAATTCCCGGCTGCACATGTAACTGGAAGTGCTTAACTACTCAATTAATCAAGAATGGATGAACTCAGTGAAACACAAAATTTAATCAGTTTGTGCAGCAGCGGAGTTGAAAAATTGCAGGCAAGCATTTTTCTCTATTGACTGCAACTCCAAGTGGCTAGTGAGATGCTCTGCAATCCCGGGGCAATGCAAAGACATTTTTGTACTTTTCTTTCTCCTCATTCATTCTTACAAATGTTTATTGTCACCTCCTGTGTATCAAACTCACCTTGGGGATACAAAGATGAAAAAGGTATCCCACACAACTTTGTAACACAAATCTTAAATGGTCTTATTAATTTAAAAAAAACAAACCCAGAGCCAGATATTGGGGTGAAAACTGAGAGATCAAAGGAATAGGACAAGCCACAGCCAGCCTCACCTCAGCAACTCCTCAGCCCAAGAGAACTACTTCCTGTATACTCACTCCTATAACCTTTCTGTGCCCTGCCATCTTACTTCCTTTCTTTGCCTAGCTACATCACTTCCTCTTTCTGCCCAGCTCTATCACTTCCTGTCTGTCTGTACAGACCTCCAGACGTCTATGGTTAACTAGTGCTGGGAATTAAAGGCGTGTGCCACCACGCCTGGCTCTGTTCCCAGTGTGGCCTTGAACTCACAGAGATCTGGATGAATCTCTGCCTCCTGAATGCTAGGATTAAAGGTGTGTGCTACCATTGCCTGACTTGTGTGTTTAATATAGTGGCTGACTTTTCCCCCGGATCTCAGATAAGCTTCATTGGGATGCACAAATAAGATATCACCACCACACAACTCGTGGGGCTGGAGACATGGCTCAGCAGTTAAGAGCACTGGCTACTCTTCCAGGGGACCCAGGTTTGGTTTCCAGGACTCACAGGGCAGCACAACTTCTATAAGTCCAGGGGATCTGACGCCCTCTTCTGGCCTCTGTGAGCACCTGCACGCATGTGGTACACAGACATATATTCACACACATAAAATAATAAATAAGTGTATCCTTTTGGGAAAAGCGGGAAATATAAATTTAAAAAAATCTGTATCAAGAGAAAAGTTGGAATTTACTCTGAATTTCCTGGTGGATAAAGTGGAAACCAAAATATAAATAATATTGTGTCATTTTCCAGAGAGAGATAATATGCCAAGGTTGATAAATATTTAGATTTCATTATCTCTAACTCAGGGCTTTAATATTATCCAGTGCTGTCTTTATTTAGTGGTCTGGGTGCAAATTGATTGTATATTCATCTTTTGTGTTTGTTTTTTTTTTTTTAATTTTTTAATTTTTTTGTGACAAGGTCTTGGTATGTGGCCAGACTGTCTTTGAACTCATGATCCTCCTGCCTCAGCTTTTTGAGTGCTGAGGTTACAGCTGTGCACTGCCATCACTCCTGGCTCAGCCTTCTGTGCCTTCGGAAGCGTGTCCACAGGAAAGTCTGCGTGTGGCCGTTGTGGACACTCCCAGTGCCCTCATGTGGAGATGTTTTTCTGAGGTAAGCTGAGGCTGATCTTCCATCTAAAGGCAAGTGCTGTGTTACCCGCCCAGGAGAGCGGTGCGGTCTTTGGCTCTGTCTCCTCTCTTCAGAAGGACGACTCTTCCCTGACACAGTTTTTGCTAAAGTATGGGTGTGTTCTGCAAGTGTGCATCTCATTTTCCTTTCATACTCTGCATCTTTGCAGCATTTCATGCTGTCTGGAGAAGGTTCTGTCAAGTTCCACTGTTGGAACAGAGCAATGGACTTTTCAGTAAAGCCAAGCTCCCCGGAGTCATTTGGGGGAAACAGTGCTGGCTAAATGAGAAAGGCTTAGGTTTCCAATTCTTATTCTTAGTACAACCCCCAGCCTCCATGCACAGAGACATTTTGCTTGTCCATCATTGTCAACTCTTATGCTCTTTGGCTATAAATAACTCCCGGAACAACCATCAGGCCACATTTCAATAGCAATTTTCAAAACTCAAGTCACATTTTTTTTTAATGTCCTTCACGCTTTTTTTTAAAGCGAGAAGGATTTTTTTTTTTACTCGTTTTAATCTTGTTTACAATATATACTCTTGTCTTGGATTCACATGGCTTAAATTGAAAACCCTTTTCACAAAATATCGAAGTAAATAGTGATGACTAGGTGGATGCATTAGATAAACACTTCAACATTTAAAAACCTTCCCACTTCTGCATTCCTTTAGTTAGCTCTGATGTGCATTTCTCTGCGTCTCCGCTGGACAGCACAAGATAGGTTAAATGCCAGTGATAGTTTTTGATGCACTCAAAACAGTTTTCAGAACTGTGCAGCAGGGACAGTGGCTCACGTCTGTAATTCCAGTCCGTGGGAGGCTGAGCCAAGAAGATGGAGGAGTCAGGGCCAACCTGGGCAACATGGTGATTTCAAGGTCTGCCTGGCTGTATAGAAAGACCCCCCTCTCAAGAAAAAAAAATCAAGACGAAATACCAAAATATCTTTAAGGTAAAAATAACCCAATTAAAAAATGTGGGTTTTCTTGTCATATTTAGTCAACTACGCCAGTGCTTTGCACACACTGGGCAGTGGATAAATTGCACAATCCCCTACGTCGTATCAACCAGTTTCATATATCCTTTGGCAAAAGTTTGTGTTTTCCCTCTTCCTGTCTTCCCACAGCTAGCATCCCCTCTAGCCTCCCAGACACAGTCTACTGCAGTCTTCCCGCCTCCACTGTCACTCTCTCGTGCACGCTCTGCAACCGTAGACTCTCGTTCACTAACTCAGGTGCCATGCCATCGGTCTACTCCTGACTGTAGGGACTTCTATCCTTTCTCCTGGCTTTTCTGGTCTGCAGCAAGGCCCATTTATTCTTCTCTGCCATTTTATTTCCTGCTGCTCCTCAACATGGACCTCTGAACTTCTCTTTTCCCAACACACGAAGCCAGGTCTTTGCGCACTCCACCCCACCTTCTCAACTCGGCAGCAATGGAGCATGAGATGCAGAGAAGGCTCTCTCTTCTCCACAAGTCATCTTTGGCTCTGATTCCCTGACTCTGCTTTCTTACAATTCCGTAGATCGTGTTTCTTTTCTTTTCTTTCCTTTTCTTTTCTTTTCTTTTCTTTTCTTTTCTTTTCTTTTCTTCTCTTCTCTTCTCTTCTCTTTTTCTTCTCTTCTCTTCTCTTCTCTCTTCTTCTTCTTCTTCTTCTTCTTCTTCTTCTTCTTCTTCTTCTTCTTCTTCTTCTTCTTCTTCTTCTTCTTCTTCTTCTTCTTCTTCTTCTTCTGAATACCACATTTCAGCACCAAATTGCTTTGTTTTGTGAATACATTTCATACCCTCCACTTGACTGTGAGCTGTTTAAAGTTAAGAACCATGCCTTGTATTTCTTTAGTATTCTTTAATGTTCACAGTTCTCATCCCCCCACATTATGACCATAGAAAATATGGCCGTGTAAAGCTGATACTGTCCCCAAATTTCATTTGAACCAATTCCTATATTGTCCCCAAATTTATCACTGAGCATTTAATTTTGTTATCACTGATTAACTGAAGCCTTACACCTCTATTGACTTTTTAGAAAAGCATGTAAAACAGTGAAATAACCTCACCCCCAAAACAAAGGGCCGTGATTGTCCATGCTCCTGAGACGCGTGTTTGCACAGCGCTGGGTGTGCAGTCTTCACAGCTCTATGGATTGGATTAATATGTTCATTTTCAGAATGTACCTGGGCACAAAGCGATGGAGCAGTGTGCCCAAAAAGCAAAAATCCAGTCGGTCGCAGCCCTAGGATTCCAGCCCAGGCTGTAGCTCGAACGCTTACTCTCTGCCAGCTCTCCCACTCACACGGCTCCTTGCAAAAAATAAAGGTTATCAGAATAAATTTAGGTCATGGTTTATGTCCCAGCTTCATTTCAATCAATAATTTCATATTTGGACCAAAAGCAATTTCTAACAAAAGAATGACAGGGTCTCTGTCCTCTCGGACCACTCTTTGGGGACACAGATATGCAAGCCGCCTCCTGCTGAGCCTCAGCTACCCTCTTTTTTTGTTTGGGGGCTTTCACTAAGTTTACCAGACTGACCTTGAACTTGCTATCCTCCTGCCACAGACCTGGACCACTAAGCCCTGCTCACTTTGGATATATTAACAGTAAATGAAAAGCAAGGCAGACATCACGTTTAGTAGTGACATTCTTGTCTTTAGTGATCTTTGACTGTGACCCTGGGTAAGTGTGTGCCTTTACCCCAGAAGCTCTGCAGGCTAAGGTGGGGAGACTCAGGTTAGAAGCCCGCATGCTGAGTTCCAAGCCACTCTGGCTTACAGGGGAAGGCTATCTCAAAAACAAAACCAAAAAAAAAAAAAAAAACAAAACCAAAAAAAAAAAAAAAACCCAAACAAACCAAGAGAAAGCAACCAAACTAAAAATAGATGATTGCGTATGTTTTGATATCAGTTCGAATGAATGCTTCCTCACCATGTACTGGAGGACCAAGTCCTTGCTGTTAGTAATAGCTGTAAGAGCGGATCTCTTTCAGAGCATCCAGTTGCCTGAAGTGTAAGTCATAACCTCACCAGCTGAAGACTGGGTAACTCAGGCAGGTGGCTTGATGTCTCTGTTAGTCCTCGAAAGAGCTTTGGAGAGGGAACATGATAGTTTGCTGGAGGGAACATGGTGTGCTCAGTGATTCTGAATTTATTGTAGCGGGCTTGGGGAGGGGACAGGTTTAAACTGCCTTTAACCTCAGGGACCTGCTAATCCACCAGTGCTGCAGAAGCTCTGCTGGGCCTGGTTAGTGGGCAATTAGCAAGAGCCTCTGAGGGGATCAGCTAGGTGGTTCACCAGGCTACACTGGCTGCATGACCTTGGGCTATTACATGGGCCTAGCTAAGCCTTGTTTACTTCCATGCAGATAATAAACTCCACTCTCAAGTTTTTATGGTGGCTCAATTAGATAGCATCTGCAAAGTGCTGCATTATTTCCGTCCAGGCTTCATTTCCTGCTTCCAGAGGTTAAACCAGGAATGAGTTCTTTTCTGTTGGCATAATGAAGGCAAACACAGAGAACACAGACCAGCGGATGGCACAGGAAAGCAGGCTTTGCTGTTCACTGCTTCCCTGTGAGCCGACGGGGAGAGCCGTCACCCAGGGACACCGTGGGCTTGAGCCCTCCAAACTTCAGGTGGGATGGGCAACTGCTGATAGGGTGAGTGGGCATTGTGAAGTGCTGTGTAGGACTGTGACTTGGAATATCTGTCCTGTGACATGAAGCCGCCTTCTTCATTGGAAGAGACTGGGAGAGGAGGTATCAGTTACCTGGAGGGGCAGATGGTGTCTATGAAAGGGACCTCCCACACCTTCCAAATTTCTATCTTTCTAAAAAATATTTCTTTTAGATTTTACTTATTATTTTGTATGTATTAATGTTTGTCAAATCTTTGTACCACATGTGTGTAGTGCCCATGAAGTTCATAGGAGGGCATCAGAACCCCTGGGATTGGAGTTATAGACAGTTGTGAGCTGCCAGGAGGATGCTGGGAATTGAACCTGGGTCCTCTAGAAGAGCAGTGTCTTGTTAGGGTTTCTATTGCTGTGAAGAGGCGTCATGACCACAGCAACCCTTATAAAGGAAAACATTTAATTGTGGTGGCTCACTTTATAGTTCAGAGGTTCAGTCCATTGTCATCATTGTGGGATATGGCGGCGTGCAGGCAGACATGATGCTGGAGAGGTAACTGAGAGTTCTACATCTTGCAGGCGACAGGAAGTGAACTGTCTCACTGGGCATGGTTTGAGCATATAGGAGACCTCAAAGCCCGCCTCCACAGTGACACACTTCCTCCAGCAAAGCCACACCTCCCATTCATGCCACTCCCTTTAGGGGCCATTTTCTTTCAAACCACCACAAGCAATGCTTGCTCTTAACCCCAACCATCTCCCCAGCCCCCCCCCGAAATGCTGTGTTTATTTCAAAAAGAATGCTTGTGCCTAAAACATCTACACTAAGTTGCAGATAATACTCTCACAGAAGACCCAAAGGCCTCATAAATTTGGAAGTCTGGTGACTAAAGGAGAAATTTGCACTCACAGCCTTGTTGGGACCTCCAGAGGCTTTTTCCCCCCCCACAAAGACTTGACTAGCAGAGGGTTCTGGGCACCCAGAGCTGGACCCTATAGAAAGATAAAAGGAGTGGGATCACACATAACAGTGTTGGTTCATTTTTTTGTCAACACAGGGTTTCTAGCTCAGGTTGGCCTGTGGGCATGTGGGGGATTGTCCCAATTACATTAATTGATGAGGGAAGGCCTAGCCTAAAAGTGGAAGGGGGGGATCCGAGGATCAGACCAGTCTCCGCTCCCTGGGTGTCCCGTGGTGTGAGCCACCACCACCACCACCCCCCCCCCCAGCTATACTGTTTGCAGCTCTTATTGTACTAAACTTTTTTTTCCCTTCCTGTTTTGGTCACTGTATCAAGTGACGTTAAGTAGTTCAAGTTTCAACTACTAAACAACATGTTGGTAAAACACATTGACGTACTTGCATGCTTTTCTTTAAGAACACAATTTTGCCATATATATACATATATATAATTATAAAATATATTATAAAATAAAATATATATTATAAAGCAGCCTTGACAAAGAAGTGACATCTTTCCTATGGTATGTAAGCTTTACCTTTACATGTTGTCATGTTCTTCTTATTGCATGAATGAGCATCACTGTTTGAAAGCCTATCGGGTGTGTATAAACCATTGGTTCTCTGGGATTATTTCACTACGTCAAAAAAACCCACAGTGTAATGAATTCAGCTTACTATCTTTTTTCCAGTTCTGAAATTGGGCAGTGCCATTTTCTCTAAAACAGAATGAGTGTGCTGGTGATCTGAGCAGAAGAGGTGAGCCTCATAGGCACCAAAATGCAGACCGAAGCAGAAGCTGGGAACAAAAGGGGGTTGGCCTTTTCAGACTCCCTTTCCTTTGAAGGTTTAGGCATGCAGGACTTGCTTCCAATGCTGGCCACAAATGGCTGTTTGGGGATTTGGTCTCTTTTTCTCCTCATTTCTCAGAAGCCTGATGGCGAAACTTGGTTTCCACCTGGTGGCCTGGAATCTCACGTGGAGGACTCTGGTTTGGTCTGGTCTGTTGGACCTTGTGCAAGAGTTCAGTCTAAACCAGAGACCTACGTATTTTATGTTTTGTTTTGAGATGAAATCTCACTGTGTTGCCCAGGCTGGCCTAGAATCTCCAGGAGCAAGAGATCCTCCTGCCTCAGGCTCCTGAGTAGCTGGAATTGTAGATACATGCCGCTATGCATGGTTGACTTCCTGTAAATGTCATTTAACGCCCTTGTACACAGTATTGCAATAAATATTCATATTTATCTATCTACACATGTGACTCTGAGATATACTCCTCTCTAGGGTAAATTTTCTTCAAGTAGACTATCTCAGTTCTTTTTGCCAATTACCTCTAAATTATTCTAGTTTACATTCTTACCAACATATGTAAGTGCCAGTTTCAAGAGTTAGCAAAGGTTTAGGGGTTCGGAGGCGGGGGGAGTCAAGTGCATATGTGTGTGCCATTGTGTGTGTGTGTGTGTGTGTGTGTGTGTGCTTGACCTTTAAATCTCTTCTGAGATCCTGTGTGCTCAAGGGTAGCCTCAGACTTGGCATCCTCCTGCCCCCATGCCATGCATGCTGGGATTACAGGTATGTGCTACCATGCACGGCTGAAACTTGGTGTGCTCTGAAAAGGGAAGTTGGACTCTTTTCTATTTCCTTTGCTGCTGTCAAGGGAATTTTCCCAACACTGTAGCTGCACAGTCACACTTGTGACACTCTCTCAGACAGGGACTGATTTGTGGATTCTGAGCTGCTCTCCCACTCCCTGCCAGAGCCAATCCATTTTATTCCAGTAATTTCAGCTTATGGTTTAATAAGGATTTCTCCTTCTTTATTCTTTTAATACTGTTTTTTCTGAGCAACTTCTGAATATTTGTTTTTCCAGTTAACTTTCATATTACCTATTAAACATGAGTTTTTCATCAGTCTTTTCCACACAATTTCTAGCAGCATGAGGAGGTTGGATGTAGACCCCCTCCCCGCTGGGGTGGAAGCTGGACAGTATTCGTCCTCCATGAAAGTTCTCTCCCTTCCTTGAAGCCACTTCCTTCTTTCATGCTAGGAGTTCTACTGTAATGGGCTGTAACTAGAAACTTCTCCTGTGTCCCACCTGGCCCACAGCAGCTTATAAAATAATCACTCAGAGGCTTTATATTAACTACAAACTATTTGGTCTATGGCTCCAGCTTTTTGTTAGCTAGCTCTTACAACTTAATTCAACCCATTTCTATTAACCTATGTTTTGCCTCATGGCCATGGTATTACTGATCTGCTAACAGGTTGTTCCTTGGGTGGTGGGCTGGTGTCTCTCTGACTCCACCTTCTTCTCCCTGTATCTTTGCTTAGATTTCCCACCCGGCTATAACCTGTCTTGCCATAGGCCAAAGCAGCTTCTTTATTAACCAGTGGTAGCAACACATGTTCACAGCATACAAAGAGACTATCCCACAGCAAGGAGCAGCTTTGGGCTGGGAACCCTGAAGACCATTAAACCCAGGACAGCACCCCAGCCTGAGATAAGGCTTGAGTCTGTTTCCATTTACCTTCAGCCACCTCAGGGCTGATTTTGGAAGCAGGAGGAGACACTAGAGATAAAATCCAGAGCCTTGTGAATGCCAACCACACACTATCCACTGAGCTACATGTCCTGGGCCCCTGCACTTCTATCCTTCATGAAATACCCAGGTTCTGCTGGCTCTACGTGCGCATTTTCCCACTAGAAACATTGATGAAAAATCCATTCCAGGGCATTGTCTAAGGATGAGTTTTCACGGATCAGTTCCTAAGGCTACAGAAATGGCATGAGTGTGGGTCAAGTCCCTTCTCCCCCTTCTTCTCTCTTAAAGCAGGGTGTGCTGTTTCTTGCTTTATCTGACAGAGGAAGAGTCTTGCTCTTTGAAGGGACCAGTGATTGCCCTAAGGTGAAGTATACGTGTTGTTACTATGTCCATAGTCTGACTGTCAAGGAACTAGAGCCTAGTGTAAAGGAGGTTTAGTGGGTCACTCTGTAAACTACTCTGGGGGAAATGTGGAAAGGGGTCACCCACTTTCCAGAAGACCAGAGAAGTCCATATTTGTAAGAGTCAAGAGATGCCTGAGCTGCGGGCAGCATGCCTTGCAGAGGCGGCGGGCAGGATTTCCTTGTTGACGGCTCTGCTGGAACTCCATTAATGCAGCCTGAGATGCCACCCTTAAGTGGACACCTCGTACTGAAGCTAATGCCTCTTAGGAGCCAGCGCTGGGATCAGCCAATTGCGCAACCCAGATGCTCACCTGTGTCCCATGCACTGTCACAAGCTGTCAGAGAGTTGACCCAGCTGCTCAGGGTGTGGCTGGTGAGTGAATAGTTAGCATGGTGACGTGATACTTTTTTCCAGCAGCCCTCTTCCGTTCCCCAGCCCAGCTTCGCTCCTGCTTCTCATCACTCCTGCAATGATAAAGTCCTTGCTGAATTCACAGAGCCTTTGAACTTCAGTTTCTCTTCAGTTCCACAGAAGGTTTTTTCTTTACTTCTACTATTTGATTGAGCAACACACACACACACACACACACACACACACACACACAACTGAATATCAAAGCCATATTTGTCTGTGTACAGCAACTTCTGTTTTTTTGTTGTTTCCCCAATTTTGGGGGAGTGGGGAGTTTCTCTGTGTAGTTTTGGTGCCTGTCCTGGATCTCGCTCTGTAGACCAGGCTGGCCTCGAACTCATAGAGATCTGCCTGGCTCTGCCTCCCGAGTGCTGGGATTAAAGGGTTGTGTCACCACCGTCCAGCTTGTTTCCCCAATTTTTATGTTGTTGGTTCAGTCTTTTATCAGTTTTGCTCTCAAATGGTGTTGTTTCCCCCTCTTTGAGTTGTGGAACCAATAACAAGAGGAAGTCAATTGAGTTGTAAAAGAGGCATTGATTCTTGGCCAAGAATAGAAATGTGAAATAATCTTCTCAAATCAACTTTTCAACCCCTGTGGATCACGAAATTATGGAAAGAGATGAAAAGAAATGAGGGTGTGAACAGTTTGTTGTCAACTTGACATGGTTTAGAATCACCATAGCAACAAACACGTGGCTTGTCTGAGGAAGTTTGTAGATTGTGTTAAGGGAGGTTGGAAGACCCACCTTAAATATAGGTGGTACCACTCACGGTTGTGGTCCCAGCTGTGGTCCCCTACTAAATAAAAAGGAGAAATTGGCCTGAGCTGCAGGAATCGCCTCTCTGTTTTTCGCAATGTAATGTGAGCAGCTGCCGCATGCTCCTGCCTACGTGCCTTCTCCACCCACCCCCGATGGACTGTATGCTCAAACTACCAACTGTAATAAACATTTCTATCTTTAAATTACTTCTGTCAGGTTCTTTTGTCACAGTCGTGAGAAAAGTCACTAACACAGAGGGGAAAGATGGGCTAACAAGTGTGTGTGTGGAGGGGGTTATTCGTGTCAGTCAAGGGAATAGGTGGTTGGGGGGGTAGGTTCTGTGCATTTTCCTTCTTTTTGTGGTTCTTTCAAGTGGCTTCCATGACCACTGCCGGCTGACATAGAGCTGGAGGGCTTGTCACTTAGCACAGAGATGGAGTTATAATGAAGCCAGAGGTCATCTGGTAGTCACCCTGGCAGCCATTTTAGAAGGAGTCAGCTTTGTTCAGTGCACCTGAAGAGGGACCTTTGACCTGTAGGCATCTAGTCACAGAATTGAAGTAGGCAGATGTTCATCTTGATAATCTCATCTGGATTCAGGGTAACAAGGCCAGTGTAAAAGCCCCTGCTTGCCTCATTGAACCTGCAGACCTGCTGGCTCACATCTCAGCTTCTCCTTTCCCAGAAAGTCTAGAAGGCCGCAGAGCGCACCATCCCCCTCCCCCCTGACCTGCCCATCATCGCTCTCCCTGGACCTGTGTAGTCAGTTTGGATTCTTGGGTTTGTTCCGTTGAGGGATCTCTTCAAACTGGCAATTCAAAGAAACATCACCTGAAACTAGGGCAGTTACAACAGTCACCTCGCTAGGTAGACCAGCCTTAGAACTGATCGTTTTTCCCTTTTCAATAAACCGTGTGAAACGATGATTAAGGACTTTACTACTTCATATTTTGCAAATGAAAATGAGGACAAAGATTGTGCTGTACTTATTTCTAGAATGTGTATTTATAGCAAATCTTTATATAATTTTAATGTAATTATAAGGAATAATGTATAAGGGTGTATTTAATGTGAACACTGTGAGGGAGTTATCACTTAAATGAAAATAAAAATCTGCCACCTGGAGTGGGACGTACCTGTAATCTCAGGAGAGGGTCGGAGGTTACAAGTTTGAAGACAATTTGAGCAACATACCAAATTCTTGGGCTACATAGAAGTATTTTGTTTCTTTCCCCATAAAAATTTTACAATCTGAGTCTGATAACCCATGCCTCTAAGCATAGAAAGAGGCTAAGGCAGGAGAATTGTGAGTTCCAGGCCACTTTGGGCAACATAGTAGTGAGAAGATGCCTGGAAAAACAGGTGGTGGTGGAGATGGAGCTCATATAGGAACCCTTCCCGGCATGCCCATGGCCCCGGGCTTTGCGGTAGAGTTACAGGACACGGGACTTTCATGGTTATCTTAGATCCGTCTGCTGATGTCTAAAATGCCAAGTTATCATTAAAATAGAGGTTAATGAAATCCACAAGTTGAAATCCTGGCAGTCTAACTAAAGCTGTGAGACAAAGAGGAGATGGATTTGATGGGAGAGTGCATGTCTTACCACAAAGTCCTGCTGTACCAGGCATGGGACTCAAACACAGTTAGGATGCTGACAAGCTTGGTTCCCTAGCAAGGACCCACGGACCTGATTCGGGAAGGAGGCTCAAGGAGAAGAAAGAACATCAGCAAGAAAGAGAGGGAGGCAACCTACAAAGATAGAGATTACCTAAAACCTTGTATGCATTTTGTCCTGGAGTGGTCCAGTCGCTCACCTATCCTGAGAAATCTAGGGAGGTCACCAGGAAAAGGAGTGTTCCTTCTGCAGCGTGGAAAAGGACATTGTGGCATTAGTACAAGCTCAGTGGAGAGAAACAGGCTCAAGGTCAAGTCCTGTGACCATCCTAATAGTACGAAGACCACTAGGAAAATGCTAATTTTTTACTAAGTTGAAGGTTCACTTGTCTGATGTCAGACAGGAAACTGACATTTTGAGTGTCTCCTATTGCCTGCCACAATATGGCAACCAATAGTTACATGTAGGAAAGTTTAACACAGGAACCCCGACTGTACCAGTTGGAGACTGAGATCCACAGACTGGACTGATTAGCGGATACTTAGGAATGAAGAACTATGAATCCCTACCGGCAGCAATAGTAAGACTCCATTCTGCTATCACTGTATTTTACAGCTGAGCATTGTTAGATTATCCCATGTCCTTGCCTTAATCTGATATAATATATGTTAGCTATATCTAGCTACTAAAATTGCTTATAAAATGGACGCTTATTTCCACTTTAGAAGGATTAATAAGTAGGTGGGTTTCTGTGCCTAGAGACAGGAGTGGAGAGAGACTGAAAATGGACACAGGCCTCGTTTGAAGTGGTAGAAACGGTCTAATAGTAGAGTGTGATGAAAAGGGTGATTTGTAAGTTCGTTAAGTCATTGGAATGTGTGGATCAGGGGCTGGTGAGATGGCTCATCTGGTTAAATATTTGTCTTGTAAGCCCCACAGCCTGAGTTCGATCCCCGGATCCCATGTAAAGGTGGGAGAGAAGAAGCAACTCCACAAAGTTGTCCTCTAACTTCCACATGTGTGCCATGGCATGCATGTACACCCCCCCCACACACACACACACAAAGAGAGAGAGAGAGAATTTTAAATTAAATGGTTTAAATGCATCTTATGATGTATAAGTTACACTTCAATACCGTTGTTTATTTTGTGTGTATACATGTTGATGTGTGTGCATGTTTGGAGGTACAAATGTGTAGAGTGCACATAGGCATGAAGGTTGATGTGGGGTGTTCGCCATATTATTTTTTTTAAAGACAAGTCCTCTCACTGAACCTGGGGGTCACCAATTTGCTGGAGTGGCTCCAGGGATCCTCCTGGCTCTAACCCCCAGCTCTGGGACAGCAAATGTGAGCTGCTGAGCACACCTTTTTATGTGGCTTCTGGGGATCTGAACTCAGGTTCTCATGTTTGAACAACAAATATTTTACCGATTGAAACATCTCCTAATACCCTAAAGCTATTTAAAAAGTGGAAGGGAATGGGGGAGGAGGAGGGGGAGGAGGAAGAGGAGGAGGAGGAAGAGGAAGAGACAATATATCCTAGAACTCTGGGACAACCAAAAATTGACTGTTGGAAAGTTGCCAGATCTGAAATTAAAGGAGTCAAAGATTAACTGTTCCATTTCCTGAATTTTCCCCAGCGTGATAAAAATATGATGTTCTATCTCACGTCAAGCAGTAGGAGGCTCTGACTTACATGTCATTATCCCTGCTGCAAAGGGAGGAAGTGGACTCAGAGCTCCCGACAACTTGCAAAGCCACAGTCAACAAAACAGGATGATGGAAACCCAGTACCCTGGCCCCAAAGCCCATGGCAGCTCACCTGCCCACACTGCATGCCCTCTCAGTGAAGGAGAAGGCCCTCTGTTAGACCTTGGTCACTTTCCTTCTCCTGGGAACAAAACTTACACATGCAAAAGAGCTCATTTGAAGTGTAGCCCCATTTTAGATTTCTCCTCATCCATTTTATAAAATAACCTGTCAATGTTTCTACCAGCTCTTTGTATTCTGTACTCAGAAAGGTTTCGGAAAAGGTGAGGCCAGAAAATTCCTTACAATATTGAACACAAAGAGAATTTGGTCCTTGAGGGAATAGAAAGGCTTTCTTTCCACTGATGTTCATGAAGATGCAACTTTATTTCTTCATTTATTATTTATTTTTCTGAAATAGGGTATTGCTTTGTTGCCTAAGCTGGGCTGGAACTCCTAGGCTCAAGTGATCTTCCTGCCTCAACCTCTCATGTCATTGAGATTACAGATACACACTACAGTGCTTGACTAAGATGTATATGATGTTTTAAATGGCTTTGCACACACACACACACACACACACACACACACACACACACACACACACACCCTCACTGAACACTCCCAGTCTGCAGCTGCTCTAGTTGGGTCCTTGGAAGCTCTAAGGCAGTGGTTCTCAATCTTCCTAATGCTGTAGCCCTTTAATACCATTTCTCGTGTTGTGGAACCATAAAATGATTTCCGTTGCTATTTCATAACTGTAATTTTGCTACTGTCTTATAAATCATAATGTAAATATCTGATATGCATGATATCTAATATGCAACCCCTGTGAACGGGTCATTCAACCCTCTCAAGGGGTTACAACCCATAGGTTGAGGACCAGCGCTCTAAGGTGACATCTCCAGTGGTCTCAGCTTAAGAACCTATGAGAGACGGTCACTTTCAGGCTTCTTGACATGTTAAAACACCACAAGACCTGCTACTTAGGACAATACATTTGCTTTCCTCTCTCCATCCACCAGTGCTGGCACATGTCTACCTTGGCTTTAGAAAAAGAGTTAAGACAGTCATTTTTCAATCCATTTACACATGTGAAATCGCTCATTTGGCATATAGTCCCATATTAGATCACTTGGTGAATTGCATAGATCACTTCTCACCCATTTTAGAAAATGCTGATTTTCTGGAATTTATTTTGGTGGGAACAAGGTCTCAGAGTATAGATCAGACTGGTCTGGAACTTGCTATGTGGTTCAGGCTGGCTTCAAGCTGCCAGCTTTTCTGCCTCAGCCTTTTGAGTGGTGGGATTCCAGATGTGTGCCACTGTGCGACAGGGGTTAATAATGTATCATCTTCAGCCCTATCCTGTTGTACCTATATTTCCTTTTTGCCATTTTTTTTATTAATTAAATAGACCTCTGGGTGATCCCTTTCCTACCATCCCAGCCTGGCCAAGACAGCTGTAGCTCCCTGCCATTTTTTGAACTTGTCTTCTAGGCCATCCCAGGCATCTCCAGGCCTTTCTCCGACTGTTTTGCCCTTTGCTCTCTCCATTCATAAATGTGCAGATCCATCCCTCCTCCCCTCCCTCTGTCCGTCTCTCCTTTCCTCCTAGGACATGTTTATACTCTGTTTCAACCAGTTGAAATACAACTTAAAAATTTAGAAAAGAAAAGAAGAAAGAAACCAAGTCAGTACCTAGCTAACCAAACATGCCTGAAGCCAAATCTCGGCTTTTAGTGTTGGATTTCTGCTGTCTCTCCAACTTTGAAAGACAGCCATGAGAGTTTTCCTGTTCAAAGAAACGTGACACTGGACTAAATCCAGAATGACTGTGGTGATGAAACAGTGGTTATGGAAGTGGGCGTCAGAGTGCTTACAGGGTTACCGTGTTCTCACCAACACAGAAGTAAACAGAAACCTCCACGTATTTGGCAATATGGAACTTATTAACAGTCTAGGATGTTTACAATCTTGTTCACATTTGGAAATGTGAACAGGAATCTTTGAGTTACTTTTTTTATGCTCAGAAATGACTGAATGCCGTGATTTAAGAATCATGAAGTAGTTTCGGGGGAGTAGCATCTCCCAGTGATGAGGGAGGATTATTTTCACCTCTATCCTGCTATCCTGGGCACCGCACACACACTGGCCTTCGCCGGTACATGAGCACCAAGCATGGAGGGTGCCTCCTTCGAGAGTACACTTTCTAGTTACTTTGTGGTCCATGCAGCCTCAGAGTAGCCCATGCAACACAATGCCTTAGGATGAGCCACCCCACAGCTCTCCTCCAGCAAAGGGTTAGCTAAGGCTGGCTACAAACTGTCTTTTTAGACAATGGCTGAAAGTCACCCTGCTTTTTATCCTTTTTGTGGCTCTGTATTTTTTCCCCAATAGGTTTTCACTGAGGAATTTAATTATAATTTGGTTAACAAATGCATTTCCTCTATGAAAGGCACTTTGAAAAGTACTGTGTAAGCACATGGATTTGGACACATTGCATTTATCATAGCACATTTGCTGCAGAATAAATACAATAAGAAAAATGGCCATATTTCACACAAACTATTTTACATGTATGTGAGTTGAAAAACTAATTGTATTTTAATTCTTTTTTTAAAATCAACATAGACATGGGCCAGCACTAGTAAATGGAAACAAGAAAGCTAATTTATTGTGTTTTTGCTGTGTGGCAGGTCTTATAGCATTTTAATATTAAGTATAGCTAAGTGTGGACTTTGAACCTGTTGAGTCTAATGTTGAATGAAGAGTTTTAGTCATCTAGCCCTATACTCTTGTGATAGCAAGCACTCAGGGAGGGCTGGCTGCCCAATGTGTCTTTCTGCATTTTATTCTATAAAATAGATATGTCTTCTTTCAGAGGAGGCAACTGGTTCAGAGTAATCTAGGAACTAGGAAGTTCAGTGTAGAGGCAGTGTGTAGAACCAGGACTCACTAGACTCTGAAAGAACCTCTACCGGTAGTGAGTCTTTCTTTGTACCACCAACTCCCAAATAATGACATGGAGACTTATTATTCATTATGAAAGCTTGGCCTTTAGCTTAGGCTTGTTTACAACTAGCTCTTATAACTTAATTAACCCATATTTTTAATTTACATTCTACTACATGGCTCTTTACTTTTCCTCAATACAGCACATCCAACCTGCTCTGAGTCTGCTGGAGCACATAGATTCCTCCTCCCAGTTTCTCTCTCTGCCTGGAAGTCCCGCCTACCCTCTCCTCCCTAGCTATTGGCCATTCAGCTTTTTACTAAACTAATTAGCAAGTGCCTTAGGCAGAGACACATCTTTACAATGTACAAAAAGATATTCCCACAACATTTCCCCCTTTTAGTCTAAAAAAAGGAAATGTTTTTAACTCTAACATAGTAAAACTATATACAATAGAAACAATTATCAGGTAAGAATTACAATGTCCAGTCCATTTACATTTGGCAATTTTGGATAAAATATTCTATTATCTATCCTATCTTGGTGAATCCAAAGTTTTGTTACTAATTTACTTTCTATCATAATTTGTATTACCATCGTAAAAATATCTTTTTAGACCTCAAAATATTTTCTTACCTAAACAACTTAAGCTTTTATATCTCTCAGCCTTATACACTTTATATTTCTCGTATAAGTTTCTTTTTTTTTTTTGGAATTTGGTAACAAAGAAAACAATATAACTATCTAGTCTTCAACTCTGTTGGAGACCTGAGAAGGTTAAAATATTACCTGAGTAAACAGGAAGTGTGGAGTAAACAACTTCCAAAACTATAGAAATGACAGAGATATCTGGCTGCCTGGACAGTCACCCAAGGTTCCTCTGCAATATTGGGGCATTCATCTTTGGCCTACAGACCTAGAATATCTGACAGACTTATCTGTGAATCAGGAATTTTGAAAGACTGGCCTACTTTGTCTTGGCAAAGTTCAGCAGTTGCCTTTTTTAATGTCCTGCTTGTCCAATTTAAACAGCATATTGTCAGCAGTTGAGGCAAGGGCAGTTTCTTGCCCAGTGGCTAACTTTGCCACAAAGAAAGTAAACTCCATATGGAGGTTCTCTGATACCTATCATCTTCTCTGAAGTTGATTGGTGCTGCCAGGAGCAGACATGTCTCACTATCATGAAAAGCCTTATGTTCTTAAAACATCTTCAATGCCATATTCTGTATATCCCTGAGGTGTTTGAAGATCACCTGTCTAACTATGTGAGGCTAAATAGAGCTTATTTCTGTCTACATCTAACCCTTACTAGAAGTTTGATTGTTATCTTAATTATCCTAAACAGTTTGTAATAATAACTTTCAAGGACTAGAAATTTACATTACACTGTTAAATGAGATGCATCAGTACAATACCTTAAACAAGAGTAGAAACATATATATAGTATAACAAAAATAACTAAATTCGTATCAATATACAAAAATTCATACTAGAATATTTGAGTAGTGATTTTTTAGTTTAAAAGTAAATTCAATAATCTACCCTTTTATCCTATCATTTTTATATCTCCCCTATTTTCTTTTCAGAAAGAGATCCCTAAATCTAATATCCTTTGTTTAGTTTTTTTCCTTGACCATGACCAATAACAACTTGTAACCAGCCCCCCTAAGTGATGACAAGCATTCATAACCCACTGAATGACAAAAAACTACTCATCCCACCTCTTGGGAATGTAGGTGTTGTGGTTTCTAGACTGCTTCCTGTTGTCTAGGGGTGACAGCATCTTTAGGGGACCCTGAGAAAATTGGGACAATGGTCAAGTCCTGGGAGAGCTAGCTGTATTATTTTTTTTTTTAGTCTCTGTGTGATGAGAAAGTGTAGAGCTTATCTAAAGTCCTGGCTAGAGTAGTCCTCAGGCTGGACCTTCTCAGATAGCAGCTTTGTGGTTGTTTTGGATGAAGAATTTTGAGGAAACCACAACAGAGGCGTTCTGAGGAGCTGGATCACCTGGGTTACTTGTCTTTTTTGGTGTCTGAAAACTTGTCTTTCTTTCTGAAAACACACAAACTTGTAAAGGTAATGTATATCTGCATTAATACAATATGGAATATGCAGTATGCATAAATCAGTTAAAGATGATTTTCTTCATGTTTGAGCAGATAAAAGGCATCTGTCAACTTTATAAGTCAGTTTGGACTGCATAACCGAACTGTAACGTAAATCTCAATCCATGCCTTATGAAAGGATGGCATGTAATAGTAAGTCATGAGGATTCTGTAGCCAACAGGATTTATCATGTCTCATCCAGTCTCAGAGCTGTTTGTTCCCATGTTGAGGGATCAGCATATACATGACCTGCCCTGCAGTCTTTCCTTTCTCTTTTCCTCATGTCTGTAGCCAAGATCCCCAGGAGGTCTCCCCTGGACAAATCTGATTGCAGTTAACTTCGATGGAATCTATAGCTTTTCGTTTCCTGTGGAAACAAAAGCACAACCTCTACCCCAACACAACACATTTCCACACTTCCATTTTTGAAGCCAAGACATCCCTAAAGTATCTAGGCTGGTTTAATCCAGCAGTTCCTTCCACAAGCCCATGTCTCTCAGCAGCTGCTGTCCTCTGTTCATTAGCATTCAAAAATTTCAGAATTAACAAGGCACATATAAGGTCCAAACTCCCTGTGTTATAGTTCCCATCCTTATGTGGCATATATATATATATATATATATATATATATATATATATATATATATATATATATGAAAAAAAGTTATATTATATATATATATAACTTTAGTCTCTCTTTAAAGACTTTATTATTTTTAAGTTATTTTTTATGATTCTCTATACACATTTTCTTTTCTTTCTTCAGCATCTAAGCACATTTTAAGCATACTCTATCTGTTCAGAGGTTTTCTCAGTCTGGACCTGACTTTTTACATGTCTGCAGTCTTCTCTGACCGTGTGAGCCAAACATTAAACTGCCAAGCAGTGCAGTGGCTAGGCCCTCTGCTGTATGGCGCCACTTAGCAAATAGGCTGGTGGCTGGCTCTGCCCCCTTCAGGTCGGTGAGAGCAGAGCCTCATGCCTGCAGCCCAGCCTGGACCTGGTCTGTTTGCATTGGCTCTGGTAGGCATTACTACCTAGTCTCCCACCACCAAGTACCAGGCCACCCACTGCTCATAAACCCCATTCAAGTGCTCAGTAACAGGGCCTCTTAAAAGAGCTGCGCTTGTGTATGCCACAAGCACTGAGCCTACTAGGAACTTTTTTTTTTCTTTCAGCTTTCTCAGGCCCTGTGTGGATTTACATGCCATGTTGGGTGCCATTTGTAATAAGCTTTGTTTTGTCGGCCTCCAGCTCACAACAACAAAGAGACTTGTTACTAATTATGAAAGCTTGGGCTTTAGCTTAGGCTTGTCCCACTTGCTCATATAACTTAAAGTGACCCATTTATATTCATCTATGTTCTATCATGGGGTGTTACCTCTCTTCCATCTTGCACCTTCTATTTTCTCCCTGTGTCTCCTGGTGTCCCCCATGTACCTAGATTCCTCCTCCTTTTCCTTTCTCTCCCCAGAAATCCTTCCTATACGCTCATGCCTAGCTACTGGCCGCTCAGCTTTTTATTACCCCAATCACAGCAACACATCTTCACACAGTGTACAAATATCCCGCAACATTCAGCAATGAGTCATTGTTTCAGGATGCCAGGATATATGTGCTGGGATTTCCCAGAGGGCTAAAATGATGCCCTTTGCTGAGAAGCAAGCTGCCCCTGCAGGCAGGCTACAAACTCATATAGCTGTCTCTAGGTTTTAAAGAGTGTCTCAGGGGACTAGTAGTCAACTGTTTACCATTTCTTTCTTTTTTAAAAAAATTATTTGTTTGTTTATTTTGTGGGGAGGTCTGCATGTGTATAGAGGTCAGAGGATAACTTGCTGGGGTCAATACTTTTTTCCTCCATGTGGGTTCTGGGAATCGAACTCAGAATGTCAGGCTTGGCAGTAAGTGTTCAATCCATTGAACCATTTCACTTACCCTATTTTACCATTTCTTAAAGCTCTCTCTCTCTCTCTCTCTCTCTCTCTCTCTCTCTCTCTCTCTCTCTGTGTGTGTGTGTGTGTGTGTGTGTGTGTGTGTGTGTGTGTGTGCTAGGCAGGGGGTCGGGGAGGCGGGGGAAGACTGACTGTGACTGGGAATGGAAACCAGGGCCTTCCACATGTGAGGCAAAGGCTTTCCTACTGAGCTATAACCCCGGCCCTTTATTCTACTTCTTATTTGGAGACGGGGTCTTACAAAGTTACTCAAGCTGGCCTGGAGTGCACTGTGTAGCCCAGGCAGGCCCCAGCCCCCTGATAGCTGGGATGACACACTGTTCCTCCAGCTTGACTCTCGTCTTTATTTTACTTAGTTTTCGCATGCGTGCAGTAGATAGCAAATTCTCCTCTGAGTGGCTAGATCTGTGGCTTTCAAAACTGTCTGAGTGTGTTTTATCAAACATGCCAAACAAATAACCAGTTCTCTCAGTACCTCTGCTAGGCAAATGTCAATCATATATGCAAATACCAGCTTCTGATGCCAGCTTAAGGAAATGGTGGGTCCATGTTCCTTTTGAAGCTAAAGGCAAGCCTTCAGAGTTGGATTGTGGGGGAGTTTTGATGTTTTTGGGGGATTAGTTTGTTTGTTATATTTTGTTCTGTATGGGGAAGTGAATAACTTTTAAATCAGATCCTCCATTTGCCCTTCTAGCATGAGCATTGAGTCCTTGGGGGATGTCAGGCAGGCTGAGTGGTACTGCTGATCAGAGAGCACTCTGGGTATGGACTTCAGTTGTGGACATCCATGTTTTCATTCTCAAGGTGTTTTCTGTCCAGTGTACACATTAACCTGACAGACAGGCTGCTGTAGAACAATATTTGAAATTTTGATGCTGGAAGAGTACAGTGATCTTGAACGTTGAAATTAGAATATCGCTTTACTAATGTAGCATGTCCGTGTTGAAATCTAGACAAATTGACGATACCAAGATACAGGTAAGATTTAGCCCTTGTAAACAGCCTGAGTTTCCCTTGTCACTTAGCTGCACAGTGTGTGCAAGAGAGAATGGAAGATAACTTCAGTTCCATGAACAGTTATCAGCTCCACACATAGATAACACCAAAGAAGAGTAAGGGCTGAATACCATATTGTTCTCAGTGTGGTGTCCTTTCTAATCCCAATCGAGTCAAACTATTTCCTTCACAACATTGCTACCTTCCACATAACAGATGCTTGGCTACATCTGCAGTAAGGCATTGTGTGTGTGTGCCTCGAATTCTGTGCCAATAAAAGGAACTCACCCAGGATTTTGCTATGACAGTGATAATGTAGGAAGCTACATTTCACCTCACTTAAGCCTTGTGTGTTCTTTTCCCAGGGTTCAGCGGATTCCTATACAAGCAGGCCATCGGATTCCGATGTCTCTTTGGAAGAGGACCGCGAAGCGATTCGGCAAGAGAGAGAACAGCAAGCAGCTATCCAGCTCGAGAGAGCAAAGGTGACTTTTTCTCCTCTTCTTTTGTTGAAAAACGGCATATTGCTCAGCATCCTGCTTCACATCTGTCTTAGGGTTTCTGAGAAATACTGACCAAAATCAAGGTGGGGAGGAAAGGGTTTATCGGCTTACAACTCTCTGGTGACACTCCATCACTGAGGGAAATCAGCAGGAACTCAGGCAGGGCAGGAACCTGCAGGCAGGAACTGTAGTGGAAGCTGGGGAGGAATGCTGCTTACTGGCTTGCTCTCTGTGTCTTACTTAGCCTATTTTCTGATACCATCAGGACCACCTGCCTAGGTGAGACTCACAGTGGGCTGAGCCCTTGCACACCAATCATTAACCAGGAAAATGCTCCAGAGGCTTGCCTGCGGGCTAATTTGGTGGGATCGTTTTCGCAAATGGCATTCCCTCTTTTCAAATGACTCTAGCTTATGCCAAGTTGACATAAAACTAGCCAGCATGGTGTCTCTCTGGAATATTTGTTTTCCAGCTATCCTGATAAGGCTTCGGATTGCAAGATTTATGTTGTATGTTTCCCTCACAGAGGTTAGTGGTATCTGCAGGGGCCCATTTCCTGTGAACCTTTGCCTTTTTCTGCTTGATTTAGTGATAATTCTCAGTCATTTCCCAACCTAGCAGTGTGGCAATATCACACTCACTTCACCTAGTATTGGCAGTGAGCCTTCTGAGCTGCTAGCCCGAGTCCTCTGTCCTTGACCCCTCCTCGTCACTACGCCAAACAGGCACCCACTGTGCTGTGGACCATTTCACTGCTTCCTCTGTTCTTTAGATTCTAGATTTCAGATTCCCACCTCAAGTTCAGTATGAAGTTCAGAACATTATTTTGTTTGCTTGCTTGCTTGAGAAGGGGTCCACTACATTGCCCACTCTGATCTTGAACTTTGAACAACTCAACTAAGAGCCGCAAAGATGAGACAGAAGCCATTGCCTGTCACGATGGGCTTCAGCTCCTCCCCTTCCAGCAGACACTTAGGATGCAGCAAGAAACCAATTGCATGCTGGGGGTTTAAGACCAGACAAATTGCTAGAGTTCACCCAGCCTACCTATGTCTTTCTAACTTATTTTTCAAAGCGCAGACCCTTTTTTCAAATTAATTTTTATGCACAATAACAACATATAAGACAACGTTCGTGGCGAGCCTGTCTTCTTATTTCCACGGCCAGCTCCTGTGGACAGGTACCTTCCTGAATTTTAGACTCAAACCCAAATAAAGTTAATTTTCTTCTTCTTTTTTATTTTATGATGAAGTCTTTTAGAGGTTGAAGCAAGAGAAGAGTGATGCAGATGAGTGAGGCGTCGGCATCTACACACTCGTCTGTGCATCTGCCTAGTGCCTGGGAGGGAACAAAGGAGCTTCTAATTTGGGTCCTACCTCAACTGTTGACATTCCCAATGCAAATACACAAACCAATAGCAGAGCTGCCCAGAAGCATCTCACAGGTTGCTAGTTCTTGTTTTGAACAAGTCCATCTATTACATTACTGTGTGATCACCTAAATGGTGGTGGCAGGACCATAGCGTAGGCTTGTGGGTAGCTTGGCCCCCACAGGCTGCACCTGCTCAGGAGCCCGTTGCCAGCAGGAGTTTATATACAAGTTTTAAAACCAACTGTTAGAAGCTAGGAAGATAACAGGTCAAGAGCCTGCCTGTTAGGTTTAACCCACACTGGCCCCCTTTTCCCTGGCAAGACAAGAGATTCAGCTACCAAAGATCTCAGGTTTTCAGATCTGAGGCTCTTTCAAAAATCCTTCTTTTCCACCCCTCCTCAAGTTTTTAAAACCCAGTGTACATTTCCTAGCATACGTTTTTCTTGTATGTATGGACCTGTTCTTGTGTGTGTGTATGTGTGCCCACGAGTGTGCATATGCATGTTTATGTGCATGTGTGTGGAGGTCAGAGGTTAATGTGTTTTCCTAACCACTCTCCCAACTAATATTAGAGACAGGTCTCTGACTGAACATGGAGTCCACCATTTGGCTAGACAGGCTGGCTAGCCCCAGGACTCCTCTTGTCTCTGCCTTTCTAGCACTGAGATTAAAGAGGTACACCCTGGCACCCAGGATTGTCACCCTGGTTCCTGTGCAGCAAGTGCTTCATCACCTGAGCTGTCCTCCCAGTGCTCCCGCACCCCAGTACATATATCCTGTATCTCACAGTTGGGAGAGTGTCTGTTACCATTGAAAGTAAATAAATAGTTTGTAAGAGTGGGAACAAGGCAGATGGCCCCCACCTCTATCCATCCCTCCCCAGCCGTTCAGGGGCTAATTCTTTATTGGGGATTTGGAAAGTACCACAGAAGAAGGGAAATGGCCAGGCTGAGAGGAATGAGTCATTCCCAGAGTCATCTCTGCAGATTTCTGGATGTGGCCTGCAACTATAAAACCCAGCGGAGATCCCTCTTTGGAAAGTGATTTCCTCACTGCCTGGAACCATCATTCATCCTATGACATGTGTCAATATGAAAAATGCTTCTCTCTCCCTCCCTCCTCATTCTGTGCTTCTGTCTCTAGTCCAAACCTGTAGCATTTGCTGTGAAAACGAATGTGAGCTACTGTGGTGCCCTGGATGAGGATGTGCCCGTTCCCAGCACAGCCATCTCCTTTGACGCCAAGGACTTTCTTCACATTAAAGAGGTAAATGTAGGACATACTGCACCCCTTCGTCTGCCAAAAAGCTGCATCTGGGAATCAGCCTGAGCCAAACGCACAGGAGAGGAGACCCAAGGAGCTGCCGGTGCGGAGCCTCAGTCCATGCTCTGGGCCTCTACATCCTTTCATCTCACTGAGATTTAGAAGCTGAGGTCATCGCCTGCATTATTGCAACATGCTTCCAACACAGGAGCACACTCAACATTTGAAATGACACAATGGATTTTAGATTTTGCACTATGCCCCCTCCCGGGTGTGTGTGTGTGTGTGTGTGTGTGTGTGTGTGTGTGTGTGTGTGTGTTGGGAACCAAACCCAGGATCTAATGTTTGCTACACTGTCAGCCCATCTGTGGGACTACAGACCCATGGTTCTATGGATATAACTTAGGGAAGCATGAGTTTGGTAGCATAGCAGTATCCAGGAGGGACTTTTTACAGAAGAGATATTATTGTGATAGACGCTGTGAACTGTGGTCCTGAAATTGCTGAGCTAAGAAAGGGACAGACAACTCTAGGAAACAGAGAGCTTGAGGGGTTGAGCAGTGTAAGGAGGACTTGGGGCCTCACGTATAGAAAGGTATAACACTAAAAGAACAACAGCCAAGGCTTAAGTTTGTGTTCAGCCTAGGTGCAGTGAAGTTGTATTCTGTATCAGGCATTGTACCCAGCACTGGAGGATGAGACATAGGAACAGTGATGCCATGGGCAAGAAACTCCCAGGCTAGGAGCAGGGTGAATAATATTAATGATTCTGTATGGAATGATAAATTCTACTATTTAAAAAAAAAATGGACCAGTGTCCTGGAAGTTCCCAGAGAGAGAAGGAGACATCAGTATGGAGGAAGAGTCAGAACTGGGCACAGAGTGGCATCAGGAAGGGACAGCCAGAAGCACAGCAGCGTGACCAGAAGTGAAACAGAGAGGAGGCCTGTCAGCGAGTCAAGAGATGTAGCTTTTTTGTTGGCTGTGCTGGGGACTGAATTCAGGCTTTATGCACACCAGGCAAACTCTATAGCCACGCTGTTATCTCCAGCCCCAAAGGGCCAGATTTTAAAAGGCGCATCTTGAGCCAGGCCAAGAAGACTGGTCTCGCTAGTGGGATGGACAGGAATTTGGAGTGAAGCTTAGATGTGAGCAGCCTTGTGTTGGGAATGGGAGCTGTGATGGGCAAAGGAGAATTGGGGGTCTCATTCCACTGTTTGTAGTAGAGAAAGTGATGGAGAGAGAAATAAAGGCTGGTGGTCAGCTTTTCAAAGTTTCTTGGAATCACAGGAAGTAGCATCAGCCTCTAGATTCAGCTTTTGAAACAGAGAAGGCAGAAAAGGGGCCAGATGTTGCAGCGGTGGACATGGCCGTGAGTTTATGTCTGGGCACATTGTGTCTGGGGGACTGTGACCCCTTGAGCATCTGAGTGGTTGAATCTGTGTCATTATTCCCACCAAAAGCAACTAAGCCATATTCATGAGTTGCCAGTGCTCATCATTTTCAAGGAGAAGTGGCCTTTAAGAGTGAGGGACATTCTCAGGTGCATATGACAGTGACAGTCCAGCCTTGTGGTATTTTATTGCTTCATATTAATATTCTAGTTTTTATTAATATGTATTTTAATTGGACATACTTATGTGATCATTTGATACATATAATAGGTCACAACAAAACCAGAATAGTTAACACTTCTAGCTCTTTAAACTTAAAAAGCAAAAGTTTTCTGAGGTAGACTGTGGCATTTTGAAACATGTATACAGTCTGCACTGGCCAAATCGGGGAAGCTAATGCTTGCATCTCCATAGAGTTACTCTGTGTGTGGCACCTTCGAGCCGCGCTGACAGTAGTTTGATGTGTCTTGCTCGTAGCTTTTGGGTCTGTGAGCTGTTGATCAAGGGATTTTCCTGTAGTCTAGCAGCTCCTTTTTCCTTTGTAACGTAGTTTCTGATCTGGTAATCACATGTGGATCAGAGCCACTTGTTTTCAAACCTTGAAGATCAAATAAAAACCATCTTAGAAAGAGAACATGCTAATCACTTTAGGGAAATCAAAACGAGGAAGACTGGAACAGTGCTAAGGGGGCCTTTCCAGAAAGCTGACTCAACCCCTGGGCCATCAGCGGCCATCAGCACCAGGACAGGCACACTTCTGTGACAGACTGAGTCCTTTCTCGACTGCACCAGTGCCCATTCTGTTTTCTCAACAATGTAAAGGCTCAAAGGTCAAGAAAAGCCGCAATGGTGCCTGTTCCGAAGCCACACAGAGAGACCTGCCGTTCATGACTTTGCACAGCACCTCGCTCCCCAGTGGCCAGAGACCTTTCACTTACACTGAGTCAGAGGCTCGGTGTTCTTTAGCTGTTTCCTAGAACTGCAGTAAACCATTTTGGGAAGTCACATTATCCATCTTAGGCAGCCCTAGAAGGTCACTCGGGTACCACTTAACAAATGAGTGTCTCGGTGGGCTTACTTAATTTCAGGAAATAACTGAAGCCCTAGGAAACCCTGACTCATGTCTGTGTTGTCCCTGCCACAGTAAAATGTCAACTCCAAACCTACACGCCAGAGTCCAGAAGGGTCTGCTTGCCTTTTCTTAATTACAAAACAGACGGACCTGTTAGTTCAGGTGTGTTATGCTGAACTGAAAACAGGAAACTTAAGACCCAGATTGCTCAAGGGTCCCTGTCACGTCAACTCAAGCTCCTCTCCACACAGTCTCTCTATTGGCACAAAGCGTGGCTTCTGCAGGAGCTCTGTGCAGAAAGGGCTGAAGTCTGCCCTGTTGGTTGCATTTCAATGAGATTATTACTTAGAATTATTCAAGTTACTCAGAATTTCATGCTGTGATGACTCAATGAACCTTTCATTCTTCCTTGTCACAATGTCAGTTTTAGAGCGATGTAAATTCCACTTTCCTCTGAGCTCAGCACCTCATCCTAGAGTTGGTATGTGCTCACACACACACACACACACACACACACACACACACACACACACACAGAGGAAAAGAGTTTCTTATCAACACTGATAAAGACCACGAAGGCACCTTTGTACTCCTTCCTGGGAGGTTTAAACAATATGATTTCTATCTGTTTTCTAGAAATTACCCGTAGAAACATTACCTTGAGGCTTAAACTAAACCTCCGTCTGCCCTGGGGCTCAGTAAAACAGTAATTGCCAGTGTGATTTTGCTGGTACCCCGAGTAAGACCATGCTGACAGACTGTGAGCCCGCTTACATTGAAGCACAGCTGTGCTCTTGAGTCTTTGTGACTGTTCTCACAGTAGGACAGCAGATTCCATGAGTTACAGTAGAGACCTTATTTACCATTTGGGCCATTGCAAACAAAAGCCCTGAAGAGTCCTCCTTTCGTCTGCTGAGCTGAAAACATCTCCTACAAAATACAAAAGCGTGATGTTGGTGGTCTCTATGCACTGTATGTACAGTGGGGCATAGTATACCAGACAAATGGCGTCCCCCCCCCCCCCCCCCCCGCTTGCCTGGAGTTAACTACTGAAATGTGAAGATAACTGAATTACTATTGATAGCAGCTTTCCTCTCTGCATTCCAGAAATACAACAATGATTGGTGGATAGGAAGGCTGGTGAAAGAAGGCTGTGAGATTGGCTTCATCCCAAGCCCGCTGCGGCTGGAGAACATACGGATTCAAC